>NC_143562.1:89978750-90312500 GCF_054136105.1 Typopeltis vanoorti
CATGTCAGAATATCGTCGATAGTGAATTCACTGAAGGATAAATGAAATTATGAACCATTATTCATACATATCTAAGTAACTAACTTGTTACATAAGAATGCTTATAAAATCAGTGACGTGTGTTGGCAATGAATTGTTGAAATGTTTGTGAAATCACTGGGGTTGTAGTGGAAATGGTATCAAGAAGGATTTTCCAAGGATTACGGGTAGATGGAATGAAAGAGGACAAACTCATTCGATATGGTTAGAATTGTATTGATTAATCCCTAGCAGTTTCTCAGGTGATTTTCATGTTAAAAGCAAGAGGAAGAATGGTAGTAGCCATCGGTATATAATATTTTCGCAGTGTATATTTTTTTAAACTGAATAGAGGGTGTTAAGCTGGGTGACCACCCAGCAAAATTATTTAGTACTAACTCATGCAGGAAAAAGGTACTAAATCTGAAAAAAAAAAGTATTACATTTTTATTTGCTTTTTTTTCACTCTATTTAGGCATATTACGATATTATCACCTTTTTATCATAGATGAACTCAATGTAAAACCGCTAAATTAACACATGTACGACAAATCTGAAAAGCAAAGAGTCAAACTCACCTCACTGTAGTCATCTATGAGTCCAAGAGCTGCAGTTGTCAATTATCATAACAGAAGTCCCAACTGTAACTCTAGCACTTCACATGATGAGACAAAATAATAAAATGAGACAAAAATTCTATTACCATATAATTTTTGTCTCATTTTAGTGTTTAAAATAATGTAACATTAAATTTTCAGATATTTAATATGCTGTTTACATATATACAGGGGTTCTCACTCACAAGAAAAACACTGGAAGTATTTATTCATTATTTTTAGTAGATTTTGCTAAATTAATTAACTCTTCAGAAATAGTTAAATCTGTAGCTGATAAATGTTTCAATTTTTCTTTTGTCAAAAGGAGTCCATTCATCACGACCATCACGAGAATTTGTAGTAGATTTCTTATTTTATTCTTATTTATTGTCACTGCTGAAAATATTCTTTCAGTTGCTGCTGACGAATGAGGAAGACACAGTACAGCGTTAACTAATGTTGTTAAATTAGGAAACGTTTATTCTCCTACAGCATGTTTCATTTCAAAAACTTTATTCCAAAGAACCGTGAATTCTTGCCTTTTTTTCAATGTTTCTACAGTCTCCAATAGTTGCCATTCTCTATCAAGAGCTTCATAACTATTTTCTTCAATAACATCAGGAAAATTTACAGCAAGTGACATTATAGAACCAGTCTGATTTGCACGATTCAGCATCGCTAAACTTTTTAATACAGGATCTTTGAAATTTATTCGTTTTAAAACTTGGCTACAGGATTCAACGTAGGAGGACAAACATTTCACCTCAAAGTGTCTTATGTCTCTTTCTGGAACTTCACTCTCGCCCCTAGATATACATTTTCTATGTCTATAAACTGACCAACGAGTTTTACCCAACCTCAGCAAATTGTGTAGTTTGACAGTTCCTGGATTTGTTGAAATTCTGTTAATATTTTGTTTCTTTTGCAGGAAATTGTAAATATCTACACAGTTCTTCTAATGAATTTGGTAGTTTCTTACACGTTTCAGCTGCATATAAATTAAAACTGTGACATATGCATCTGCCGACATGTAAATGTTCCTTGAATGACTTAAGGCGAGCCTGAATGTTGGCTCATCATAACTGAAGCATTATCAGCAACAAAACCTAATAAGTTTGCAAGAGGCACCTTGAGCTTGTTTACTAATTCTATAAGAGCTTCACAAAAAAAGCTGAACTTGTGCCACTAACATTAAAGATATTTAAAAACGAATCCTCTACTGATTTTGTGGAATCATCATAGTAACGAACCACAACTGCTAGAGATTTATTTGCTGTAATATCAGTTGACTCATCAATAATTAAAGAAAAATAAGTATAAGTTTTTTTTTTGGGGGGGGGGATTTCATTGAGTGGATTTTGCAGTTTGTAATTTTTTTAAACATCTGACTGTTTAAATATCCCGACAGTTCTATTGTGTGCTAAGTCTTAAATGTGGAGCAAAACGTTTACATAATGGGGTCCAAATTACGCTGTGTTTTCATTTATGTAATGGTCTTATAACGCGCGAGAAGTGCTTTCAATAGCGAAGAATATAATTGGCTAATACCAGTCGGATTGCGAGTATGGGATCAAGGGGGAAGAGAAGGTTAGCGAACAATGATAAGGGGAGAAAAAAAAATAAGGAAACCATTCTTGTGTCAAATCTATTTTGGATGACAAAGATTAATTTTATAATCTGGTGTGAGACTTCAATTGATTTTAAAAATAATTTAGCCAATTTTTAATCAAGATTTATTAATTTATACAAAAAGATATATCAATTATAAATATAATAATAATTAATAAAATAAAAATCTTTAGCCCACCTACGATAGTAATATACTATGTAGGTTTACAACATTTTATGAGTGGAGTCACATAAATAACCATAATATGTAATGGCAGATAGTCTAAATGCAATAAACTAAGTGGCTGCATTTATGAATACTTGTTGTAATTATAATAATAATATTTATGAATACTTGTTGTAATTATAATAATAGATAAAGATTAGGAAGAAAAATAAAATTATATGCAAAAAAAGAAACAAAACTGACAACAATGTAATAATTAGGTATTTACATCACTCAATGATTCACACCATACTGTTAATAATATCTATTTAATATATATTTTTAAGTTTTTTATTTTTAAACATCTGATTGTTCTCAACAATTCTATTGTGTGCTAAGTCTTAAATTAAATGTCTTAAATCTATTTAATATCTATTTTTAAGTTTTTTATTTTTATTATTACAATCAGTTCGATGATTGGTTCTTAGCTAGGTTCATAAATTGAAAAGATACAAACAAACATTCAGGCGATAAAGCTTTCTAAAAGTGTATTCATTGCACCTTCTTCAAAATGTCGTCGAAGCAAGCAAAGATTTTCAAATTGCGTTCTACGTAAAGAGGACACATTTAAGTATACATGAGAGGGTTTATGAACGGCCGACGAGGAAGAAGGGGGCGTCGAGATAAGACACTGTGTTTATCTTTGTAGTTTACCCAGACGGCTTGCTCCCTCTAATCAGTCCACCCTGATTATTTCTCAACTTCGCCGAAATTATGTACATAATAAGGAGATTAATTTCCTTGTTTGTGTAATGTGGTGCACGAATTTTCCACCCCATTAGGTGTGATATACTAGCATATTCTACTTCTTTCGAGACTTGGGTTACTTGACAGAAACTTCGATAATAGCTGGTGGCTGAGTCAGCAGTTTCCCCAAACCAAACGTTTTGCTAATGTTTGCACGGGCAATTTTAATTTTAAAACTTTGTTAGGAAACGAATCAGATTAAAAGCTTGTAACTGTATTATTGCGGATAAACTGCTGTCTTCATTAAAGTAGTTAAGTATTTGAAGGTTGGCGGAAGGAATTATGTGCACTTGATTAAAATACTGCATTTGTATGTAGGAATAATTTGATCTTTTAGAAACATTACGAAGGAAGTGATTTAGGAAATGAAACCTTCGAGTTTCGTGTTGGTTTATTACATGAAAATCTCGTTTAGATTGAGGCGTTTGAAATCTTAATCGCACTTCTTTTATTTCGTGGATTATTTTCTATTTCAGTATTGTGGAAGCACCGGGTTATTTTTAACGAATTAAACTGATCACTTTAATATATCAACAGAACTGTTGCTTCCTTACAGACATTTGTGTATTTTATTAAAAGTTCGATTTATAGTTAATCACTAATGCACGTGCTGCCTTGATGATTATCTTGTATAAAATATAACGCCATTTATTATCAAATACGATTAAGGCAGAAGTTTAGGAAATCGGTGGGTAGTAGGTCTTCACTCTTAGTCATCACTGATAGTTGAGTTGCTAGCTTCCGATGATTTTGAAACCTTCAGCACGAGAGGTACTGCCACACTTCGTATTTCCAAACGCTAATTCGTATTGTCTAGAATAGCGAGTTCTACAGTCGATTATGTCTGAATTGGTAGGTTCGAAATCATGTTTCCCAAACAGGTGTAGGCACACATGGACGTGCAAAAGTTCATCAAAATCAGGAGCAGGTTGAATTTAAAAATAAAAAAAATAATTAGAATGGAAGAACGTAGGCAAAATTGTATTTTATATCGAAAGGAGCAAAATTATGATTAGACTGGGGATTACGATTATTAAAAAAAAACACCCAATCCTACCTGTAGCTATAGATTAATAGTGGACACTTACTATCTATTTGATAACTGTATTTCACATTTAGGCCACATTACTTTTGGAATGTTTGCTGTGACACGATGGCGACTACTGCTCGACTTGGAGTCCTGTGTGTGTGTGTGTGTGTGTGTGTGTGTGTGTGTGTGTGTGTGTGTGTGTGTGTGTGTGTTCTCGAGACTTAACCAGTCTCGATAGCATTCCCCAATAACCCATTTTTTATATTCTATTGTGTGGTTGGGTTTTATTCCATGCAATCATTAAAGAATTTAACATATGGTCACGAGTAAATGGATGTTGAGGAATATAGTTAGTTGCATCGAATTCTTTTGATATCAGAAATTTTGCAAGAATTAAATTGAGTACTATTTTAAAGAAAGTTTAACAAAATATTGCTTATTTAAAATATAAATGCTATTTTAATTGACACACCTTTATGGTTACATCATAATTTCTAATAAAATTTGATGTAATTGTTCATTTCGATCGACCGTGAGATGCGGTGATTGATTCATTCAATCCAATACCCTTGGAGGGTAATGGATGGCAATGCTGTAGCCAATGAAGTTCTAACTGAGGCTCGGCTATTGCTGTTACCCTCCTGCCATGATCAGAGCTTTAATAGCTCAATAACACCTTATCCCTACACTGTCCTCTACAGATAACGGGGAAGATGAAAAGCATTATTGCTTCGCCCCTTTAAGCCAGTCCTTATAAGGACTATAAGGATTTCGATGTTCCAGAAAGAGGTACCATGATAATAATTTAAGAGTAGGCCGACATTTACAAAGTTGGAAAACGGCGGATATCACGCCATTCAAAAAGATTGGAAAGAACTCTCAACTCCCCGAAAGCTACAGACCTATCAGTCTTCTATCCAGCCTTGGAAAGGTGGCGGAAAAAGTCATCCCTACAAAGCTTCAAACAGCAACTGATAAGCTAGAAATTATTCCGAATAGAAACAAATACATCGACTGGTCGAATATATCACAAAAGGTTTCAGCTGGAACCTCCACACAGCTTTCTGTGTTTATAGATGCTGCGAAGGCTTTTGATACGGTGTGGCATCAGGGTCTTCTTTACAAACTCATCAAATTCAATATACCAATTAATCTAGTAAAAATAATTGACACATACCTCAAAGACAGATACATGCAGGTCAAAATTAATGAAACTATATCAACCAGACTCAAGATCCTGGCAGGTGTGCCGCAGGGCTCATTTCTGGCACCCTTGCTGTTTTCTATCTACATAGCCGATATCCCTCAAAAACCAAAGCTCAACAATCACTGCATTATATGCAGATAATACTGCTTTACTAGCAAGATCTCTCAGTCCCAAATGAGCTATCAGAAGACTCCAAACCAGTATTCATACACTGGAGAATTGGCTGATGGACTGGAGGAGCCAAGCAAACCCCCAGAAGAGTTCATCCATACTGTTCTCCCAAAAGAAGATCCAGACCAAGGAGGACATACACCTGCTAGGAGTCAAGATTCCGTGGAAGTCTGAAGTCAGATATCTCGGCGTGATGCTTGACAAAAAAACTTCAATTCACCAGTCACATAAGCTCGAAGACATCCAAAGTAATAGCGCAGCTCTAACTGGATACCCTGAACAAACTACTCATATACAAGTTGGTAATACGCCCAGTCATCACTTACGCATCTCCTGCATGGAGCCATACCTCGAATACAAATATTCAAAAACTGCAGAGGATACAGAATAAATGCCTGAGAATGATTCTGGACGCCTCATGGTTCATTAGAAACTCACAGATTCACGGAGAAGTCAAAATCCCCGAATTCACATCCCTCCTTCATGATCTAGCAGAAAAGTTCTTCACCAAAACAAGCAATCATCCAAACCCTCTGATCAAGCAAGCTTCAGACTACAACGAAGCAGAATTCTGCAAATACAAAAGACCCAAGTCAATTCTATGCTCAGCTGAACATAGCTAATCTCACTGCTCTTTCAGGGCGAGCTTAAAGCTCAATAATTCTCCACTCAAAGAACTTCCCTCTCAGACAAAGGGGAATATGAAAAGTGCTTCACCCATCGAACCAGTAACGTTCTGCATTTCGATGTTTCTTATTTCCATGGTAACGGATGGCAATGGTGTATCCAATGAAGTTTTAACTGAGGCTCAGCTATTGCCGTTACCCAGCCATGACCAGAGCTAAATGACACCAATACACGCATTTCCTTCAATCAGTTGAAGGGATAAAGAGTCAAGGACTCAATCCATCTCCTAAGGGGGGGGGGGATATCGATGTTTATGAGTATATTATAGATGATATATTTGAATCATAAGATTCTGTTTTTTAATAATTCCAATAAATAATTTTAAATTTCATAAATATCTTTTGATATCCACTGCGTTTAAAATTAAGAATAGAATTGAAAGCAATAGCTTAAATAACGTTAAGAGAATTTATGCTCTAATAAATCTAAATTGATCTATATGTTGCCTAGCAACCACTTCAGCTTCTCATGTTAATCTTTTCCACCTTCATTGTGAACGTATATAAAATATAACCTAAAACATTTTTAGCAAACGTAGATCTCATTAAAAACAGCGAATCGTATTTAAAACGGGATTAAGAATATTTGCAACTAATAATACAACTTTACAAAAACTTCTTAAATAAGTTTCCGTGCTATAAATATTTAAATTTTCTCATATGAGTTCTTTTGGTTTCAAAGAAAATATACATTACGTAAATAGTTCTTCTGGCATTACGTTTTAACCTTTCTTTTATACTCACTTGGGTTAGTTTCCATTTATTTAGCAGACCTAAACCACGGAGTATTGTTTACCTTAGTCAGTTATTACAACAGAGCCCTCTTCACAATCACCCAGCTCACCTAGGAGACTTTATGGTGTGGTATCTTTACACACCCCATTTACTACCGGAGAAGAGAGCCATATAAGGAGAATGGAATGCGTAACGACGAAAAAAGGAAGAATATTGAATTACTTTATCTTATAGACAAAAAAAATAATATTTTCTAAGCGGAAATATAAATTGGAAAAGGTTGTACTGGGGATGTTATTCGAGTCTGTTGCAATCAGAGTTTGAATCTTCTACTGCGTTCCTTTCTTTTCTACATGAAATAGTAATTTGCAGACGAAAGAATAAAAGACGAACTAAAATAACTCGGGTGGGAGTTAGAGAATACAATAACATCCACGGTGTCACCATAGAAATGCGAATTTAATGCAAACGTTCATTTCCAAAAACTGTTTTTTCGTAGATTGCATCATTAATAGTTGAATTCAAAGGGGGATAGACTATTCATACATACATGGATATTTACGTATTATACCTTGTTTATCCTCTCCTTCCAAACTAGTGTACCTTTTTATAGGGAATAAAATTCCTTTTTAAATAACCACAAATAATAAAATTTATCACTTTAGTATATAAAACAAGAGAGAAAGGGAAATGTACCACAATATATTAAAACGTCTATACTATAAAAGCTACTCTGAAGTAATTGCTAGATTCAACATTATTCAACACCATAATTTTTATATTATAAGCTTGAAATATTCTTCCTAAAATGGGTTGATTATTTGTCATTGGAGATTCTGGTTATGAAGTTGAATCAATCGACCGTGGGCAAATTTTCCTATTCCTATTACTATGAGAGATGACGTCAGATACTTCGTCACTGCTATCAAGATAAGATACTCGAGACAACTTTTAAGTTTCTTAAAAGGTATATACCTTACGCTAAGCACGTCTACAGCAGTAGAATGTAGTTCTTTTCATTCAGATCATTCCGAATTTATATTAAAATGAATATTTGATGATTATCTTTCGACTAAATCATTTGAAATTCATTCCGAAGCCATTTTACCCTTTTTGTGTCATGCTAGAAGAGAAAAATAACATACATAAAGATATTTATCGTTATAATCTTGTGGAAAAGGCATTTCTAAGATTTATTGCAAATTGGTTCATTATCGAAGTGATTCTTTGAAGAACGATGACAAATTAGATGTTACTAATGCCATAGTCTTCTTAAATTTCATCTCATTTAAGCAGGGAGTTCTCAGTAGAATATGCAGTCTGTTTTTATTTGCCAGAACGTGAAAAATTGACTTCAAAATATGATTGCCTACTGAAGTGGAACTGTTGCTATCACACCAACAGATATCGCATCTCGCGCAATACGAAGTTTTCTTAATATTATCTTTAATGTACTTTGCTAGTAGATTGGTAAAATAAATATACTTTAAATTTATTTCGTACATAATTCTTTCTCAGATGCCTAAATTGGCTTTCTTTCTACTCATATGAAGGTTTGCTATAAGTATTCGTAATTTTGAACACAAACTAGATAATTCAGTAGAAATTTATTAAATATTCAGTAAGCACTTCTATTTTTAGACTCGGTAGAAAGAAAAGGTGTGTACGTTGAGAGATGTCTTTTATTGGATACATATTTGTTGCTGTAAGTGTGTTGGCTTTGTGAATGTTTAGTATGTGCTGTTACGGAAACCGATTTTAACTTGACAGGCCTTTAAATGCCAAACGAATCGAACCAATCCATAATGCATTGGAGAAAAATTGACAACCAAACACTTGAATTTTTTTCAATTAAATACAAGTAAATTAATTTATACAAAAGTGATACAATTTTTCATAAAGGATGCACAAGTCGGAAACCATATACTTGCGACCTATCCCATCGGGTTAATCATAAAACATGATTTTCCATTCTTCTCTCGGTTTTACTCTGTGCGTTTACTCATCCAACATTACAGAATTATATTAACTGATTTCAGCGAATTCTCGAATGTCTAAACAAATTTATTATGAATGTATAATATTAACTTCGCTTCAAGTTTGTGGTTTACGTGGTAAGAGAAGGTCGATACATTTATTTTGTAAGTTATAATCTATTTCCTCACGCTATTCACATCTTGACTTATATTGCCATATTATCTTGCGATCGGAGATAGTTGACTCCTCAGACATATGATTGACGAGGTTTTTGTTTTTAAGTCAATTTTTAAATCATTTATAGAACATGCTGCCGGCACACAGACGTTGTACAAATAGGAATAATAGGAATTTTCTACAATCTTGGGAGGAGTCTTGAAAATGCTCTCAGGAAGTGTCGACGTATGCATAAGATAAGCAATGAAGTGTATTAAAAATTCCGTAGCACTGCTCGAGGGAAATTCTTCTATGAATAATAATAAAGCAGAAGGCTGTAATTATGATAATCAGTTCATGCACTCGCTTATCCATGCAAACAATCGACGTTTGTGAAAAGTGTCCGCAATATTGACCTAAGTGAAGAAAAAGAACGAATTGTCTGATCTCACTGCATCAAGGGCTGTTTGGCGTTTGCCTTCTGAGACAGGCAGCAATAAGTGTTCACTTGTGCGTCTTATCCAACTTTTGGAATGCGAAAATAACTCGTATTCTCAGTCCTTTGCCCGAGTTCAACGCTGTTATACTCTCCCCCTCAACACCAAGTTAACATCTGTACTGAAGAGGCTATTTCAAAACAATCATTTGACTTTCCTTTCTATGTAAATGGCGATCTCAACTGTAGAACCATCATCAGCATATTTCTTGAGCTAAAAGTCGTAAATGACTTTCAAGAATGACCGTCGTATATCAACATCAAGTTTGATGACTGCTTTTGTAGAGGAGGTTAAAGTGCAGAGATGTCTAGTTGACTGCGAAGGTGGCGAAGATATCAACTGTGATGGCTGTGTCAGCTGCATCGAAATATTTCTCACTGGTAATTTTGTTAGGAATAGAAAAGTATTGCTGAAATGTCTCATATTGTTATGAAGATAAGTCCAGTTGATCGCCCCCCACGAAATGAGGTGTACTAGGAACATTTTTTGTTTTTCAAGAGGATTTTGGATTAGCTGTCTATTCCTTTAATGGGAGATGATTTTGTTCTGTTGACTGATTTGAATTAAGGAGTATAAAGCTACTAGTAACAGCAATATAATGTTCTCATCTATATAAAAGGATCATATTCCTATGTAACAGAAAAAATCTTTGAATCCAGTACTACAACCTGAAGCCTGCAAATTCAGTTCACTGTTTTGTATTCCTTTCATCAACTCTGGACTTCTGTAATCTGGTTCATATAAGTCTGGAGGCTTCTGTGACGTAATCAGATGTTACTTAAAGATGAACGTGAAGTGTTTAAAACTTCTTGACAAGGGAAGTCAATTAATGTAAGGTTTCTACATTTCAAAAAACACCCATAGTGAGATACTGAGCAATGTGGCGAGTAAAGCCAGATCGTTTTAAAGTTGTTTATACATCAGATATCAACACTGATATCAAACCGTAAGATTAGTATTTGTTATTAATTAATATCGATATCAAAATACTCCATCTTAATAATACCCATACATATAGACTATTTTTAGCATTCACTTATGTTAGTAACTGACCCATTTTTTTTTTCTTGGATTCTTATTAAAATACAAATCATAATACTTAACTACATCTGACATTCGAAAAGAAAACAAAAGAGAGCGGGCTTTTACTTAATTGTATTATATATTTATATTTTAAGCTAGGTACATTTAACATATTGTAATCGCATTAAATGTTATATTAATTTTTAAAGAATTTGTAGATATTGGCATAAATGATAACTCCATTTAAGAGGATAGTTTTAAGTGAGCTAAATTGATGAAAAAGTATACCGATAACCATAATATGAAATTCGGGTAGAAAACATAGTCCGGTGCGTTTTTTATTCCAGAGAAATTTTTTCGGAAGCTTCCTAGAAAAATAACAAAAAAAAAAAAAAAAAAACCTTAAAATACTATTATCTTTGGAATACCACGAAAAGAAAATTGTATGTGAAATATCATGAAAAATATTCGGTCGAATATGAAATAAGCGTGCAGAGTATCATGAAAAAAGTCTGCAGAGTATCATGAAAGAAAAAGCAGCCTGCAGAGTATCATAAAAAAGTGCATAATATCATGGGGAAAAAAAGGTCTGCAGAGTATGAAAAAAACAGGCTTTAGATTAACATGTAAAGAGTCCGCTGAATAATATAGAAACTAAATTGTAATATATCACAAAAAGAAAGTATAAAATACCATGAAAAAATGGACTTTATAATATGAAAAAGTACTGCTGAATATTATGGAAAAAGAACACGTTTCAATACTCGCTGTACACCTTTAGGTCACTCGCTTATTACAGAACTACATTTCCGAGTAGAGAATTAAGATTTTTCCAAGTCCAAACTCATTTTGAAGACGGGTTAAGAAGTGCTGAAGCATTACTGTCACGAAAAGCGAAATAATAGATGACGTGTCGGCGCTTTTCGTTGCAGCAATGAATAGTGCCGGTTCATTGAAAGAATTTCTTTCTGTGCGTTAAAGAATTATCGCATTTCGTTACCGGCTACTAAAAATGCAACTCAGCAAGCAGCGGCAAGGATTAGCTCGTAACCTTCGTCTTTTGCAATATAAAGGGACCAGAGATAACGACCACTTATCGTTAACTGTGAGTCGTTGAAAAGAGGAAGCGTTTATTGGAGTAATATATCATACATTACAAGGATCGAGGGAGTTATTAATTGTACAAGTGCGAGTTGTTATGTAGTGCATAGTTTCGCAGTAGAAATTTTGAATGTTCACACACCGGAAAATTAATTTTATTTTCTTTACTTTAGCCACCCCTTTTCAAATGACTGCGTTAATGAAATGGGAACGAATGTAAATATTTGAGGCAAAATTAATTTTTCTGATTTCAGACGAAATGGCAAAGTTGTCTACGTTATGAATTCGTTTACTTATTCTTGATTGGTCTGTTAGTGGGTTTTCTAGTTGGCGATTCTGGATATTTGAACACAATATTGGTTTATTGGATTCAAAGCAGTACGCAGTAAATTCATAGAAACATTTTGCTAACGTAAACATTAGCAGAAAAACACAATGCCCAGCGCTTTTTTGTGAATTATACCCAAAATTAACAAAGATATCGTCTACGTTAGGAATAGGTCCTCATAACAAAAAAACAAAGCGCTCCTTGTCTCTCTCTCACACATTAGAAGTCTGTTATAACAAGAGTTAAAATAATAAATAACAATATATAACGAATATTTAGTCAATTTGTATCCAGCAGTAACAGGGTAATGTAAAATTCTATGCACTATAGCGAATGATATCAAAACATAATTATGCAGCAGGGTGAACAAATGCAAAGAATAAAACTAAATGCAATTATTTTACATGTATTCAATACTTTCTAAAAACAAATTAGACTTGCTCATATATGTGAGTCAATATTGATTCGGTCTTACTCTATTGCTAACAGAATGTGACTGACTCAGGATATCATTAATAACTAAACTATGTAACCAGACATGATTAACGATACCAAGAAATTATATCCTTGGTTTAATCCTTTATCCCACTAAGCAAAAAAGCTTGCGCCTGAAGTACATTCAGGCAACTTTTATATATAAAATATAATATTATATATATATATATATATATATAAGTGGCTAATGACTTCACATCGCTGGCATTATGGGATACTAATATCCCATAATCCAAAGCACATCTTCTTGTGGACATGTATAATGCTATGCATTATGGGAAGGGTCACTATCCAGACCGGTTTCGACCTTTATTGAATGTGCAAACTCCAAAAACTCAGCGTTCTTCCCCTCAGTAACAGGCTCATCCTGCCACTGAGAAGAACTCTCAGAACCCGTTGGTTTACCCGTGGCAGGCTCACCCCACCACCGAGCAGAGCCGCTCATATGACATCTGACGGGTAACAGTAAGTCTCATAAATGGGACCCAGAGATGATATTAAAGCCTTAAGTCCTTAAAAGGGCGAAGCAATAATGCTTTTCATATTCCCGTTGTCTGTAGAGGACAGTGTAAGGATTAGGTGCTATTGAGCTATATAAAGCTCTGATCATGGCAGCAGGGTAACAGCAATAGCCCAGCCTCAGAACTTCGTTGGCTACAGCATTGCCATCCATTACCCTCCCTGGGTACCCATTTTAGTCGCCTCGTACGATATGCATGAGCTACATTGGGGCTAATACGTAAGTAAAGCTCTGTAAAAAAAATTATAATGATCCCTAGACCACTCCATAGTGGCTGAAAGATCATCCAACTCAGCGTTGGTTCCACTCAGTGACGGCACCACCACCGAGCAGAACCGCTCATATTCCAGGGAGAAGCATCCACCGACAAAACCCCTCACTGGCCACGCGGGGGAACAGCCTCCCCAGAGACTCAAAATGCTCTCTCAGGGAAATACCCCCGAAATCCTAAGCCCCCTCCCTCACCGGGAGCAAAATTCCGGAAGAAACCTGAGAGAGAGAGTTTACGTATCAGCTCCAATGAAGCACGTGGCTCATATTTTTCCCTACACAGTAACCTATCAGATAGCAGGGATTAAATGCAGAACGTTTCTGTCTATAAGGGTCAAGCATAATGATTTTAATCCCTGCTATCTGATAGGTTACTGTGTAGGGAAAAATATGTGCTACGTGCTCAGCCCGAGTTGGGCAAGTTATAGATCTTGAAAGAGAACTAGGATGGTCTTAGGTCGTCTATATTTCTATAATTCCGATTCATCATAATTTGCACTTGTTGGACTAATTCATTTGTATGTGAGGACGATTTTGAGAAGTACTTTACTGCGAGAGATTGCAGGAAAGAGTAGATATAAGGGATATTTGTGTCTCGATGAAGTTGAACATTTCTAATGTACCATGGTGCATTTAAGATCATGCGTAAGCATTTCTTTTGCAGTCTAAGGATATTTGAGCTTGAAGTATGGCTCCAGGCGGGGGACGCATAAATGATAATGGGACGACTCATCAACTGATAGAGGAGCAATTTGATTTTAATATCTAGTTTGCTGTTCCTATTGATAAGAGGATGGAGCTGAGTGATGACTTTTGATGCCTTTGCACATAAGGATTTTGTAGGAGGGCTGAAGGTTAGTTTTTCTATCTAGCAGTACGCCGAGATATTTGGCTTCTGTTTTCCAGAGAATCTTGATGTTAAATAGAAAGATGTCTTCTTTGGGAGGTGTTCAATTTTTTGCGAACAGAAGAGCACTGCTTTTTTGAGGATTTACTTGCAGTCTCCAAATGGAGAACCAGTGTTCCAGTTTCAGCAGGCTATCTTGTAGTTTCTTTGTAACAAGATGAGGTTTAAGAGATCTGGCCAGTATTGCTGTATCGTCGTCATAGAGAGCAATGATAGATGACATCGGGTTATGCGGGATGTCCGCGATGTAAATCGAGAAAAATATTGGCGCCAGGAGGGATTCTTGAGGCACTCCAGCCAAGATCTGCCGCTGGATAGATACCGCCCCATCTAGTTTAACTTGCATGCATCTTCCAGAAAGAAAGGATTTAATGAGGTGGATCAGATCTAGTGGAATGCCAGCTAGAATCAGCTTGTATAGGAGTCCAAAGTGCCATAATTTGTCGAAGGCCTTTTCTAAGTCAAGAAAGACTGCTCCGGTGTGTCGATGCCAGTTGAAGTTTGTCGTAATGTATTCTACTAGTCTATGGATCTGTTGAGTAGTGCTGTGGAGTTTGCGAAAACCAAACTGCTCTATAGGTAGGATATTTAGCTTGTTTACAGAAACTTGAATTTTAGAGAGGATGACTCTTTCAGCGATTTTGCCCAAATTGGAAATCAGACTGATAGGGCGATAACTTTGTGGCAGCTGTGGGTCCTTACCAGGCTTATAAATAGGGACCACATCTGCCAACTTCCAACCATAGGGAAAGTATTTTAATCTAAGCATGGCATTTATTATTGTTGTAAGATGTACAACTGCCTTTCGGGGTAACAGTTTAATAACCTTATTAGGGATGCCGTCAGGTCCAGGAGCTTTTTTATTTTTTAAAATTTTGTATGATGTCGTAGATTTCGGCTGGAGAAGTAGGCGTGAGTTAGCTGGTACAAGTATCGCACTGTTTTAGAACGTATTTGACGTGGCGGTGGATTTTATAAATATGATTGAAGTTGGTTTATCGTACGAAGGGCTGCACTGCTTTTCTAAGTTTTTGACTATAGTTTCGGCTTTCTCAGCATCTGAGTGAACTATGCCTAAATTCGACTTAAGAGGAGGAAGAGTTTTATTTTTATTTTTGATATTTTTAACAGTTTCCAAACAGTTTGATCACCGGGTGAAATAGAATCTAATTTATCTTCCCATAGTTTCTTTCTGTGGGCTTTCAGTGCATCTCTCACTGCATTATTCAACCGGTTGAGTAACTTTTTATCCTAGGGAGCCCTGGTATTAAAGTACCTTTTTCTTGCCTTATTTTTTTTCCCTGATTAAGTTCATAATATCTTCTGGAAGTCTTTTAGGCTTAGAAGTAGGCATAGATGATAAGGCTGCATTGATTTGTTGAGTAAATTTATTGACTGCAGAATCAATTTCTTCTTTAGAGTTAATATGAGGAACAGGAACAAAGTAGTTTGGGCGCACATTGGATAATTTTTCCCAAGGAATGAAGGTGTGAAGAAGGGAGAACAGTCCCTTCTGATTTCCTAATTGGAGCAGAATAGGGTTGTGGTCAGAAGTTAATTCGTCAAGTGAATCCAAGTTGTACTGCAATTTGATATTTTGGAGGACAGCTATATCTAGGACGTCGGAGGAGCGAATTGAACTGAGTTGAGTTGGTATTGAAGGACCAGCCACAGCTGTGCAATTGGAACTTGAGTAGTTAGACAGTATGCGGCCATTTTTGTTGATAGATTTGCTGTTCCAGGCAGGATGTTTTGCATTGAAGTCTCCAGCGATGATGACCGGTCCTTTTAATCCAAGGATGGCATCCAGATCTGAGGTCAATAATGTCTGTAATGGAGGGTAGTAAGCAGCAAAAATTTTTAGGTTTCCAATTGAGCTTGTGAGGACCTTAATGCCTGTGATTTCGAGGTTGGTGGTTGTAGGGTTGGTTATTGAATGATGGTTGATATAATTTTTGATAAGGGTGGCTGTACCTCCACCTCTATACTCAAGTCTGTGGTTTCTGTAAATCTGATACCCTCTGATTTTAGGTTGTTAGCAGGCCTCAGATGAGTTTCATTGATTAGAAATATATATGTGGTATATCTATTATTGAATTCCTGGATTTCCAACACTTAGTTTTTGATACCGTTGGCGTTCCTAGCGATAATCCTAAGCGAATCTGGGATGATGTTTTTCTATGCATCAGAGAGTGCAGATAATATGGATTGGGTTTACTGTAAGAATATTTTTGTAACACTTAGTGATGGATTTGAGTTGCTGAAATCCTGCAGCATGTTTGCAAGAGGAGAGGTGATAATAGCTGATAGATTTGAATGTGTATTATTCAGGTTCTGGGTTTGTACTATCTGCTTGGAGCGGGCCACATCAGCATATGTTCTCGCTTGATGTTGAAGATTCGTTTTCTTAAGGGGCTTAGTTAATGATGGGCGAGCACCTGTTGTCATGATCTCACTCTTGGAGAACTGAGGAGCCTGAGCTTCAGGAACTCTCGCAATAGATGACGAAGTAGATTGATGATTTGGATCGTTCCATCTGTTTTTGGGGTGACGTATACACCCTCTATAATTAGCAGGGTGAGGACCCCCACAATTAGCGCACTTTGCCGGGATTGATGTTGGCTCGGCGCAGGTGTTTGTGGGATGATTCTCGCCGCATTTTAGGCACCTGAACTGAGCTTTGCATAGCTTCTAGGCATGGCCAAATTTTTGGCATCTGTGGCACTTCCCAGAAGATGCTCCCTTCCTCAATGGTTCTGGGGTTATTTTAAGTCCACAGATTGATTTTAGATTGTATATGTCTTTGTAAATATTATGAATCTGTACTAAAACTAGAGGCATATGTGTCTTATTTGATCTGAACATTCTCCTGACTTTTATGGGGGGTAGATCCTGTAAGTTGAGGTCAGTGACTATTTCATCCGTGTCAATATCCTCGGAGACTCCTCGTAGGACCACTTTCAGATTTTTTTTTTCCGGAGGCAAGTGAAAATGTGTGATATTGTGTTCCTCTTGCATCCAGCTCCTTTGTAAGATTTCTATAATCAGCCACCGTGGCGGGCTGAATTTTTATGCCCTCATCTACATTTTTAGCAGATCTATAACTTATTTGTAAGTTAGTCATGATGGTTCTTAGTGTTGGCCATCTCTGCTTTTCCCTTAGGATAATCGGTGGCACCTTTTCATTGGGGGAGGAAGAGGGGTCTGAAATGGGAGCGTCTTCGTTCATACCAACATCATTTGTTGGCTCATCAGCGAGAGTTTTTTGCTTCTGACGAGCGTGGATCTCTCCTTGATCAGAAGGATTAGAGGCAGAGACAACTAGATTGAGTTTTTCCTCCATTTGAGGAGAATCTTCATTTTCCTCATCATCAACCTCGGGTGAAGAATATAAGTTTAAGTAGCCGGGCCATTCTCGTTCAAATTTTTCGAGTAACTTTTTAGCGAAAGTGAGTGCTAGCCTTTTGTCGAGTGACTCGATAATGATGTTGGGATAGATCATGCTAGTAGGCCATTTCAGCTTGAACTTCTTTTGAAGTTTATTAATGAATATAAGAGCAAATTTATCGAGCAAATCAGTGAATTCGTCTAGGTCAGACACCTCATATCGATTTAATTGCATGTGAGCGCAAGTAGAAATCCTGCAGGTCTAGAGACCTGCCAGCAGAAATTCTGCAGAAAATCCCGCAGCCGCAGAGGACTGCCAGCAATACCAAGCGTTGGCTAAATACGCAAAGCAATAGCAATTAAATTGCATCAAAAGTCAAAGTCTTATCTTGTGCTCCACTATCAGTATCAGTGACTAGATGAATCTTTTCATCTGCAATCAATCACTAATTTACAACACCAATCACTCTGATAATCCTGAAGAAAACATCGGAATCACTCATCCACGCTAATTCAAAACGGAATAATCCAATGATCAATAAGATGAATCTCCTCCACTCACCATGATACTAAGTCCTTATAAGGACTGGCTTAAAGGGACGAAGCAAGAATGCTTTTCATCTTCCCCGTTATCTTTAGAGGACAGTGTAGGGATAAGGTGCTATTGAGCTATTAAAGCTCTGATCATGGCAGGAGGGTAACATCAATAGCCGAGCCTCAGTTAGAACTTCATGGGCTACAGCATTGCCATCCATTACCCTCCAAGGGTATTAATCAACATCTCCCTCTCATTTTTTTCAACATCCCAATACCAGCAATTTGTATTTTATTCATACAAGTACTTTCAAAAAAAATAATAAAGGTGCTGTTCTTTAAAAAATATATTTACTGCCATAAAACTATAATATTAACGTATTATTTATTTATTGCTATTTACTATTTTACAGATACTAATATAATTTATTAATTATTTTAAAATAATTTAAAACAATATAAATAAAACAACTTTGTTAAAATCTATTACGTCATTAATAAATACAACTCTTTTATCGTCTGCATCTGCTGTATTAAAAACTATAAACTCATGGGTAAGCCTAATCTAATACCTAATTGAAACTTTTATCTTTGTTAAAAATTCTTCCTTCATTAGCAGACTTTTCACAAATTGTAAAATTCAAACTAACCTGTTTTCAGAAAATCAACGCAAAACTAAAATAAAAAAAAAAATAGTATAGTAGATTGAGATTCTGTAACAATCCCATCGATAAATACCAAGACATTGGAATATATGAATCAATTATTGCATTTTACCGTACAAAATCCTTATAAGGACTGGCTTAAAGGGGCGAAGCAGGAATGCTTTTCATATTCCCCGTTATCTGTAGCGGACAGTGTAGGGATAAGGTTATTGAGCTATTATTATTATTAAATTAAAGCTCTGATCATGGCAGGAGGGTAACAGCAATAGCCGAGCCTCAGTTAGAGCTTCATTAGCTACAGCATTGCTATCCATACCCTCCAAGGGTATTGGATTGAATGAATCAATCACCGCATCTCACGGTCGATTGAATCGTCCTCTCCACCGTACAAAATACAAAGGTAATGCAGAAGTCATATTTTTATATACAAGTAGTTAAAAGGTGTTACATTTAATTTTAAAATAATCTTATTTAGAAAGAGTTGTTGGAAGATTTTCCATTTAATTACACTACATATTAAAGATTCCAAGAAATTATATACTTAGTTAAATTCTGTATTCAAGTGTAAGTAAACAAAGTTTGCACATTAAGTATTATCAGGATGGGGCAATTGGCATATAGAAGCTAATGACTTCACATCACTTGCCTTAGTATCCCATAATGCAAAGCACATTCTTATGGATATGTATAATGCTATGCATTATGGGAAGGGTCACTACCCAGACAGGTGTTGACTTTTATTGTGGTATCATCAATGGGAACTAATAATAATTACATATAATAGTGAAATCAGAATAATTAAAAATATGCTTGAGTTGAGCACCAGAGAAAACAAATGTTAACTAGATCTTCATGTTAAGGAAAATTGTTACATTGCAAAATTGTGTTGGGCAGATAAGTAGAATTCTTATTAACTAGATTTGAACAGGCATTTTATCTTTTTACAGGAAAACCTTCTGGTAGAATTCTTGGTAACAACTCTAGTGGATGGCCATTTTGGTAGCGAAAGGATTTAAACAAATTGCATTTTTATTTTACAGATTTTTCTTTCAGTATAAAATGCAGTTTAAAAATTAAATTTGTAATCTTTCTTTCCCGTTCTATCAATATAAGAATGGATAAGAAACATTTCTTACTTCAAAATTCCTTTACCGAAATGTTTACACAAAATCTGTATCTTGGGCCTCTTACAACTTCGAGTGAACTGTGTGATTTCATTTATGCACCAAAGATATTTTGTAGCTACCATCAATCCGAGATGGTTTCGCACACTTGGCAGATTGTGTACTTTCTTCCACGACTCTCAATTTACTGGAATCTTAAGCCAGCAACAAGGCAAGCGTCCAAGTTAACTTCGTAAGCATTACGCTGTCTATCCATTTATATCTTTCACAACGGTATAAACTTTGCCACATGTTTCTCTCTCAGGGTACGTAGTAACGAAGGTTTAAGCTTCATTTCCTTCTGCTTCCGCATGTCACGTGCCCTTCTGCGACGCTTAGCACGAAGGCAGACTTATTTCTCACACCTCTTGACTATTCGGCTTTCGCACAGCACCTCACGTACCTGGTGACAATAACACGTCCCCAGTTTTATTGTTTCTACTTTTTTTAATAAAAACACTTCACCTTATTTTGATAGGACTATTTTAATCCTTCTTGTACACTTATATTTGACTATTATTTACTAAACGCTGCCAATTTATCAAAAATTAACTTTTTTCCCTTGAATTAAACCTTGGATCAGTTCGCAAATAACTCAACAGGACGTCCATAATATCATAAAGGAAAAAATAAACTAAGTTATTTTAAGAAATATTATTGTATAATCATATAATGCTTTATTGTTAATGACGTACAATTAGCGATTATAAAAATATAGGAATAATCGTTTCGTTGAGCAGAAAGCAAAAGTTTAACACTCGCGATATCAGTTCATTGTTGTCATATGATTCAGGTGAGCGCCGCCTGTCGGTGTGTTGTAGGATCACTAAGAGTGATATGAAAATTAATGATGGCTACTTACAGAATCTGCTGCTACAGATGATACCTAGTAACTGTCTCCTTCAACAAGGACAAAGAGCCGATGAAAAGCCATTTATCAACAAGCGACTGATAAAACTATCCCTTTAGTATACGCTCTCGTTCATCGAACCATATCTATCCGACGGTCCATACTTGGAGAGGGTTGGTGGAACATCAGCTTAACTTTTCAAGATAGATCAACACGAAAACTGAAGAGTTCTTTATTCTGGCAACCTTATCCTTTAAAGAGATCACTTAATAATACAATGGCGTGATTAGAATGAAACAACAAAGAAAAATACATTTCGTTCTGCGGGATATTGTTAGGTAATTTCTTCATTGTGTTAAGGGATTTAACTCGTTGCTGCATGAAAGATTCTTTATATGCACGTGAACATCGGCTGTTCTTTTCTGCGAGAGACCCCCGCTTTGTTCTGTAACTAAATTCTTTTAGTTACATAATTCGAGTTGTGCTCAGAGTAACCATCCTTGAAACAATATTCGTCCATCATTGAGAAAGTTAAATACACTATGTTGACAAAAGTATCTGGACACCTTACGTGCCATGCAAATATTCAGGGAGTGTTTGCGTAAGTCTGGTAATAAAAGGGGGGCATGTGCTGCATGTTTTGTACTGTACTCGAGGTCAAGATGCCACGTTCAGTTGAACGGACCGACTTCCAACTTGACATGGTAGTTGGGTGTCATCTGTGGTCTTTCAGTCCGTGACATTGCTATCCGTCTGAGTATACTGAAATCTACAATTGCTTTTGTCATTCAAGTGGAAAGTTGATTATGCCACAGAAAGCCACCGACACTCACTGAGATCGACGAGCTCTTTCTCGGAAGTATCTCGCATTCAACCTGGAAAATGCTGCGGGGACGTCTGTCAGCACTAAAAATGTTCGGAGATAGTTACGTGCCTCAGGTTACCATGGCAGAACTGCTGCAAAAGAGCCGCTCCTCATCACCCCCTCAACGCCAAACAATGTTTGGACTGGCTTCTTTCACACTGTTCCAGGATTGTAGATGAGTTAACGCTTCTAAATATTTAACTGTCCGCGCGGTTAGCGTAGTGGCTTTGCGCTTCGCAACCATATGCCTGGGGAAGGAGTGTCCTGGGTTCGATTCCCGTCACCGACGTGAGGAGCTTAAGGATCTTCCTCAGCCATGGCCAAGTTAGTTGGTCTTGGGCGTGTACAGCAGGGTTCCCCCCCCCCCCCCCATTTGGATCTGGAGATTACTTCGGGGAACGGTTCCGGCAGGACTGTCAAGTTCGGTAATAAAAAAAAAGTATGGGGGTGTTTCAGATGGTTGGGCGTGCTCAAAACGATGACTGCTACCTGGACAACTCCATGCTGTCAAAGCTGTGGAAGTACTTCGGCAATGACACTTATATGTTTCAGCTCGACAATACTCCATGCCAATGTGCAATGCGTGTCCGATACTGGTTTCCACAAACAACTTTGAAGTGTTAGACTGACTGGCTCAGAATCCATACCTTCACCCCATCGAACATCTTTTGGACGAATTCTCTCCAGACTACAGCGGCCGTCATCAGCGGGGGGGGGGTAGCTTTGGTCGAGGAATGGAAGAATATTCCTGTTGCGACGTATCGGAAATTGTTTGAAAGCATTTCCCGAAGGAATAGCTGCTGTCATTCAGGTCAAAGGTGGTCCCACTCGGTATTAGAAATGTACTTTGGTTTGCATCGTTTCTACTTAAGTCGGTAATGTTGTGACTAGCTCAAGGTAGGTAGTGTTTCGGTGTACCTTAGTGATCATTAACTATGCTGTTTTCTTTCTGTAATGAAATTAAACTTTCGCTTTCTAAGTAGAAGTTCTTCACGAACACATTTGGCTAATTATTCACTAGCTAGTGATCATGCTATTTCATGGATCGGAACTCTTTTCATCAGTAAAAGATACGATGTTATAGACCACATTTTTTAACCACACCTAAGTGTCCAAATACTTTTATCAACATAGCGTATGCTCTTAAGATTGGGAAACAAGCACAGAAATTATCTTGGCAATATTTTAGTATCCAAGAGTTTAATCTGCAGATAAATAATTCCAAAAATAAAAAATAAAATAAACAGATAAAATTCCAAAAAAAAAAAAAAAAAACTGAATACACAAACAATTACAGCCGAATGTGCTTTCTAAGCCCATAATTAACCCCTCTACAAAACATTTTCTATAACGTCCTAACTTTTACTGATGAAAGAGTTCCGATCCATGAAATGGCATCAGCTAGTGAATAATTAGCCAAATATGTTCGTGAAGAACTTCTACTTAGGAAGCGAAAGTTTAATTTCATTACACAAAGAAAACGGCATAGTTAATGATCACTAAGCTACCCCGAAACACTTTGAGCTAGTCACAACATTACCGAATTAAGTAGAAACGATGCAAATCCAAGTATCAAACGAGCAGTTAGAAGTATCTTACGTCAATTGTTCAGGGAATTTATATTATTCGACACGTCCAATTCTACCCTTCATTAAAAATAAATATTACCAGCTTGTTACTTAAAGCAAACCTTGATTCTAATAGATCGGGGAAATAACTTCAAATATACGTTATTTCTATCAATTACTCTATTACCGCATTCTGTTCTTTCTTGGAGTGTTGCGTGGGGTAAATTGCACACACGCAGAATAATTCGCAATATACACTAATGTTTCAAGATCTAAGAGAAGTGGGACAGCTAGACAATTTAGCCAAAGGTTAGATTATCTCCAGAAGCTACATCGGTTCCTAAATTGAACAAAGATTAGAGGTAGTCAGTTGAACATAATGGACTTACGTTTTTTTTTCTCTTTTTTCTTGTGTAATTACTTTTCTGAGAAGGAACCCAAAAATAAAACACTTGCGTTCTACCTTTAGAAAAAACGTTTAACTTCTTTTTTTTTTTTCATTATAAGATTAAAAGGAGAAACTGGAGTGATTTATGAAATCATTCCACTTACCCTTTTAATCTCAGACAATAATGCTTCAAAATTAAATTTTTATGCCTTAACAACGTAGTCTAGTGAAAGATTGTTGGTTCTGTAAAATAAAAATTGGGACATGTTATTACTGTAGATACGGACAAATCCCGAATTAACTAAAGAATGCATTTAAAAGATTTATACTTTTTTATAAAGTACAACAACATGCTGATGCAGTCACAGCACGTCTTTTTTTGTACAAAAAGAGCGTTCTATTATAATGACAGTTTTTCACTTCGTTAACAGAATAATTAATATAAGATTTTAAAAAGAACTGGAATACAACCCTTTCATCTCAGGCTGTGAGACAAAAAAAATCTGCCACCTCCGCACGAGACCGAGTAATTCACTTTCAGTTGAAAAGACTGATAACGATCATTCTTCTCGTCCTATACGGAACTCAAATCTACGTCTTTCTACCTAGAAGGCATCGTCGAAACCCCGTCAGCTACGACTGCTATTTTCAAGGGCATTAGAATATTAAAAGCCTCACTACTAGCTGATAATTATCTTCCATCTGTTTGGAAAAAAGAAATTAATTACATCCAACAAAGTATATTAAAATACTTTTACTAAGCCAAATAAACACGACCATCAACGTAGTAATAATTTTCTAAATTACTTGCCAGCTTAAAAAAAGGCTTTTATAGTTGCTTCAAAAATTTTAGTTGCTTACAAAACATCTATTTAGCCAAATAAAAAAGTAGAATGCCCATTAAACAGAAGTTGAGAATTTTCTAATGTCTTTTATGTGTCGCTCCTTCTCCACCACACTAACAAGACGACACAAGCTACTATTAATTACTCTTAGAACTAATTTGTCTTCATCCGACTGATTGAAATCCATTACCAGTACAAGACTATAAGTGCTACTTATGTTTATAGTTCAGATTATAAATGATTACGACACGCGCGGCCTCACAAACAAGAACGCCCTTTTGTAGTTTATAATTGAGGCACATGTTTGAACGGCGTACTAAAATTAACCTTCACCATACACCTGTCATTCCCAGAAGAACTGGTGAATTCTACCTTCCCGTGGAGAGTTGACGAGAGAACCTGGAAAATATCAATAAAACCCTGCGAAGATGAAGTAAGCGATAAGATTAAGCAAAAACATCCCTATTTCATTTTGCCATTACCTTGGCTCTATCCTCAATGATTTTAGGAAAACATATTAACCAATAGAAAACGATATTTTTTCATAACAATTGTAGAAGCATGTAACTGCTTATTTTGACATTGCAAGTTATGAAACTAGAGAAGTTTTGATTAAAATAAGATTATAAATTGGTAGAAATATTCTGTTGGTTATCTACTTTATGGATCTAGTTAAAGCAAACTTCAATTGCTTTTCTATACATTTTCTTGACCATATGTATGAGATTTATCACCTGGAACATATTTAGATTTGCAAACAGCGACAAGAGAATGCAGCTGACAATACTCGTATGCTCCATACTGATTTAAACCAGAAATATATTATGATGGTACAGTCGTTATCAATACATAAGAAATATCACAGAGTACATTATGGAGATAGGTGGGAAGATGCTATGTCAGAAATAAATCGGAGAAGACAGCTTGAAATACGTGATATTCGATCAGAAGTACTCAAATGTGGAGATGTTCTTCAGGAGTTGCACAACATAATTCAGATGGCCTGGTGAAAAGGTCGAATTTTGGATAATTGTACTAGAGCTGGGAGTATCGACTTATAGAGGAATTTTCTATTGAAGGTTATGTTTAAGATTTGTGAAGGCTTTTTTAAGAAGTTTAGAAAACATGCTATAAGGAAACTTGGTGTTCGGGGTAAATTCATATTTGAATTAGAAATATAAGAATTAAGGAATGGAGACCACACATATTAGAGTTCTGAGATCAATTAGGGTAGCGAGAAGATGGATCAACGGTCGAATCGTATTAAAAACGAAAATCAAGAAAGAATTTGACATCGTTAGCATTCAAGAAGGTGGGCGCGTCTCTTCACTTAAACACAATTTTAGGGGGAGTAATGTGGCGTGATTTATCGCTCCATATCAGACTTCCGAGGCTCTCTCTCGACTATTCACAATGTTACGATTATGCATCAATGGAGTCTGCACAATTGATTGTCATAGTTGGTTTGGCTTGGATGCAGAGCTCTTTTCTTAGAGATTGTGCAACACTTCTCATACCATCCTGAAACTTTGTGGGCTCCTTGAATCCCTGGTTGGCCGTTCCCATATAGTGCTATCGAAATTTCTAAAATTCCCGAGAATCCGTAACTACTTAGCATTAGCTTCCTATGTTTTATCGGCTGAGGTGGCGCTATTATATTTCCATAGTCTAATAATGTCAGGAGAAGATAGACCACTGATAGTGCATCCTAATATAAGACAGCTTTCAATGCTTTCCTCCAATTGCCGTGAGCAATATACACAGATATATCTCTAGAATCGGCTGTACATCACTTTGCCTTATAAAAGTATTGGTATACTGCTTTCGAAAAAAAACAAAAATAATCTTTCACCAGATAGATAAACAACAATATATTTAGAACTTTACATTTAATAGTTTGAAACTTTACATAGTTATATATTTAGAATATTTAGAACTTTAATAGTTATTTGTTTCATTCTCTTAACCTTAAACTATTACTATAAATAAAAACTTCCCGGAACGTTAGTTATTGGCACTTAGTTAAAAGTCCTTATAAGGACTGGCTTAAAGGGGCGAAGCAAGAATGCTTTTCATCTTCCCCGTTATCTGTAGAGGACAGTGTATGGATAAGGTGTTATTGAGCAATTAAAGCTCTGATCATGGCAGGAGGGTAACAGCAATAGCCGAGCCTCAGTCAGAACTTCATTGGCTACAGCATTGCCACCCATTACCCTCCAAGGTTTGGATTGAATGAATCAATCACCGCATCTCACGATCGATTGATCCCATCACTTAGTTAAAAAGATTGTTTTTTTACCATTATATTCACCACTGATCCTTATTTTCAAATGGTGTCGTTTAACATATGATTATTGTGTAAACTATTAAAATTGACAGATCAAATTTGCAACTTCAATTTTTTTATAAACTTCTTGCATCTATGGTTTGTATCCTACACATCGATAGCTTCGCTAGAATCACCCTGTTTATATTGATAATTACACTCGTCTACACGTCTTGTACCACATCAAATTTCTTAAATGGGGCCACCTAGCAAAAACTAATCAAGTGTCTTTTGTCCATTGGCAAAGTTCCTGCCTACTAATGAGACAATCTTCTGGACATTCTTAGTAAGCAGTTGGGCGCATTTGCATTTAGTACACTAATATTCTTGAATAGTTAGCGTAAACATAAGATAATATTCGATTAGTGTTTCTCATTTGAACGAAGACTTTGAATAGAAAATCTCATCTGATGTCTGAGCTAAAGACCGTATTTAGCTGTTATGGGAAGAAGTGTAACGCTTACTCAAGTTTGTACAATTAATAATCTAACACGAATCAAAATACTTCAGTCAAAATGATGAAAAAAAAAAAAATAAATAAATAAAATTAGAATGAACCAGTGAGAATATGGCACGGAGAATGTTATAGAAATCTGTACAGAAATAAAATTGAGAGTGAATTGCAATGAATGTTGTAGGTAGAGATACTTAAGTTTCTTAAGCTGCAGCTAGAGTGTAGAAGATTAACATCTGCGTTCGGTATTGTCTCAAGAATCCTACTTGCTTGGTAATATTAAAGAAAGTGAAGGAAGAATAAAGAATTTGTAATAATCATTATACTATAGACGTACTTCAATAAATACACTCCGTATGGGGTAACCAAGACAAAGTAAATAACGGCAATAAAAATGTAACTAAAAAATAAGGTTTTTCCATTAGATACATTAGTGGTATTATTACGTATACTTATATCTACAGATGGAGATAATCCTGAATATTATCTCCATCTGTAGACGAAAGAAAACAATCAACATCCCAGTTAGTGAAGATAAGAATGTCACAGATAAACATGTTGGACTCCATGATTATATTCATCATAATGGGAAACTCATTCTTCGTATAGGATTAGAGGAAAAAAATAGAAATAAAATATAGCTATTATCAAATCATAGTAAGAATCTTCATTTTAAACGAATGGAAGCAAAATATCTTTTTAAAAAAATCAAATAATGTTGCATTTCGTAATAAAAGAGAAACTCCGCGGAAAACAAATATATAAGTACGTCAATGATTTTAATGAAAGATATTTCCAATGTAATATTTAAATTCCAGTTAAGTCAGATAGACATAAACGTAACGGTGCTTTATTCGAAGGACATATTGGAAAAACTTAATTAAAATCGATCGGTGCTATTCCGTTAAAAAAAAAAAAAAAAAACTCAAGAAATTCATTTTAAATTTCAAATATTCTTCGAAGTCATTCACAAAGGAAATCACACTTGGCAACAATCTCGTATTTTTAACAAGATGCCGAAACAGTTCAAACATACATATGGTGCAATATCAAACAAATCACAGAAAAATTTCGCTTCATGTTTCACTGCTGTGATTCCACATCGATGTAGAGAAAGTCAGCAGAAGTACAGTTTCGTGAAGAGAAATCTCTATGATAAGATACCCCTAGAATGCCGGAGGTGTCTGAACACTTATGGAGGAATATAATGGTCTCCTGACCTTAGTTGACTCGACACTATTATGACCAATCTATCATTTTACAGATTTACCAATGACACTAGTATTGTATTTTGTGTGATCTGTGTGCCGTTTTACAGCCATTAGTCGCTTCATGACGGCTCTAGTCATGGCTGGGTAACTGCAATAGCCGAGCCTCAGTTAAAACTTCATTGGTTACAAGATTACCTCGAAATTCCTAAAAAGGATTCTTTTTCACACCTCGCTTCATGAATCCTTAAAGGGGCGAAGCAGGAATGCTTTTCATCTTCCCCGTTATCTGTAGAGGACAGTGTAAGGATAAGGTGTTATCGAGCTATATAAAGCTCTGATCATGGCAGGAGAGTAACAGCAATAGCCGAGCCTCAGAACTTCACTGACTACAGCATTGCCATCCATTACCCTCCAAGGGTATTAATCACCGCATCTCAAGGTCGATTAACTCTCCCAATCCATCCAGGGTCGATCAACGGTGCTCAGCTTTCCTAAAAAAGTTTTAATATAAATTTTACAAAATGGTGTGTGTAACTTTCAGGATTATGCGTCCTACTGCTAGAAATAAAACGTAGATATGATTTTGCAATATTTTAATTAGTGCAGTTATGTTTTATATATTTCTATAATGAACTATTAATTGTATTTTACTAGAGCCATGATTATGACATATTTCATAAATTAGTTGAATATCTTGTTATTTTCAGTTTTAAATTCAGCAAAGGGTATCTATGTAGTACCCACATTTCTCCAATCAATAACGTCTACTTTTCTATCTCTCCTTCTCCCCCCCCCCTTATGAAGGAAGAGCTTTTTCTATCCCTTTGACCTTCTGTATGACAGTCTTGCGATAAAATCCCGAATTTCTGTGTTAGAAGTAAATTAAAGTTTGGAAATGGAAACTGGTCGAACTTCAAGTCCGATTTAGAGGATTACTTTCATCTTTTGTAGTATCGCAACGAAAACGGGGGGGGGGCAGACAAGACACCGGTTGCTGTAGTAATAGATCCTACAGTAGAAATTCCTTATGTCTACAGCAGGCCCTTATGCTAGTTTCCACACTAATCCAAGTGAGCAACCTTTAGCTGATTATTCTTATAGGAATGAAGTTTTTTATTTGAAAATTAGAATTCTGATTTTAGAATGATGTCTTTCGGTTTGTTTCTTTTGATGTGGCTCGTTTTTTATTTCATTAAAATGCCATGAATTTTGGCGAAATTTAGCATATAAAAACCTCAGTATTCCTCTCAGTCTAATTATTGATATATAGCTAACAATATTGTGTTTAACGAGTCTCGTGAAATCAAATCACGTGACTGAAGTTATATTGTTGCAGTTTTGTCAAACTCTTGGCATTGTGCCAAGAATGATTTTCCTTGCAATTATAGCTTAAAAGTACATTTTTATAGTTGTCATATTCAACAGTTCATTTTTTTTTCTTCTAGTTTTAATTGTATTCTCTTTAAACAGAAATCTGAAGCGCTGGAATACACAGAAATGTTATATTAATAAACGTACTTAAATTATCAATGTGGAAAGAGATTTACTTCGGGAATGCAAATTTGGTTAATTCGAGATTTCACGGATGTTGAAGATACCGTGAAATTAGGTGCCTGGCGTGACATCCAACCAACTGTCAACCAATAAATACAATTTACAAAACTTAACAGCAAGTTAACTAAACCTTCGATCTAGCATTATCAAATTAAGAGTCGTCGTTATGAGATAGTCAGCAATTGCACACATCAATAGAAACACCATAAATACCGTGTGCGTGATATATCTTGGTAGCCCTGATAGGCCATTAAACGTAACACCAAAGGAACGATAATAATGAATGTATTGACTCGTCGAAGATTCAAATTTTTAAAAAAATATTTTTTTTTTTAAATTCCACATGTAATTGTCTATTATATAGTAATAAAGTGTTTATTGGTTTATAAAATAAATGAAAATTAAAATCTATAAATTTAATATAGCAGAAATAGCAAACTAGAGTCGTTACCTGATACACTAAAGCAGATCTAGAGATTCGTGCTGTCAGCGCATGCGCTCTGAGACGGGAAATGTTAGCATTTTCATCAACGCCTACCAGAATTTGAATTGCAAAACCCTTCGAGATCCTCAATATTTCAGTTGACATGCAAGTAATATAACTTATCCGAGATCGCTGCAAACGGCACTTTTTTTCTCCTGGTGGCTTCTTTCAATTCATCCCTATTTACTGCAAACTCTCTCTGCCTTTGCCAGTTTGTCATTAGCTGTGGCGAATCAAGTGGAAAAATCGCTGACATCGTAGGCAACGTTAGCAACGTAAGACATTCTTTCTAGCGCCGTGCTGTCCGTAAATTTTTTTTTTTTTTTTCATTCGCTTCGCAAACGTATCAGAAGTTAATCAGTCAAAATTGTTTCTTCAAAGAATTCTAATGGTGTTCGTTGGCTCCACACAAATCTCATTTCAGTGAGTATACAGAGATTCAACGGAGAACATGATTTGGACTTCAAAAGAACTTCCAAGATCGTCGTGTGTGTATATCATAGGTTGCATTATTCCTTGATGATTGCCATAGAAAAGTTTGGACTTGAGAGGCTTACAGAGTCGACAAGAATCCACGCCTACATAATTACATAATTCGCACTTTGTATGACGATGAGGCGGTCGAAGCAATGGATGCAAAATAGAAAACGAAAAAAGGTGTTGGAACGAATATTGCCTCTTCCACGATGCGATGTTACCATTTCAGAGAGTGTAGGCTGTAATTTGTTTTCATAATAACCTCGAAAACGGAAGTTTGTGAAAAATCCGACTAGTTAGTAATAATAATTAGCAACACATTGCTGTATTCCTTGGCCAGTGGATAGCACTTTAACTGAGCGATTAACTTCGGCTTGAATCCGACTGTTGTTTGGAATTTTAACGGTTGAGATGGTATCGTTTCTGAAAAATTGGGTGTGTTCTTCTGCTCGATTTACCTGAATGTTGGTAGAAAAAACCCGGTTGTGGAGGTGGAGCCATTCATTCTTCCATTTCTATATGAAACCAGCCCACGCACCTGCACTTGCAAAGCATTTTCAGATGTCGTAGACGGGAGTCGAACCCAAGTCTTCCCAAGTAATGACATTTACAAACATCCATGGCAGTAGGGGAATTAGAATAAAGTCCTTATCGCGAATATGGCGACAATGTCCTTCATTAATCCTTAATCTACCCACGGCACCAAACTGTGAAGGTTGTCACCCTTTATGAGAACGGAGTGAGACTACGATGACAACAATAACGAGCTGAAGATGATTGAAGTGGGTTGATATTCCCAGAGTGTTTTTTTTTATTTATTTACTTTTAGTGAGAATTTTTTGGATTGCCGGTGAATGTTTCTACGCATGCGTGTATTGCTTCGTTGAATTTCGTTTTCTTTTTTTTTTATATTTCGATCTGGCGACTATTATTTTTTTAAACTTTCTAAAATATTTTAGCATCTTATTTTTTTATTAAGATTTTCAAATAATTTGAAATAATTTTAAACATATAATAAGTAAATGTCATAAAGTTAAAAACACCTAAATAATACCTAGAGTATTTTAATACAAAATTCGTCTTGGAGATATTTTTTATTTATGATTATATTTTATTTATGATTACCTTAGATATATCTTTATCTGGCGCCGAATAATCGCTGAGTATATTTGAAGATCATACTTCACAGGATCATTTCTGTAGTGTGGTTAGCGAGTTCACGTTTTTTTTCGTGAAACAAACAAACTGAGCATCTGTTCATAACCGTTGATATCGGTACGAGTCCCTTCGGGCCTCACGATCACGATATATATTTAACGGAGATTTACAGATCTTCCTAAACCCCGGACCGGGGCAATAATAAACACTTGGGGGTGAGAATAGCTAGGCCCCCCCCCTCGCCAGCTATGGCCAATGTTTTGCCGGACTCTCGGCATCGAGACTGACGCTGATCTGAGACCCCGACTTTTGGCTAAAGCCCTGATTGACTGCGTCGGTGCGGACCAGATATTTGGATTCACTCCTTTCGGTAGTGGCAGATACCAAGTTGTAGTTAGGAGCGCCGAGACTAGGGACAAGTTGCTCAAAGGCTTTCAATGTAACGGAAAGGAAATTTTTCCGTTCATGGTGGGGAGCATTATCAAACTGCTCAAAATCCCCAGATTCCCCTTGGAATATATACAATGTGATGAAAAAATAATCCACGAAGTGTTTGGGAAATGGGGTGTTGTTCAAAACATACAAATCTTAAACGATGCAGACAACCCCCAATGGAAGTCTGGGGAAGTAAACATCTCGCTCGAGATGAAAACAGCGGTTCCAAACTTCGTCAGCATCTGATCCGCTAGGGTAATGGTAAACTACCCTGGCGTTAAGAAGCAATGCTTCCGATGTGGATCCTTCGACCATCTAGGAGCGAACTGCCCAAAACTAGCATGCAAAAACTGCCTAACGACAAGTCATTCACTGGACAAATGTCTCATGGCTTGCCTCAAATGCGGGTCCAAAGACCACAAAGTTAACACCTGCCCATCAAGAACGCATACAGAAAGGATGGGAGGTGCTATTATACCAGTCACAGTCTCCTCAGTAGAGAAGTCTACAGCTACTACAGAACAAGAGTCGGAAAACACGGATTTTCCAACTATAAACGAGGCATACGGCAAAATAGCGGCTATAGAAGAAAAGGCAGCCGTCACAGAAACCATAGCCTGCACACCCAAGAAAGAGAAGAAGCGAGAAACAGCCAATAAACAAGCTGTGTCACATGATGAAATCACTGCAGAAGGAAAAGTAAATAAAACAGAAAACATGGAGGCAAGCAGCGCCCCCTTCAAAAGACCTCTGAGTCCAGAGGAAAAAGAGATGAAAAAAATATAACCAGCAGAAACAGAAGAATTGGAGACTCCTCATGCAAAAGCAGGGGAGACTCTAAAGCATCTAGTTAAAGGTATCCCTGGGGTGGCAGGAAAATTTCAAGACGCAATAGTGAGAATAGGGGAACCTGAGCTACTCCTCACTGGGAAATATGGTCCAAATGTAGTTAGTGCAAAATGGGGTGACATATTTGTTGAAGACATCAGCCAAATCACCCCTGATCAAGTACAGCTAGCCATGGACATAGACGAGGAGGCGGCATCGGCGTTCTTCATAGCTCTCTCCAAATTAGACATGGCCAAGGGAAGTGAGGTGGGTAAAAGAATAATGACTGCCCACAAAAAGCGACAGTCACAATAACCATCCCATGGTTTCCTGTCCACAGCAATAGCTCTCTAGTTCCAACAGGGGGAGGGCCTGAGAACCTGAGCGGCGAAGGCCTACAGCGAGGCGGTGCAGCTTCTTGAGAGCTGCATCACTTAGGCCAGACCCTTTTCCCCCCATCTTTTTTTGGTTTCCAGTTCTTTGTATAGTTTTATTTTCTCTGTACTTCATGTTTTTGTTTTTGTTCCATGTTTCCTTTTTAGGATTTTTCCATTTTCTTCTAAAGTGAAAAATCAACGACCGTTTTAGAATCGCCCCTGGGGGGCAAACAGCTAAAACAGGTCAACTGAGGCCTCTTTTACCTACCCTACTACTATGCACTCTATCTTTATTTCCTCTCCCACTATCTGCTGACTCTCAGCCTATCTTACTCTACAGGCCGATGATGAAGTTTGTTGAACTCACAAATAATTATTATTATCTTTTATTTACTTTATATTTATACATAGCTCAATAGCACCTTATCCTTACACTATCCTCTACAGATGATGGGGAATATGAAAAGCATTCTTGCTTCGCTCTTTTAAGCCAGCCCTTTAAGGACATTTTAATGTTTGAATCAATTTAGAATGGTTTGATTGAATGATCATTTGTTCAGCATTGTGGGAGAATTCGATTTAAGTTTGACGGACGGACGTGCTTATTTTCTACTGCTAGTCACTGCGCTGTATTAGGCTGTACTTCACCACTTACGGAGGCATTCCGTGAATCTTGCATTATACTGGCTCTAGCCCTGCCCGAATTCCTACTGTCTCCCCCTCTGCACGAAACGTGCACAAGGTCAATGGCCGCGTAGGCCCCCCCACACGATACGAGGACCAGTGGTGAATGTATGGTTCTTAGGCAGGTAGGTGATTCGCGCTGAGCCAAGCAGCTTCACGGCATCTTCCCACAACACCCATTAACTCTTTCTCACAAACTTTGCTAGAGACTATCTCTGTCTACAGAACTATTGCTTTCAGGATTTACTTGCGTCTATACACAAATCAATCAAGATGAACGTGTCGGAATTTGACGCCATTATTGACGCGCTCGATAAAGGGCTAGCATTCAGCTTTATAAAGAAGCTTCTTAAAAAATTCGAGCTGAATGGCCCGGCTTCCTAAATTTCTATTCCTTACCCAGGACTGACAGTGATGAAAATGAAGACACTCCTAAAATTGAAGAAAAACTTAGTCTAGTGGTCTCCACCTCTACCCCCTTTGATCATGAAGTATGCAAGAAGCGCAAAACTCTCGCTTCGAGTCAACAAATGGTATTGGCATGGATGAAGATGCGCCCAATTCAGACTCCTCTGCTTCCCCAATGAAAAGGTTTCCCAGTCATCCTAAGGGAAAAGCAGAGATGGACAGCATCATGACTAACCTGCAGATAAACTATTCCACTGCCAAAAACATACGAAGACATCAAAATTCAGCCGCTACGGTGATAGACTACAGAATCTTAACAAAGGAAATGGACGCCAGAGGTATTCAGTATCACACCTTCCCACTTACCTCGGAAAAAATGTGAAAGTAGTGCTCCGAGGAGTATCCGAAGACATCGACCCAGATAAAATAGCTGCTGACCTCAACTTACAGTATCTACTCCTATAAAGGTCAGTAGAATGTTTAGATCAAATAAGACTCCTATGCTTCTAGTGCTTGTGGATATCCATAATATTTATAAAAACATACAAATTGAAGTCAATCTGTGGGCTTAAAATCTCGCCAGAACCACTGAGGAAAAGAGCTTATTCTGAGCAGTGCCACAGGTGCCAAAACTTTGGCTATGCCCAGAAGTTGTACAAAGCCCAGTACAGATGCTTAAAATGTGGTGAGACCCACCCCACAAATACCTGCATGAAACTGTGCCAAACACCAAGCCAATAATCGCGGCGGCCCTCACCCTGCTAACTATAGAGGGGGTATTTACCACCCCAAACAGTCAATCTACCTCGTTATCTAAAACGAGAGCTCCAGAAACTCAAGCTCATCAGTCTCCCACTAGTTCGAACAGGGCGACAGGTGCTCACCCACCATTAACTAAGCCCCCCCCCCCCCCAAGAAGATGAACCTTCAACATCAGACAAGGATATATGCCGACGTGACCCTCTCCAAAAAGACCGTCCATGACCAGAATCTGCCTAATCCACATCCAAATATAACAGCTTTCATCACCTCTTCTCTTGTAAATATGCTACAGTATTTCAATAACTCAAATCCATCACTAAGCAATACAAAAAGGTTTTTACAGCAAACCCAGTCCATCTCATTAGCACTCTCTGATGTATAAGAAAAAACTCTCCCCCGATTCTCTAAAAATTATTGCTTGGAACGCAAACGGTCTCAAAAACAAAACACAAGAATTCAATGATATATATATATATAATCCGGATATTATTAATTAATGAAACTCACTTGAGGCCTGCTGACAACCCCAAATCAGAGGGTACCAGCTTTATGGGAATGACGGACTCGAATATAAAAGTGGTGGTACAGCCATCCTCATCAAAAATTACATCAACCGCCATTCTTTAGCCAACCCTACAACCACTAATCTCGAAATCACAGGTATTAATGTCATCACTAACTCTGTCAGAAACCTCAAAATCTAAGCTTCTTACAACCCCCCATCAAAAACATTGTTGACCTCAGATCTGGATGCCATCCTCGAAGTTAAAGTGTTGGTCATTATCGCCCGAGACTTTAACTCAAAACATCATGCCTGGAGCAGTAAATCTATTAATAAGAATGGCCGCATCCTATTTAACTAAGGTTCCAATTGCGCAGCTGTGCCTCGCTCTCAGTACCAACTCATCACAGTCCGATTGGTTCCTCCGACGTCGTGGATATAGTTGATCTCCAGAATGTTAAATTACAGAACAACCTGGAATCACTGAATTAACCTCAGACCACAACTCTATTCTGCTCCAACTGGGTAATCAGAAGGGACTACCCGTTCGCCTCACACCATCATACCTTGGGGAAAATTATCCAAACTGCATTGGCCCTGGTCCTCATATTAATTCCAAGGAAGAAGTCGAATCTGCAGTCAAATAAACTTACTCATCAAATTAACGCAGCCTTATCATCTATCACCCCAAATTCAACTGCTTCAAAGCCTAAAATTCACCAGAAGATATCATGAACTTAATCAGGAAAAAAAATAAGACAAGACAAATATACCATAACACCAGGGCACCCCAAGACAAATAGTTTCTCAACAAACTGAAGAGTGTTTGTTGAACTCACAGAAACAAATTATGGGAAAGACAAATTATCCTCCATATCACCCGGTGATCAAACCATCTGGAAGCTTCTGAGAAATATCAAACATAAAAATAAATCCCCCCCCCTTAAATCTGATCTGGGCATTGTTCACACAGATGCAGAAAAAGCCGAAACCATAGCTAAAAATTTAGAAAAACAGTGTAGCCCTTCGTACGATAACCCAACTTCAATCATATTTATAAAATTCACCGCCACGTCAGATACGTGCTAAAACGGTCTTATACCTGTACCAGCCAACTCACACCTACTTCTCCAGCTGAAATTTATGACATTATACAGTATTTAAGGATAAAAAAGCTCCTAGGCTTGACGGCATATCCAATAAAGTTATTAAACTGCTGCCCCGAAAAGCCATTGTACATCTTACAACAATAATAAATGCCATGCTCAGATTCAAATACTTTCTGTTTGCATGGAAGTTGGCAGACGCGGTCCCTATTTGTAAGCCTGGCAAGGATCCACAGCAACCTCAACGTTATCGTCCCATAAGTCTGATTTCTAATTTGGGCAAAATTGCAGAAAAATTTATCCTTTCCAGAATTCAAGTCTCTGTAAACAAGTTAAAGATCCTTCCTGCAGAACAGTTTCGATTTGGTCAGTTTCACAGCACTACTCAACAAATCCATAGACTAATTGAATTCATTACCACAAGCTACAACTGGCAACCAATACACAGGAGCAGTTTTTCTTGACTTAGAAATGGCACTCGACAAATTATGGCACTTTGGACTACTATACAAGCTGATTTTAGCCGGCATTCCATTGGATCTGGTCCACCTTATAATCATTTCTTAGTGGCAGACAAATGCAAGTCAAACTAAATGGTTTATTATCTACCCAGCGACGAATCTTGGCAGGAGTGCCTCAAGGGTCTCTCCTGGCACCGATACTTTTCTCGATTTACATGGCGGATATACTGCACAATCCAATGTCATCTATCATTGCCCTCTACGCTGACGACACAGCCACACTAGCCAGATCTCTTAAACCGCATCTTGTTACCAAGAAACTGCAAGAAAACCTGCTGAAACTAGACCACTGGTTCTCCAATTGGAGATTGCAAGTAAACCCTCAAAAGAGCACCGCCATGCTCTTCACTAAAAACTCAATTCACTAAAAACTTATCTCCTACAGAAGACATCTTCCTATTTAATATCAAAATTCCCTGGAAAGCAGAAGCCAAATATCTCGGTGTACTTCTGGACAGAAAACTATCAGTCCGCATACAAAAGCCTCATCTACAAGGGCATCAAAAGTCATAGCACCGCTCTACCCTCTTATCAACAGGAATAGTAAAGTAGATACCAAAATCAAATTGCTCCTCTATCAGGTGATGATTCGACCCATTATTACTTATGCGTCCCCAGCCTGGAGCCACACTTCAAGCACAAATATCCTCAAACTGCAGAGAGTGCAAAACAAATGCCTAGCATGATTTTAAATGCGCCATGGTATATCAGAGATGTCCAACTTCATGGGGACACAAATATCCCATATGTCTACTCTTTCCTGCAATCTTCAGCAGTAAAGTTCTTCTCAACGTCGTCTTCACATCCAAATGAACTGGTACATAGCAACAAACTATGATGAATCGGTTTTCTCCAAATATAGGAGACCTAAGGCCATCCTAATTCCTAACGAGGATCTATAACTCACACCCACCTGGGCAGAGCACTTAGCTCATAAACTTTCCCCTACACAGTAACCTTATCGATTGCAGGGATTATAAAAGCATTTTGCCTCGCCCTTATACTAACGTGTTTTTTTTTTTTTTTTCCCCGTTTTGAATGATTTTCCCGTGTGGCGGCCGGGATAAGAATAGCGCGATTGCAGCCCACGCATGTCAAAAGAGGCGACTAAAGTGGGACGCAGAGTCTCGAGAGTTTCGCTCCCTTAGGTTTCTTCCGGATTTTGCTCCCAGTGAGGGAGGGAGGTTGACCTGAGAGAGCATTTTGACTCTCTGGGGAGAGTGCTCTCCGGCGTGGCCCGTGTGGGGCCTCGTCGGTGGATGCTTTTCCCTGGAATATGAGCGGTTCTGCTCAGTGGGGGGGGGACGTCACTGAGTGGAACCAACGCTGAGTTGGACGATTTTCGGCCTCTATGGAGTGGTCTAGGGATCGTTTTAATTTTTAGAGAGGGCTTTACTTAAAAATCCCCACTGTAGCCCATCCATGTCGTACGAGGCGACTAAAATGGGTATCCTGGGAGGGTAATGGAAGGTAATGCTGTAGCCAATGAAGTTTTAACTGAGGCTTGGCTATTGCTGTTACCTTACTGCCATGATTAGAGCTCAATACCACTCTATCCTTACATCGTCCTCTACAGATAAGTGGGAATATGGAAAGCATTCTTGCTTCGCCCATCTAGCCAAAAAAAAAAAAAAAAAAATTTGAATGTTTGACACAATGATCACTTTAATTTGCTTGAAGGGTGTATTGTTTCACTTGAATCCGACAGTGTGGTCATGGATTTGATACTGTTAATTGTACAAATATTAAAAAAAAATTAATAAATTTCCAGGCCTTCTAAGAAAGGATGGCGCAAATAGCTAGAAAGAGTTTAAAGCAAGTTTTCCTAAAGATTGGAAGAAATAACGGTTCCAAACAAAGTCTGAGGAAATGAATCTTGAATAGCTCACTGTTCATTTATTACACTGTGAATACTAACAGAAGTAGGTGTGTTTAAATCGTCATCCGAAACAATTACAGATAATAGTAATAAAAAAAGCCGATTTCCTTAATTAAAAAATAATTTTAATTTAAATAAAAATTTAATAACTTAAAAAGCTATCAAAATTTCAAAAACTTGAAAATATTTTAAATTTACACTTTATAATTTAATATATAGTATTCACACCTAAAATTTATTAATATGACATCGAATTTAAGTAACAATGAAGATGGTACTGATACGTTACTTCTCATTAAGCTGCGAGTTCCTTTTTTGCCCACAGGAATATCCGAAATGCGCTGTGAAATATGAAATATTTCCGAGGCAGCAGAAAGTGCGCAAATCTGTTGTAAGTAAGCACATATTTCCTCAAGAAGCACGTATCTTATGTCAGCATTAAAGTCTCCATGTAAAATGATAGCGGTCGTCTCAAGTACAAAGGCTTTTGCTTCAGCGACCCTAATGCTTTACGATGAAGGCGTTCTTATAACAGGGATGAATGCGACATTAATGACATCAATATTTTATCTTCCTCCTTCACTGTCGGAAGGAAACACAGAGTTGGTTTCAGGCATCTAATTAAAACTGCCACCACGTTTTTCCTGAAAAACCGGCGAGATTGTTCGTGTCAAATATTAGTTATATCAACAGTGAGATGTTCTGCTTATAAAGCAACAACTTTACTTTATCTCTTTATACAGTAATGTCCATTTTTTGTTAAGAGTGTACTGCTGTACAGCGAGATAATGCGCATTCCTGCGAGCGAAAGAAAAACAAAAAAAAAAAAAAAAACATTGTTATTAATATCTGAACTCAACAGCATGCAGTAGCTGAATAAATAGAAATGCAACCAAATGATTCTGCAGACGTGTGACGTAACAATGGTCGCTTTATTTTGAAACTAAACAGTAGCTTGACTTCATTATTGTTTTAATTACAGTTGTTAATATCTTCTGACTTTATAGTAATGAGTGAAGCAAGGTTATTCAAGACCTGGTGAATCTTTCGCCATTCGTATAAGATACTTCCAGCCGTGCTATTCAAGAAAGTATCATTAAACAGAACACGGGAACAAATTACATCGCAATTCAGCTGTGTAGTCTTATGTAGTAGTTATTGAATCACTAGATAAACGAAAAGTGTAGTTACTACTGAAATAAATCCATTTAATGATTTGAATGCCCATTCTATACTGGATAGCGTTCTTATTTCAAGGCTATTCGCACGTCTTTTTTTGTTGAAATTGGATACGGGTGTTGGTACTTGGCCTATCTACGTGTGGATGATCTCAAGACAACGATGATTGTGTTTACCCGACAGCATTGCACTACACCCATTCAGGACATTCTCGGTGCTTTATAGAGCTTAGTAGCGTAGTTGTTGTGATCTGCGTTTGGCTACAAAAGAACTTGCCATTAATTAAATAGAAATATTATGTTGATTTAGCTTTGAATTTGACTTTGTTGTTGGCTATCAGTTCGGTCGAATTTCTTCGAGTTAATAGGAAGATTATGAACATAACAAACTGTGCAAAATTACTATTACTAGTTAGCAAAGTTTAATTAAATCACGAAAATACTGTTTTACAGGAAACATTCATTTTTACTAACAATGACGTTTATAAATATAAATATCAGATAATCTTGTAAGGCTTTCTTATATAAAGTAACTTTCAAAAAATATAAGGTGTTTTTATATTTTAGAAATATACAAATTTTTCCTTTAAAAAAACAATTTTTCATTATATTTTTTCCTATTTTTATTTACTTTATACATTTTATTATATGCATTTATTAGTAAGTATACACTCTTAGAGACACCAACAATAAAATTTTGTTTTCCAGCTCTGTCTGAATCAACTGCTTTTTAACAATGTAATAAATCGTGTATCTTTTGCTGTGATGATGCTAATTACAATTCATGACTGATATGAGTAAGCATACCTTTTTTTTAATAATTCCATTTTTTTTCTAATAACTAATGAATCATAAATTACTGCCTTAAAAAAACGCAAATCTATATTCACCAACTCTGATCCATTTCCTAAAAGTTAAAAAAAAAAAAAAAAAAGAAAAAAAAAGAGGTGTGTGTAATATTTGAATAAGTAAACAGACATAAGACTAATTTGTTTATTATTATTTCGATGAAAGGGAGCCACGTGCACAGAACATAATCTACAAGAAGAGGATCAACTTGGTAACCGAAGCCATATGTGACCATCCATTGTTTGTGTGTACACCTTTGTTCATTTGTCAGCTTGTTTCTGAACCTGATACACCGGATCTTAAAAAAAAAAAAAATTAAAAAAAAAAATCAATTGTACATCATCTAAACCTCCAACTTCAAACGTCACTATGTACATATCACGCCACAATCCATGAGGCACACAACGCCATCTACCGCCACTAATGGCATTTTTGTTTGTAAATTGCGTATGTACTAGAACCAATTGGCCTTGAATGCTGGATGAAAAACCGGTTTCCCCAGCAAAAAAAAAAAAACCTTACTACCTCCGTATGAGATCGACTAACTCATTATAAATTGAGAAAAACAAAATCGATTCTCATGGGCATGACGATAATCGAACGCAAGTCTTTCTAGGCAAAAGGCATAATAATTTTTATAATTTTTCTCAGGGAGTTATGAATTTAGATGTTATTAGTAAACAAATTCATGTATAATATGAAAAAGACATTTCATAAAATGTAAAATATATCTGTTAGTATCTCAGGATACTATTCCGTATAAAATAACATATTACGGACATTTCAGTTCTAAATATTACTTTGAAAACTCGCATTTGTGGCCACGTACAGTAAATCTATTCGTGAAACAAAGTTTGCTTGTAATTAATCCAGAAAAATCTAGTTTGGTTATACATATGAATGGCAGACAGTTGCGGAGGCAATTAATGTGTCCACGTATGTAACAAATGACTTTTTGGAAGTATTGGCCATTCAAGTGTTTCGCTATCTAATGAGGGACTCTGAAAGAACAGGACATTGGACGAAGTTTCTCTGAAATGCGTAATTAGGAAAGAGTAAAAGTTTGAACATTAGCTACTGTTCCAGTCCGCACTGGAGTGTCCATTCCGGTTCTGTGTTGTGTCAAGCCAGATGACGGATGAGCTCATTTGTTCCATCCAACCGGCCCAACAGAACATCGTCTCTCTCTCTCTCTCTCTCTCTCTCTTTACAGCTTATATTACCAAGTGATGTTATCGAGGCTCTTTTCAGCAGAGAATGGGGAATGTGTGTTGCCTTCCAGGCGCGTCATACATCACATTACCAATACTTCATTCAATGACACGTTAACAATGTCCTTTGATTTGATCGTACAAAACTATTAAAGTATAATAAAAGTAGGTGGGAATTTTAAATATTGTGCCAAACACAAACAGACATGACAAATGTGGAAAACGTAACTGAGAGTTGCTCTAAAAATGTTTTTATTGCGAAATAATTTTGGAATAAACATACAAAGAAATAACATAACATAATCGTTTGACAGTTGTTGGTGCTCATGATACCATACAATAGCTTCCCTCCAACCTCGGAAAGAAAATCTTTCTATTCAGATCAGTAGTAGTATGTCGTGAAATTATATATTTCATAAGTGAATTCTTTATAGGGATATAAGTACAATATTAAAATATAGAGTTTAAAATATTTTACTTTGAAAAAAATAAAACAATTTAAATAATAAATTAAAGATGCATTATTATTTTATATCAAAATAACAATTTTGAATTTAATTGATTGTAATTGACAGAATCGTCATTTTTTAAGTAATAAAAGGCAACTCCTATAGAAAACGTAAGATTTTCATCAACTGCGATAAAATGTTTCACCCTTTAATATAACTTTATTTGGCTATAAAAAGATGATGGATCTTTAATAACCTCATGGAATCTTACATTATTTTCCAAATTAAAGCGATTATTGCCTATATGTTGGTATTATGACGACAGTTGATTAATATAATTTTATACTGCACGACAAATAGATTAAAAAAAAAGATGGCTAGAAAATCACCGAAATATCTTTAACAAAATTATCAAGAAAAGTAAAATTACTTGTAATTCGGATTTATTTTATATGAAATACGAAAATAAAGATATATATTATTTTATTTTTAAAAGAATATATTGCGCATATAAATTTTCAATGATATTTGAAAAGTTTCATTTACACATTTTAAGTTTTTATTAATAACTTTGTTTCTACTCTTAACGCAAGTATCATAAATGATTGGGGTGGAATAAATCGACCGTGAGATGCGGTGATTAATACTCTTGGAGGGTAATGGATGGCAATGCTGTAGCCAATGAAGTTCTAACTGAGGCTCGGCTATTGCTGTTACCCTCCTGCCATGATCGGAGCTTTAATAGCTCAATAACACCTTATCCCTACACTGTCCTCTACAGATAACGGGGTAGATGAAAAGCATTCTTGCTTCGCCCATTTAAGCCAGTCCTTTTAAGGATAAATGTTGATTGCTGTATTATCAGAATTGTGGGCATATCCTTTTCAGTGTTTTTTCGCCTTCAATTTGGACGTTCTTCAGTAATTTTTATGCATTACATTTATATTTATCGGTGATTTTTTTGTAATTCTTATTAAACTGAATGTCGTGCAAATCAAAACCATACAACAGCCTAATTATTATAATATCTCAGTTCCGAAACTGTTGTAATATTACTTTGGATAACATTCTCTATATGTTCATAAGTATGTGCAAAAGTCATATTTTACGGATAATAAATTTTATAAACGATTCCTGGGTCAACAGCTTTTAGATGATTTTCAAAAAGAGCATCAAGCAGTTTCGTATGTCTCCGTACGAAGGTTATTCTACACAACGATAAGGTTTTCGAAATGTTTACAGAAATTTGTTGAGCTAAACCAATTATTAAAAATTAGTTTTTAAGAAATTTATTGAGCTAATCAACGATTGTTTCAATCGGATCATTTGTAGTTGCAACATGAATCAAAAAATACATAACAGTACAGGATCGAATTTAATAAAAATGTATTATTATTAAATATCTTAGTAATAATTATGAGAGACGTCCAGGGAGTTACGGACTCGATGAGTCACTGACTCCCACACTACACGCACCAGTTATCACACTTATTATTGAATTCATTCACACTGCTTGCACACACATCCAATGCCAGTCCGTTCCAATCACGAATCACTCGATGAGAAAAAAAATCTAGATCTCGCCTACCGCTTTCTTAGCGGCATTCATTCTCAGCTTCCAAGGATGCCTCTTGTCTTTTTCCCACCCTCCACAAAATGAACAAAAGTCATCGAATCACGCCAAAGTGCACGACTACATTTACTGAAACCAATTTTCCATTCCCACAATTCCAGCCTATTCAAATTATATTCTGCAAGTACGGCATATCAGCAGCATTCCTGATTACCCTACCTATCTTTGCATCATCAGCAAATAGCTGTATGTCGCTTGTCAAATCCTTCCCAACATCATTAATGTACAGATTGAATAACAGTGGACTAAGCATTGATCCTTGTGGTACACCACTTGTTATCTTAAACCTTGCAGACTCAGATCCCTGGTATACCATTTTTTGATATCTGTCAGTCAGCCATCCTCTTATCCATGCTAATGTTGTATAACCCAAACCCATTTTCTCCAATTTATGCAGCAGTCTTCCATGCTGTATTCTGTCAAAAGCCTAGGCAAATCTAAGATGACCAAAATCTAAGAACATGACCTTCCCTTAGTAAACCCATGTTGTTCATCACAAAATAGAGATTCACTGCGAACCCATTTCTGAATGCGGGCCCTAACTAATTTTTCTAAAATCCTCACCACCACTCCTGAGATACTAATTGGTCGATAGTTGGATACATCGGTCTTTGCACCACCCGTGTGCAATGGAATTACCATACATTACGTCCATTCCTGTGTAATAATCCCTGTTCTGAGACTCATATTAAACAACCTGGTCAAAGGAATGATCATTTCAGCTGAACACTCTTTTAGCTGATATCCCATCAGTCCCCATTGTTGAATTCTCATTCATTTTGTGCAACAGCTCTAATACCTCGTCCTCATACCCCTGTGTTTCTTCATCCGGTGAAGAGGTAGCAGTGAGTTCAATGACGTGTACACGAGGTTGATAACTTTTAGCAAAATGGACACTCATTAACTACACAAACTCTACTGCATCTGTAACCCTCACGCCATCTGGATTTAGAAGAGTTATTCTTTCATATTCGCTCTTTCGTTTACTTGCAGCATATCGATAGAATTCTCGTGGGTTGTCTTTAGCACGCAGAGCCAGTTTCTTTTCATACTCAGACGTTGCTTTCTATACAACAGTTGTGACTATTCTAGCCTACTGCTTATAACGTTCATAACGGAAGTCATCCTTATGCACACGGTATTCCTTCCACATCGTCCTTTTCTTATGAATCTCTTGCTTAATAAGATTACACATCCATTTGATTCCAGCTCTAGGAACACATTCTGATATCGCATCATTCAAGTGTTGTTTAAATGCTTCCCATGCACTGTCGATATGCTTTCCATCCAGCAACTAATCCCATTCCACTGAACTCAGTTTACTCCTCAGTTGGTCATAATTTCTTGCTTTGTAGTTCAACATGTAACCTTTTCTGAATGGAATATTCGTAAACTTAGTCACTTACTAAGTGAATACCGCATGATCACTGTCACTGACTGTATGCAGAATAATTACATCTTTAATTGAAATGCCCTCTGACACTATAATCAATTCTATCACTCTTTGACCTCGAGTTCCTTCTGTCACAGGCTGCTTGAGGAAGTTGGCCCGCAACAGCTCAATAAATAAATTTTCATTCCTCTCATGAGATTCTACTGCTACCCAATCAATATTTGGATAATTAAAGTCTTCCATTATGATTACTCTTTTCACGCTCATCTTGGCGATGCGTTTCTTCGTCACTGGCAACTGATCCACCAGGTCTGTAACAACATCCAACTATGTAATTGATCTTGTTAGATTCACACCAGATGGCTTCAAACTCACCGCATGAAATATTGTTAATAGTGGTACTCTAGGTAACTGGATTCGAGTCATCTGATATCATTAGCCGCACTCCCATCCTCTCTTATCATTTCTATCCTTCATGAAGATACCCTTTACACCCAATACCCGTTAGTATGTCTGATAGCCAAGTCTCGCTAATGCCTTATAAATTCTTTAACGTAACCCTTTTCAGAGACATTGTGATAGCTCTTTAAGGGGTGGAAAGAATATTGACAGTCTAAACTGTTTCTGAGCAATTTACCTTTGCATTCGCCAATTTCTAAGAGGTTGTTAATGCTGATTTGGAGTCATCGTGTAGGATATTCGTTTTTGTTATTAATCTTCGATTAAAGATTACTCGCCGTTAGTCCCCCTTCCCCCACTTTTTAATTCCATTTTAATTAGCGAAACATTTGAAAAGCCTATTTCCCTTCTCTGTCACTGGAATTGACCGCTTATACTGATTGGAAATTAAAAATCCAATCACCTCAATGCAGTCATTTTAGTTCAATCAGTTTCAGATTCGAGGCCTATCCATATTTTTTTCATTATAGTTCCATTTTTATTGGTCAAACGATTCGAATAATATTTCCTTTAAGCCTTCATAGAATTCATGGAATTTGGTATTTAAGGTCACTGTTAAAGTTCTGGGTTTCGTCGGGGTTCATTTACGGATAAACAGAATTCCCTGTTCAGAAAATAACGTATTGCCAAAAGTGGTTATAAATTCAGCTATTGGATTACGTACGTATAGCGCTTCGAGAAGCTAAAAAAATTCACAATTTAATTTATAATACTATTTATATTCCTTAGTTGGGCCCATCCAGTGACCAATTTGGATATCAGGACAACTGAACGTTGAATACGAGGATAGATGGTTGTATTGCAGAAATTACTGGTAAAAAGGAGAAATGCTAGAGCTATAAAAACTTAGAAAGAAAGAATTAAAGATCATCTTTAGAACTTGAGTGAGGAGATAGCGGTGAGTGATTGGGATATGTTGGCAAGTTTGCACTGCTTGAAATTGGCTTTAATCACAGTGTATGCGAATCCAATGCATCCAGCGATAACTGAAGGACTCCAAAGGCACTTAATGCTAATAATATTTAGTGCAGACAAAAATGAAGTGTTAAATAGTAGTGTGTTTATAAAACACACTACTATTTAAGTTATGTAAGCATATAAATATTACCGTGGTCTTCATCCAACATTCACCCCTTCAAATCTCGACAATATGTCAATTTTACAACTCTATTTGCTCAGAATAGGCTATTGTGTTTGCTGGTCGTAGGATAAACACAATTTTTAGGGAATTCTCTGTGGATTCTCAATTAAAGGCGATTGTAAACCTATGAAATATCAGCAATTCTTCCAAGTTTTTGACTCCATTATATTCTTTTCAACTAACTCTCGTCTATTCCCTCTATTCTTAAAGAGATGTATATAGATTAAGAGGCCCATGAATTCAAGTTATATACCAGGGGTGAGCAAACTGCGGCTCACGAGCTGCATGCGGCTTTCAACGCTACTCTGTGCTGCTCCCGAGACAATATTGGTTTTCGTTGCCATTTTTTTCTAAACATTTATATTAATAATGGTAGTATAGTATGTACCAATATTATAATATTTTATTTCGTAAATGCTTTAAAGATAAGTAAAAAACACATATTTTGAAACTTTACATTTTTAGCTTTTAAATGGTACCGGCCAAAAGGGTTGTTAATGTGTATTTTATTATCGTATTTGGTTGGTAAAACGTGTTTCGATATTTTATGGCCTGTATCGCTGCTGCAAAAATTAGTTCCAAAAGTGACTACTATGATCGCTGCATTACCCACCGCCTCTGTTGCCTGGACACTGCGTCATCACTCTTCATGCAGTACATACGAGTTACGTGCTTGTGGTGGTAGCGGAACATAACTAGTGAATTTTAGTGTAGATAAGTACTTTTCTGATTAATAAATAATTAAGATTGATTTTAGTGAAAGTTATATGACCCGTGTTTAAAATGACTGAGCAACAGAAGAGTATAAAACAGAAATACGAACAAGAAATGAGAGTGTTTAACCAATAATGGGAGGACGATTTTAACTGAAACAATACGAAGGAAACTTAGAAACACTTTATAATGATTTTGGGAATAAGCTTGAGAAACTAAAAAAGTTAAAGCCATGTTTTGAATTTCTTGTGAATCCTTGTGTGATTGATGTCATCAATGATGGATGTCCTGTCGTTGCACCTTTTACCGCGGATGTTGCTTCAATAGAGACAGAGCTTATTGAGCTGCAGGAAGATGTGGGTTTGAACCTAGTACATAAAAGCTCATCTGTAACTGACTTTTGGAAACAAATCCCAGAAGCAAAGTATCCCAATCTTCAGAAAACTGGCTTTCGACTTTCTGTTCTTGGGACAACTTACTGCTGTGAATCTCTCTTCTCTGTAATGAAATTTGTCAAGTCAAAACATCGTGCTATCTTCACTAACAGCCACCTCACCGAGCTTCTTAGAACGGCTTTGACATCCTACCAGCCAAATGTTAAACTATTAACTGCACAAATGACGAATCAAAGCCTTCAACGAGTAGAGATTAAACATATTCTTTTTTGGTGAGTAGGACTACTATATTGTTGTATTTTTTATTATTTATAAATACAATTTTAAAATATGTTATACATTAAATTGATATTATATTTTATTTGTGCAAATATAATCATTGTAATAACAAAATCGGGAGTCGAAAAAATAAAAACAAGTTTTTATTCTTAATCTTTGATAGAGGGCGACTATGGCACCCTCTAGTTATTGAATATGGCGCCCTCTACCACAATTTATCAGCTCTCGCTAATGTTTGTAGCCTTAAACTAATATCTGTAAACTTGTATTTGGAGCTGAATCTTGAGTGTGTTTTAATAAGAAGAAAATCTAGTAAAATATCTTACCATTCATTGATAAACAGTTTTGTAGTGAATAAGTCTGAAAGAATTCTTGCTTGAGATTAAATACACGATGACGTATTTGTCTTGAAAGAATAAGAAAAACAAGGAATAAAAAGGAAGAACATTTCGGAGAAATAAAAAAAAAATCTTTTGAATAGAATCAGTCAATATATTTTACTTTTGGCTTCGCAAACACAATAACGCTATGGAAAGAAAAGGTTTTTGTGTTTAGGCCATCAGTACGATGAATTTCGTTGTATTTGGTGTGCCTTTATAGCAAATCGATTCTTTTCTCCCATCGATCACCGGAATTTGTCTTCGAAGTTCAGAGAAATACTGGAATACGAATCGCTCAGTGAATATGGGAAAATTTGTTCCGTATGAGGGGGTGGGGGGGGGGGGAATCCATTTCTATTTGTGTCAGTCGAAGTTTGTTGAGCTAGAAAAACATGCACGCAAATAGTCACACAGACGTATAGAGAGACAAAAACAGACGGACAGCGACTTATGGGAGTAACAGAGAACCAGCGCGAACTCGCTTCTGAGTGGGCAGGGGAGAATAGGGGGATCGGAAGTTAGGAAAGATATAAAAGTTAGAAAAATAAGCGCCTTATTTTAAAAAATCTCGGAATTACCAGTTCCTCTACATGGCGTTTGTAAATACACTCTCAAACACATGTGAACGTGCATATTATATTATAACCTCGTCCTCAACAATTCTCGAACCTTTTATGCCAATATTCATAACAGCCTACAATGAGACTGATATTTGGGTGAATAGCATACGAGTTTCGTTTAGATTGACATAAAAATGATGCACTTCTAGTTTTGTAAATGGAAAATTTAATACATCAAATTATGAAATACTTTATATGGTGTCTTAGAGAAAATAGCCAAAAATTTCCAGTTCTATCATTAAATTCAGTTAATTGATATAATTTGAAGTACGCATAAAGAGTGCAAAATATAACTATAGGAATGCTTTTTGTGCTCTTAACTTTTTGAAAAGAAATAAGACAAAGAATGGTACATTAATGAGATGGTTGCATATTGATTGCCTGCCATCTATCGAAAAATATTCTGTTTGATACCTTCCCTAGTTGGTAAAAGATGTCATTGACTGGTCATTTGTACCACATGTTGCTTTTGCCACTAATGCCATCTGGCGGACAGGATTGTAATTAAATGTATATTCAGTTGCCTTGGATCATTGTCGTTAAACACTATATTAGACAGAATGGTTTATTGTGCACTGAGATTTTAATGATTATTTAACTTTAAAATATCCGTGAGAACATTGTAATGCCTAATATCTCCCAAACCGGATGTTAATGATCCCGGAAGCACCGATGTAGTAGTTGATTCTAATTTATAGTCTGTTTTGTACTCATCGTGGTAGAAAATGAAACTCGATCAATGGAATCGTATTGATAGTTGGACGGGACATCTATTTTTTTTTTAATAATTTAGTGAATGCTAAAATATTTACGCATGCAATAGACATCTTGAGTGACATTGCAACTTATAATTTTACAGAATTCAGCTCAAAGTGCTGCATTTTCTACATTGATTTGAACTAAAATTTTCAATAATATTTCTTGCCTCTACATTATGTATTTACAACACATGTTCTTCTAATATTTTAACAATGAAGATTGTACAAATTTTTTTTGTATAATATTTTTTGTTTATATAATTTTTTAATTATAAGAATAATTTATTACATTATTTTTTTCATGTTACATAAGAGTATTATATTAATGATATTATCACATAATAATCAGTATCTTCAATATTTTCTTTATTGTTGTATATTTTACTAATTGTTTTATTATATAATCTGCTTCTTTGGTTATAAGGATTACGTGTAGTGAGTGTAATCCCACCTTCTTCGAAGCTTGGGTTAGCTTTTGTGATGAGAGCGGGATTTAGGCTTCACTATTTATGTTGGCATTGGATGCTGGTGATTTGTGATCTGTATATTAGTGTTAATGGTTTCTTAACTTTGTTGGTATATTTTCCAGAGTTCGTTTTTTAATGTTCTGTAATTATCTACGTGTTTTAACTTTCTTGGTAGGTTGTTGAGTTGCGTGGGTATCTGATGTCATCTCACAAAAGAACCGGATGAGTTGTTGAAGGGTGTGGGGATGTAGAGAGTTGTTGTAGGTCTTGTTATACGATATGTGTCTCTGTTGTTTCGATAGATGATGTTGAAGTAATTCCTTGTTAATGTCATGTAGTGTTTCAGGTTTTTAATGCCCAGAATTCTGTGTATTGCCATGTGCTTGTCGGATATTGGCTGTTGCGTGCAAGGTGTCCAGATCACTGTTGACACGATTTTCCTGTGTAATGTTTATAATTTTGTTAGGTGGCTGTTTGATGTATTTGCGTAAACTGTTATTTCGTATCTGAGTAGGAATCCGCAGATATCGTGATATTGGAGTTTTATTTTTTATGTTGGGCGGAATAATGTCTTTAACTTGGAAGAGTTTTGCTGCGATGATCAGGAGTTTGGTGTGTGGGTATTCTATCTGTTTTGTCCATTTAAGGTGGGAGTCTATATGGAGACTGAGGTATTTTGCGTGTGTTACAGGTTTGATTTCGGAACATTGGCAGGTATTTTTGTTGTTAATGCATCGGTGTGTGTGACAGTGTATCGATAGAGGTTCGGGGCGTATGATTCTTTGGTTGTGTATTATCAACATCTGTGTTTTGGTAGAAGTAGGTTGCGATTTCATTTAGGTCTTGTTGTGGTTTCGAGAGAACCGTGTTGATGTCTGTGTGGATTGCTAGTAGTGCAGTGTCATCTGCGTATTGAAATATTTGACTTCTTATGGATATGTTATGAACATCGTTTATGTATATGTTGAATAGAGTGGGTGATAATATGGCACCTTGAGGTACGTCGTGTTTAAATTTAGCCTATTGTTGTTTACTGTAGGCAGAATATAAGGCAGTAATTGCTCTAATTAGCAAAATTATAAAATTTAAAATTCCATTGTATGCTGAGATGTGCCGAAGGGGGGGGGGGAAATATTCGGGGAACCTTAGAGTTTAAATGCATGCGAAATTTAAATGATGGAACTTGTGAAGCTGAAGCCGTTTCTAGAATATATTTGTTGAATTAATCAAATAAGGGGAAAAAGTTGTGCTTCCTTCAAAAAAATCAGTTTTATAGAAATGTGATGATGTTTTTAATGTGCTTCGGAGTCTCTTATGATGATAACTAAGCTTGGTGGGATGAATAATGCGACTAATGTGAGGTCGCATGCGAAGATCTAAAACAGGTTTTTGTGTATTTAGTGGTGCCATCTAGCGACAAAATATAAAATGATGCTCACTTATTTGTCAACTCGTAGATTATTTTGGATATTGATGAAGCACTATGGTAATTATTTAGTTATCAACTCTGTGTATGTATGTGCGCGCGCGTGCAGGCACGTGTGTGTTTACTCGCGTATAAAAAAATCTGATTTCGTTTTTCTCTCCTTTGGAATTTTAAACTTGGAGTTTTTCATATTCTAAAATCACACGCGAGTTTTTTTTTTTTTTTAGTAATTATTTTGATAGAATTTATTGACATTAGTGAACAGTTTATAATTACTTCCTAGCTAAATTAATACCTTGTTTTAATGATAGCACCACGCATCGCGAATTATTAATACAACCGAGTTAGTAGTGCCATCTAGCGTCTTTATCTGAATTTACAAGAATTTGACCAACATTTGTTTGAAAATGCAATTCCTTACACTAAAATCTTCATTTCATAAAGCATACTGGAATTAATAAAAAATAAATGTAAATTATCACAGGATATATATGTGATGTAACCAACTGTTTGATATACTTTATGTGAAAAACGTTTTTATAATTTCTGTTCATTTTAGAATGGATTGTGGAATCAAAAGCACTGGTCCGCAACTCGAACTTGTCATTCAGTTTATATGGAAAAGAAAAATGCCACAAACAAGCGTAAATGTGTAAATAGAGGTAAGTGATTCGGCTTATTTCTCAAAAAATAAATTTATCGCACTGTGAACATTTGTTGAAATAAATAACCTTTCGTTGCGATGTTTTTATCGGCCAAAATACACGCTAAGGTGACGTTCCCATGAATTATCGTTTGCTTGATACCTCACTGTCATCATTATAAGGTCACCTGATGATTCAGAAGAATGATGACCTTTAACAAGATTCATTCACTTTAAGGCTTACTTTGAAGACCATCAAAAAATGCTATTAAGTATACTGCTTTGTGACATTCAAATATCAATCTAAAAATCGTAAGCGGCATTTTTACATTTATTGCTGACTGCAGCGTGAGTGGTTGCTGTTTCTACACGAAGTGGTGCCATCTGGCGAACAAGTACGATATTGCATAAACATTCAGCAGTAATTTATAGGATTAAAATTGAAACACTTTTTAGGGTTCACAATCGTTATTTTTAACAGAACAAAATAAGGTAGAACGAACATTGGAATCAACTCATATACAACTGCAGCAGACTTTGTAATAAAAAAAAAATATTTTGTTGGTGATACGAAAGATCAAATAAATTTTAAACCTTTCATAGGATAAACAGAATTTTATCCGTATAAATAGCAAATGATACATGTTACACATCACATTACTACAATATAAATGTTATACATATCTATCAAATACAATACATGCTCTTCCTGCCAGAAAAACTAGTGAGAGATCATTACGTCAAACTACCAGAATGAAAGAACTTAAAAAAAAAAAAAATCTGAGATGATTTAAGATATAAGAGCAAAATGGGAATAAATCAAATTTTTCATTTAATTTTATTGCATTTGAAATAAAGGGTGCAAAATATTCATTGTTTGAATCAGCAATTATGATTTGTTGTATAAAAAAACAACTAAAACTAAACAATTACTTCGACAACAATGCAAATGAAGGCAGAAACTGATGTACAATAGTCTACTTAAAATTATATTGTTCATTTCATGAGTTCCATTGTTATGCTTCAGGTTTTAGAATGTTCAGTTCATTGTTGCGTAGCTATGATAAATTAAGATTGGAACTTAATCCGATTCAGTGTCACAATCATTGACATTAACTTCGGAAGGTGTCAGAAATACTGTATTACGTTAGTTTCTCTAAAAATATACAACACATGATTTTAATCATTAAATATAAAAAACAAACGTTACTCATCCACATAATGAAGCACTGTCTCTATAATTGGGGTCAGTTTTAGATCAAACACGATATGGTTATAAGTAACTCCATTAGCTATGCCAAGAAGCAATAACTTTCTAAATATTGGAGATCATTCAAGGCATAAAAAATTAATTACCAGATAATCAGCTGGACGTCCTTTAATTCTTTTTTTTTTTATTTTCTCACGAAAGTCTTTTGCAAGGCAGATTTTTTATGAAGACAATCTTCTCTTTTTTGTATCGATCAGGAATAAATTCTCGGTGACTAATGATGTAAGATCCTGTCTTCAGCTAGCACTGAATATGTAGTCATTCATCAGGCTTGACACTTTGGAATATCATTCATCAATTGCTGATGCACCTGGAAGTGACATCTCGGATATTGCACGTGGGCTTTGTCTTCAAAGACAGTCATACTTTTTTTAAAAAAAAATCAAAATGTGATTCTACAGAGCCTTCATTGGCTCATATATTGGTCATTGGTAATATTTATTGTCCATCTAATATAAGAATGCAATTATGACGCATATTATAACAATTGTAATATAGATTCCAAATAAAATATTTTTTAAAAAAATTAGGCACCATTTTTAAAAATTCTGTAGTAGACAATTGTTGGTCATTCTACTAGATAAAACACTACAAATTGTCATATTCTGAACGACAGCCTGGTGCTGCCCTCTAGCGAGTTTACAGTACATTATTTTTTGAAGTAATTAAATATCGGTATAATTACAATTATTTCAGTAGAATACATGGTATCGAATTTTCTATATTTCAAATTAAATATTCGGTATTAATGTGAAATGATGTACGATTTATCTCGTAAAGAATTTGTGTACTACCCGTGGACTGATTAAAATGTGTCAAATGGTTGCGCTATTCTTAGTGAAAAGTTCAAAGGTCAATGAAAGCATTTTATCAAGTTCCTGTACATTGTAGCCTTTTCTAGCTTGCCTTCCAGTTATAAGAAATGCAGGAACCTATAATTGAAATTATCTGTTGTGAATGAAAGTACTAGCAGGGTGTGTGTGCGCGCGCTTGAAAAAAATGTTCTAAATTAAAAAATGCTAAGATGTAATTAAGAAGTTAAAAAAAAAAGGTAGACGCTACTAACCCAGCATAGCAACGCCTTTGTGAACGACATTTATTAGAAATAAACACATGAATGGCTCTTTTTAATTAAATACCACCGCATGGCGTAAATGAATGAAAAAAAAATTACTAAAAGAATTGAAAATTCTCATAATTTGTTTTCTTTTTGAAACTCCTTTTGCTTAAGATAGATAAATAAAAATTTGAGATCCAACTGCCCCATATTTTCTAACAATTATTTAGTATTTATCTGAAATCTTAATTGGTGTTTTATATAAATAGGAGTTAAAATATAAAATTTAGCAATATTTTATTTTATTAAATAAGATGATTTAAATATTTATAAATGTATTTAAATATACATAAGTATAATTAATCTATAATTTACTTTGTTTTATTAAGGAAGGCAACCAATGAAATTTATTAAAGCATTTCTAGTTTGTGGTTTAAATCATTTTTCAGTCTGATTTGTTTTCAGGTGACGAGCATTGGTCATTTCTATCAATAAACCGATTCATGAAAATACATTGTAGCTATCAAGTCCTTATATAAAGACTGGCTTAAAGGGGCGAAGCAAGAATGCTTTTCATCTTCCCCGTTATCTGTAGAGGACATTGTAGGGATAAGGTGTTATTGAGCTATTAAAGCTCTGATCATGGCAGGAGGGTAAAAGCAATTGCCGAGCCTCCGTTAGAACTTCATTAGCTACAGCATTGCCATCCATTACCCTCCAAGGGTATTATTAATCACCGCATCTCACGGTCGATTAACCACTTCCTGTAGCTATCAATAGGGGATAGGGATAAGGTGTTATTGAGCTATTAAATTAAAGCTCTAATCATGGCAGGAGGGTAACAGCAATAGCCGAGTCTCAATTAGAACTTCATTGGCTACGGCATTGCCATCCATTACATCCATTATCCACCAAAGGTAATTCGAAATTTCCGTAGCTATCAAACAATTCTTTTTTTTTTTTAATATATTTATTATTCATAAGGAGAAAAAAAAGGTGTACTAAGTAAATTCAAATTATCTAAACTTATTAAATAAATGAATTTAATTTATTTGTTTTATACATTTTAAAATGAATGAAAGTAAGTAATATATACATCATTATAATTTAACTAAGGGATGAAAATTTCTTCTATTCACAACTGACTGGTTAGCTGTTACCACCATTAATGGAAATAATCTTCTACACAGGTTTGTGTTTAAATACAAAACTGACGATGGTCTAGATTATGCAATTAGCATAAGAAAAATTGGTAAGAATACCGATATATTAAACTAGGTTGCCATGATCTTTGATGTTTTATTTATCTTGATTTCCCCTTTTAATTGATTCAACAATTGAAATTAATTTTAGTTTTTTTTTTAAATTAAAAACTGAGATGTGTTGTCTCTAGAGAATACCATTATGTACAAAAACAGTGGACTATATTCGCGTAATTGAGTCTGTCAAACTATATTCTGCAATGCTTTGTTGCGACATAATGTGGATAACAAAACAGTAGATGTTATTGGTTACTATGGTAACGGGAGATTCCCATTGTTTCGATTAGTTTTTCTTTAAAAATGATTCGCAGATTTTGGATCTTTCATGCATCCGAAATCAAGATCTGGAATTTTTATTTTGTTTCTTTCCCCTTTGAGGGGGGCGTTATTCCTGTTTTTCTTTTTTTATTAGGAATTGGATATCAAATAGTGTCATGGTCATGTGATCCGGTGGTTGATATTTTTTGTTAGACTTAAATTTTAACATTCCTAAAATTAAGTTATTGTTCGTGAAAACGGGTTTACACAAAATGGATTAAAACTCTTAATATATGTTTTACTTTATAACTGCATTATAAATGTTTCCTTTACTTAGAATGATTGAAGTCTGATTTACTGTGGTTTTCAAAAGAGTAAAACGACTTACAGGTTCATTTAAAATATTCGAGATAAAATGCAGAAGTTTTCAACGTCGCTTTTACTACTGATTAATTAGTTTCAGATTCATTCGTTAGATGGCACCACAGCAGCACTGTTACAAGAGGTTAAATTAACATGTTGGAAACACAACACTCACAAATGGGCTTTCGAAAATCCTATTAAGTGTTTTTCCTCTTTGGAGAAATATTTTTTTCGTCGCATTTTCCATCGTTTTCTCCTTCAAGTGCCATGTAAGAAACTGAATTAAATTTCAAGCAGGATAGTTAAATTCAAATATCGTTTAAAAGTAAATCTTGAATTGATTAGCGTAGTAATCCAATGTCTTTTTATGTGGGAATGTAATCATGTGGTTCGATCAGTTTTTGCGGTGAACTATTCGGTAGTCCCACTTCAATGAATAGTAAAAGATACTTAATGAATTTACTTTAGAAAGTATTAAAAAAAATAACACTAAACTATGGTTCAAACCTTTGCTATGAATGATTTTCGAAAAATCCGAAGCCAGAGACACTTCGGCCTGGGCATAAATTCTATCGACAATAACTCTTTGACGGGGTATTCATATAAAAGAATTTAGTTCATCCTACACTTGGTCAAAGCGTAACCTTGATGAGTGCTTCGCTATCTTTGATACCGTCATAAACACGTGGCTATTTTATCTTTATGTTCAGGCCTGAGTATTGCAACGATGATAGGAAAAGTAGGCCATCTAAGATCTGTTGCCTGTCATTTCCTTATGCGTAAGGCCAAGATGCTGTCAGAGATGAAGATTTTATTCTTTAAACAAACTCCAAACGAAGTCTATATTGACACGCGCCCCTTCTTTATTAAGACGTGAAAACAGACTCAACCTCCAACAGACAGACATCCCCAAAGCAACCCTGCAGGGAAAGGGGAAAAAGTCTTTTTGATCATATTTTTAATCCCTGCTCTTCAAAAAGTTTGTCGAAGTATTGATTTTTCGAGAAGTATTAACAAAATTAAAATCGATTCGGTGTTCTCATATGTTAGAAAGTAGTTTTTTTTTTTCCGCTAGTGAAGATCGAAACTTAAATAAAATATCAAGAAATGTGTCATCGTAGGTTAGGGCATGCAGAAAGCCGACCTACTCGAATAACATATTCGAAATATGAGTGGTTTAAAAAGTTTACAACTGGATTTAAGTTCAGGAGAGTAACTGCACATCAGGGTGCCAACACTGCTCACATGCGGAGAAAGAAAATGAAAAAAAAAATGTATCTCAGTTGAACCGATTCACGTTGCGAACTTTTACGTTGCAAATTAACTAACCTTGGAAATATTTTGCGTATTTTTACCGAAGAGAAATTCTGTTGTAGAAATTTGCGAGTGCATCCACCATTCGGTAAATATCAGAAACCAGCTGTTTGAAGCAAACATAAATTCTCTGCTTTTCGTCTTATCCTATCACAATAATTGTTTATTCAAATAGAAAAATGCAAAATATTTCATCTTCATAATATTGTTTGCTTAAAAACATACGATAATTATAAAATTTGATAAAGGAGTAATAATATAAAAGGTAGCGAATATGTATATCACAATACAATACCTGGACAGTATAGTAAAATAAAAAAAAACGAAAGAATGGCTGAAATACGTTTTTGTAATACAATAATGTAATGCAAAAGTTTGTATAATAATAATAATGTATTACAATACCTACGGTGTATTTCCAGAATGTTTACCATAACAGAAATTTTTAAAACGCATTGCAATAACAACAGAATATTTACAATAACCCGGTGTTTCATTTAAAAGCGTTTCTTTCAAAATGTTTACAATAACATCAGTTTAATTGAACATTTAAAAAATTACAATAAGCAGAATCCTATGGAATAAAATTTTACAGGATTTGTTGCAACAACAAAAATATTATAGTAAAGCAGATTGTACGCATCTTATGAAAACAATCGTAATCTTTGTAGAACATCAATTTGGTTAGGAATTACCACTCGAATTGCAGCTGTCAAGAAATGATTCTTATATTACCGTGAAGATTGTTGAGCAATGCATGCTTTTTTTATGCGTGGCTTCAGAGATTTCATTTTTCTCTCAAGCTATAGGATTCTCAAGCATGAATATATTATAATTAAAATATTGGATTTTTCAAAAGACTTTTGAACAATGAATAGTGGATAAACAAATCCTCAGGGAATAAATGAAAATTTGCAATATAGCGGTAGCCGTAGGTAGTTATGTTGCATTTTGATGACATATTAATCAATATCAGTGTCTCAAGTAATCCAGAATATTTATGAACCTAAACAAAATGATGAGAGATTCTGCTTTGTTGAATTAATTCATTACTACAATGTCCTATCTACATCAGCTGCATTGATTCACAACTAATTATACATTAACTTGTGTATTTTTCTTTCATAGTACACCCATAAGAAATTTAATATTTAAGAATTTGTGTATCGTAGTGCATTTTAGTCCAGGTTCGGTTAAGTATAGTAACAAAGAATACTATTTGTGGCGCTAGATGGCAGCACTAACAGACGATATTATTTAGAACCTTGGTCTTATTTTCTACGTTGATATTTCAGTTAATGCCATAAATTGTTTCTGTTAACAATCAGGTGATCTGTCGAATGCTGCTTGCTTCTCTTCGTTTCGTCCTTTCAAAAACGCTTCACAAAATAAATAAGCCGACTTTTTTTTATTCAAAATTCGCGACTGTATTCTTAGTTTATGATCCTGTGCATATCAACGATGAGAATCTGTGCTAAAAATAAAAAACTTTGTGGAAGATCAGCATTTATTTAAAAAAAAAAAACTTAAATGGTTGCCGTATCAAAGAGAATCATTCAGCGGGCCAATTTTTTGAATTAAGTGGTAGGAAATTCTGTTCGGTTTTGACATTTATGCGTTAATGGCGTATTTCGCGCTGTGGAAATAATAATGGAAGCAGTTAAATAGGCGAACAAAACACTTCCATAAACCCATCCCTTTCAGCACTCACCGTTTATTAATTACGAAACCTCTTTCGCCGTAATAAAGCAAGACCATTTCGTTTATCAGCCGTGCAACATCGGCTACTAAAAATTCTCGGCGAACCATTCCCGAGAAGAAATAACACACGGTTGGATCCAAAGTAATGGTTCTCAATTATATTCCGAGTCTACCTTGCAACCGTTTCAAATATCCAGAGGAAAGATGCAGACCGTTTTAACGGAACTTCACCATTCTAAAAGTACTTAATAAAGAAAAGAGAAAAGAAAATGGCGTGATGATCTTAGGCGAACAATTTATGATTAATCAAACTTAACAGAAATTGAAGTGAAATACTGAAGTGGAATTCTTTGATTGTCGTCTTCTAGCTGGGGGCATTGATAGATCTTGACGCGTAAAAATTATTGGCTTGCATCGGTAAATACACGAACCATGAAAACATACGTCATTGAAAATCTGTAAAATGATCTAGGGGTCGATAATTCTATCGTGATGTCATCCATTCGGAGATTTTAGATCAGGTAATTAGGCGCCGGAGTAAGGAATAAAAATGAGGTTTAATCATCACTGGTAGATGAATTACCTTGCATTAATATTATTGAAATCTTAAAATAAAATATACGTTATTAATCTACAAATGAGCACAACATTCCACGATATCCCCTGACACCTAGAAGTCTCTGAATAATCATGAATAATCATAAACTATTATTCTAGTGTAAAGATGAAAGCTATTCTTAATACGATCAGATTCATCAATCACATGTCCACTTTCCAATGAATTCAATAAAGGTACAACAATTTCACTCATGCAACAGCTCATTGAATAGAAGTTCTGCAGTTTCGGACCAAAAGTGGCTCCTACAAAAACCGATGATGCATTTCTAAAGTTTAGTTAATTGAGAAAATTTTCGTTACACTTTATCCCGTTAGATGGCGCCAAGTGTTCAATTACTTTGCTTAAAAAGAACCCGAATATAGACGGTCAATCGACATTAGAAGAATCCAAACGTGTGAGCTCATAATGCAAATTATGATCATCTTGTATTACATTGTCGAGTGTTTTTCATTGTTGGGAATAAAGATCATCGAAAAAAAATGTAACCCATCTCGCTAAGTTGTGGAAATAATACTAGTTACAATACTAGCGTTCTCTAGTTTAATAATAGAGACTTTATATTCCGCCGCTCGAAGGGATGCAGTCGAACTTTTTAAACACATTACAAGAGCAACCCCTATTTTAATTGTGCACATTCTGTTGCTTGTTTACCGTAAAAAGAGAAGTTGTTTGGATTTCCATTTTTAAAGAAATTTTTGTCATGTTCCTTAATATCCTATTCAAGTGTTTCACCAGTCGAAAGAGATAAGGGCCGTTTTATTTAAATAATTAATTTCTTCTCAAAGGAATAAAAAAAGAAATTATTTCTAAAAATCCGGTGGCAGATATGCTACTCTAGTAACAAAAGTGGCTAACGTACCCCCCCCTAAATAAAAATAAAATAAAATAACTGGGATAGTTGCTTATGATCTAATTCTCCTTAAAAAATATTGATTTTATAATATTTATTTCCTTTACTGTGATTACAAAGTCAAAGTTAACATCTTGATTTTTATGAGCTTATTTAGTATTGCTGGTTCTTTATAAATGCGTTTTATTCACGATTATCTTTATAAAACAGCAACTACGAAGTTAAGGGATGTATTACCATCTGGCAAAGTAATAGTTTGTTTTTTGTATTTAGTTTACTGTGCCGAAAATCAAGGGATAGAGTTCAGCGATAGTTTTGGATACTTGCGCACAGATGAGCCTGATGTGTCTATGGAAACGCAGTCTTTTATCCCGAGATATTTGATTTCTATTTGCCATGGGAGTTTAGTATTAAATATTTGAATGTCCTCTTTAGGGGATGCTAGCGTTCTGGTGAAGAGTATGACTGTGCTTTTTTCACGGCTGACTTGCATCCTACAATGTGAGCTCCATTATTCTAGCTTCCAGTCTTGGCGTTTCTTAGTTACAAGGAGAAAAGATGGAGATCCTGTTAATGCTGCCGTATCGTCTGGGTATAAAGCCGGGATGGACGCTATAGAATTCTGTGGGATATCTGCCATGGAGATTGAGAATAAAAACCATGTCAATAAGGAACTTTGTGGAACTCCAGCTAGGATTTCGCGTTGGGTAGAGATTATTTCACTAATCTTGACTTGCATTTTTCTATCTAAATGAAATTTCTAATGCTTTGAGTGAAGTGACAGCGGATTTCCAGTGATGTTTAGTTCTTAGGATGACTGGGTAATTCCTTCTTTTGAATTTGTATCACTGTCAGTCTCCATTTTCAATGGTATAGGTGTGTGTGTGTCTGCGAATTCTTGTACTTCTAGGATCTTGTTTTTCAGTCCATTCACGTTTCGGCTGACAATCCGTAGTGAGATGGGTTTTCTATTGTGTTCCTCCATTGAGGATTGCTGAGAATAATAACTGAGTATGCCTAAGGATGATGTCCTTGGCTTGTAAGGGATTGGTTTGTCAGAATTCTAACATTTTTCCGATGTAGCTGGTTAAATTTGACAGGTCAGCTTTATTGGTGGAATTTTGGGGTAGTTTGATCGTGGTTATATGGTCTTGACGGTACGTTGTGTTAAAACAACCCTATCACCTACCACACGCACAGATTCTACGCAAGAGGCACAGCCATCTTCATCAAAAGAGGAATAAAAACAATGAATTCGCTAAGCTCCAAACAGAAGATATTAATTAAAACAACAGGAATCGAAGTCCGCATGGAAAACAGTCTCAAGATCTCAACATATTTGCAGCCTATAACCCCCCAAATAATAATAACTCCTAGAATCAGACCTGGAAGAACTACTGAACGCAGGGAGAGCAGTGATCATAGTCGAAGATCTTAATGTCAAACACCCAATTTGGAACAGTAAGAATTCAAACATCAATGGCAGACACTCAACTCCTATGCCACTACAAAGAATATGACAAAAATTATTATACGAGGGCAAAAAAGTTTCAAACAGCAATTGTCGCGCCTCAGTTTTAACTTCATTGGCTACAACACTGCCTCTGCGCAAAGCTATACGAGGGCACTTTATCCTTATAAGGACTGGCTTAAAGGGGCGAAGCAAGAATGCTTTGCATCTTCCCCGTTATCTGTAGAGGACAGTGTAGGGATAAGGTGTTATTGAGCTATTAAAGCTCTGATCATGGCAGGAGGGTAACAGCAATGGCCGAGCCTCAGTTAGAACTTCATTGGCTACAGCATTGTCATCCATTTCCCTCCAAAGGTATTTTGGATTGAATGAATCAATCACCGCATCTCATACGAGGGCACATCTAGAAAAGATGAACTTATAGTATATCTATTTTATAGATAAAAAGGTGTCTGAATTTATTCTTCAAAAGAAATTTTAATTTTAATTAATTTTTATTAATTAATATTTTATTTTTGGTTGTTTTTTATTTTATTAATTAATATTTTATTTTTGGTTGTTTTTTATTTTATTAATTCATTTTATTAATCACGGAATCCTTTACAGATCAAATATAAAATTGGTTAAAATCCACTTCAGGACTACTAATTTGGGATGGCGGTCTCATAATTCGCGATGACAATCATCTCTCGCCTAAATACACTCACAAACATCGTCTCTGGGAGGATTTGAACCATCATCTGTTAGTTAAAGAGTAGTTATGCCATCCACTCCGCCAACCATGGCTGGCAGGTGATATAAACCACAGCCAATCGGAAATTGTACCAGGTAATAAATTATTAATTTTGATGTACTGAACATTTCAGAATGGTATCTATAGTATTATGTGAAGAGCCTGATATTTAAAATATTCACATTATTTTTTAAACACCTTTCAAACTATTGACACTATTTCTGGAATAATAGAAATGATTGGTCAATAAACCTAACAGTGATTCTTCATTTCTTATTTTATAAAACATGATATGACTCATTTCTATATATATATTTTTTCTTGATTATTAATATTTTTTCTTTGATTATTAATATGACTCATTTCTATACATTTTTTTTCGTGATTATTAATATGCTTATTTTTTTTTATATTCCTGTTTAAGCAAAAACATAGCCAGCATTGTAGTCAAAATGCATACGTACCATGCCAGTACTTATACAACACAACATAACAATCCTTATAAGGACTGGCTTAAAGGGGCGAATCAAGAATGCTTTTCATCTTCCCTGTTATCTGTAGAGGACAGTGTAGGAAAAGGGTGTTATTAAGCTATTAAAACTCTGATCATGGCAAGAGTTCTTAAAAGAACTGGGCGATGGACTGAGTCCCTGACTCTTTATCCCGTCATCTGAATGAAGAAAATCTGTGTGGATGGAGTGTTATTGTGATAAAAAGCTCTAGTCATGGCTGGGTAGCGGCAATAGCCGAGCCTCAGTTAAAACTTCATTGGCTACAGCTTTGCCATTTGTTACTCTAGAAGTCCTAAAAAGGACTTTTTTCAATTTAACTTAGCATGGCAAGAGTCCTTATAAGGACTAGCTTAAAGGGGCGAAGCAAGAATGCTTTTCATCTTCCCCGTTATCTGTAGAGGACAGTGTATGGATAAGGTGTTATTGAGCAATTAGAGCTCTGATCATGGGAGGAGGGTAACAGCAATAGCCGAGCCTCAGTTAGAACTTTATTGGCTACAGCATTGCCATCCATTACCCTCCAAGGATATGAGGGTTACGCTTACTTCAATTATATTTCAGTTATACAAATAATAAAATGGTGTATTATCTTACTTCAATTATAATTAGAAATTTAGCTGCAGCATTTTAGATAAATTGGAATCTTTATTATACTTAACAAATAATATTATTAATTTTATATATTTTTTGATATTATCTTATCAATCCGTTGTTGTATAAGTAACGTTGGAAAGTATATTATACTTGACAAGAAAGATTCTTTTTCAATCATATTTTAACATAGAGTTTTATCGCCTTTCAACCCCCAAAAAAAGTTAACTAAGTTTTATTTATTTAGTGATTTATTGACATGACGTTTGTAAAAATATTGAAGGGTTTATTTTAATTTTTGTTTCATATTTTGTTCTTAATATGCTGTGTTTAGGGGTTCAAATATCCTTTAAAATATTACAAAGTAACTTGAGAGCTACACACGCCCTCTATATTATATGGGGAACATATGCTGAATGCAGTTTATATACTAATACTTGCGTGATTCAGCAAGATAAGTCCAACTAAAAAAAAAAAAAAAAAATCGGTTGAATAAAATAGAACTAAAGACAATGTTCTATGTAACGTAGATGTATCTATTTGTACGAAGAGAACAGAATGTAATTCAAAATACTAAATCTGACTTGAAATTCTGTAACATATGAGAGAATCAAGTCAAGATGGCAAAACTATTCGAAAGAAGAGAAGAAAATAGAGCTTTCCAGTGAAACTTTCATGTGCATAGGGATTTAGGATATGATACGGTACAATATGCGTTCCATTTCGGAAGTAACCGTACGTGAACTTTTCGTGAGCATCCATCTTCTTGATGTTTAGAACAGCAAAAAGAAAATCCAACATCAAAGAAAGCAGAAAATTCCGAAGAAGCTTACAAACGATTTCGACTAAAATGCATATCATTTGAATAATGGCAGACTTTTAAGCATTAGTGCCCTTACACTGAGTGGAGAATTTAATTATTTTTATTGTTGCATGAAATGTGTGACGTAATATCCCTGAAGAACACGTGACTTTTTTTGAAATCGTGAAACAATTGAAGGCAGTTCATTCCCTGTTTAGTGAACTGGTGAGAGTAATTAGTGTTGGATAATAACTTATAATATAAACAAATATATAAGAAAAAAGAATATAAAATCATTTTGCATCTATAAAGGAAACGCTAGTATTCACCATAAACAAGCTATATTTCAAATGATTTTTATTTCCATTTATTTTTGGCATTTCACCATTTATAACTATATATACTTTTAAAATATAAGAACTCGAGAGGAAAAAATATTCAAGGCTATATTTATTTAGCGTCATTTTCTCCATTTATTTATTTTCTCCATACCTATGCTAGCTTTCGGTAACTGTATTTAACTATTCAGTAACTATTGCGTAATTTTCTACTTTTAAAGTTCCGATTTTGAACAACAATGAAAGCATTCCTAACTTATCGAGTTCATAAGGCCATTCCTACTGAGATAAATAACTGGTGGAATGCATATTTGAATCATAGTGATTCTGAATACCATCCAAATCCAAGCTTTATACGAACATACGAACTCAGTCACCAAAACTATCTTTGGAATACGAATTCTGAGAACATAACACTCGCTAAATCTTTTTAAGAAAACTTCAAAAACAGCACGGCGCAACATGCAGTACAAGATCGCCATAATTACCCTTACATCGAAATTCTCAATATATTTTCGGGAACTTGAAGTAAAATAATGGGTTTCCGTGCACTGGATATCCAGCGGAAGTTACTGAAGTAGACCGGACACTCATTCTACGAGTGGTGATTATTTTCGACCTTCTGTATCGTAATGCATACAAAGAGAGTACACGTTTCTCGTTTGGCAGTAACACACACACTTGATTCAAGTTTAGAATTGGAGAAAGAAATAGAAAACGCCAATGTATTGAAATTTCGGTGAATCTTGTGCTAACTATAGCGAGAAATTCGCTCTTGTGTGAGTGCGCGCGTATCAATGGAGAGGGGGGGGAAGGTTAAATATATTTATTTTCTACGTACCTATGCTTGCTTTCAGTAACTGTCTTTAACTATTCAGTAACTATTGCGTAATGTATCGATCCCTTAATTGTTAATTTAGACACCAACAATTGTCTATTACAATAGTATTCACCCATACAACAATTGACTTTACTCTTTGCATTTGCTCATCTTGTATATTTCATATTAATGTTATAGTGCTTCTACACAGCAGATTGAGCATCTCACTATTGGAAGCATATAAAATGGACGCTAACGAGTATACGTGTTTTATACGAACATTTTTTGGATTGTGGTAAATTCGTTATAGGATTTATCTTATATGAACGGAGTCCTCTTTGTTTATTTCGTAGGCATCTAAAACCATTGATCAAGTAATGTATTTTGGGGGATAAAAATTAATAAATATTTGTTCCTCTTTTATCTGAATCATTTATGCAATTGAACTTTTACAGTTATCTTAGTAAATTACTCAGCTAGTATGAGATTAGAATCCAGCTAAGACCCGGGTTGAATTCGAATTTCGTCTGATGTGTAAACAGGCTTATAAGCTGAACGTGCGTTATTGTCATTCTATGTTGTCTAAAGCTGAAGCCAAGACAGCATAAAAATATAAATTTAATACCGTCATTACACTCTCCCAAACTTACCTTGTAATTGTCTTACGTTGCACTCTTAGAGTTTTATTTTACAAACTTAAAAATAATTTCTGGTTACTCTTTCAAAACATTCAAAAAGTTAACATTTTCAATTATGCACTCGAAATAAACCTTACGTATATTTCCACCAGTTATTTATTCATAAGTAAAATTTAAATAAATAATGCGGTGTCACTAGGGTAGATAACCCAATACTGTTCATTGCGCTATGATTTGCTGTTACGTAGGACAAGTCTTAGCTCTACTAAATAATGAAGAAAGTGTTCCCATCAGATCGTATGACAGTTGGGCCCTCCCATTATACTCAGTTAACCCAATCTAAGAGAGTTACGTGGCCAAAATGTTAATAATTAAGTGGATTTTATCAGGAGAAAAAAAAGTTTTATTCTGGAAGGATGAATTAAAAGCGCAGATTCTTCAAAGTTGGGTGAAATTTTTGTCCAAATACTCGCTTTACTGAGTGTATTAATAAGAAATTCGCTTATGTAATAATGCATTGTGTTTCAGTTACTTAGGTTAAACTCATAAATACGTTATGTAAAAGAATTTTCTTGTTATTACATTGACAGATAATATTGCAGTTAACAATTGACTCATTGTTAGTGACAACAATTGATCTTTAGTAGTTATCCCAATAGCGTACTACAATTGTTGAAATGAATAAAAAAAATCAACAATTAGCTCTCACGTCATCTCGATTGATTACATTTCAACTTGACGTAACAATAAATCAACGCTTAAAATTCTGAAATAATAAAAGTGCATTTGCGCAAAAGGAAACCAAATGCTCCTAAGTCAGCCTTTTGTATTATTGACTTTATTTTGGTCACGTGCAAACCCAAAAAAGCAGATCTTCATTCCAGCCAGTAAATATTTTTGTTTTTCGTTCGTTCGTTCGTTCCTTCCACGTCCGAATTCTACGGCATGAAATACTGGTAACGACGTTCCAAACCATCGTCAAATTCAACATTCTCCTTCGAGAAAAAAAAAAGACGCATTTGTGTCTCCGCACAAACGCATCGAGTCGGGGGGGGGAGGAGAAAAAAAAAGTCACGTAGCATGTCGTATAAAATGGTACGGAAGTGGACGAAGACAATCACTGGCACACAGGAAATGCCCTTGCCGTGACATCTCGGCGAGTGCATCAAATGAGAACACACTCGCGCGGATCGAAGGCATTCTTAGCAGCGGTCATCAAGTGACACAAACCGATATTGGGACAGCTGCGGGGTTTTCCCGGAACGATGTGTTGAAAAACGACATTCTGGAGGCGATGTATGCTTCTCTTAGATAAGATTTTTTTTACTTCTCTTTCTTGTAGGGTTGCTTAATTTACGCGTCTGTCTGTTCAATTCTTAGTTCAAATGCTGTTCTTTTAAAGTCAAAGGAATGTTAAAGCAATTCTGTGAGTGTTTACAATAGATTTAAACGGAAGTTCTTAGTGGATTTTTCCCCGTCGAAAACTTCTTATAAATCATTGATCAAGCAGCATTTAGAGGCACGTGTTTTTATTTTTAAAATGTTTTTTTGAATCTGAATTGGGTTTCATGCATTTTTACTAACAATTATATTACGTTTCTTCATTTACATGAAAGCAAAAAAAAATATATACTATAATAAAAGAAAAAAAAATGGCTGCTTTGTTTAGAATGTCATTTCGATATTAAGATATTGCCCATCTCAATTTTCTGATATATTTTCATACACGCGCGTATGCCATCATGTTGTTATGAAATTGACATCTTTCGGCACCCACAGCGTTTTAACTTAGTGACAGCAAAAGCATACACCGACTACTTTTCCAACACGGTATACGCAAGCAGAATTAAATACTGGCATAGAAATATAGAAGCAAAAGGCATCAAAGTACTATTTTATTGTATGGTGATATTATCAGTTTGCTTATTGCCATGGTAACAACGATGCTGTGAAGTCCTTCGCACATGACCGTATTCAGTGATGCTAATGTGAATTACTATCAAATTTTAAATGCAAATGAACAATATTTAGTAAATATTGCAAACTATAAAGAGGAAGCTACGTTTTTCACTGAAATTTTTAATCAATTAATATCGGCAATCAGTAAATGATTAGCAATTTATGCAAGCAGCAGTGATCAGCTTATTAAGACATAACCGATTTTGTTATAATCAACCAAAGATCACTACTGTTGAATTATGTTATTTATCACCCTGAAAGTTTCTTCGCATTCTGTTGCATCGTACTTGCGAACGCAAATGAAATATCACAACAAATCATTATCGAAATGTTAGAAAATCCTTATAGTCCTTATAAGGACTGGCTTAAAGGGGCGAAGCAAGAATGCTTTTCATCTTCCCCGTTATCTGTAGAGGACAGTGTAGGGATAAGGTGTTATTGAGCAATTAAAGCTCTGATCATGGCAGGAGGATAACAGCAATAGCCGAGCCTCAGTTAGAACTTCATTAGCTAAGCATTGCCATCCATTACCCTCCAAGGGTATTGGATTGAATGAATCCAGAACTCAATCAACCGAAATGTTAGCAAATTTGAATATTTAATTAATTTCAAATGAATATATTCATAATATATTTTACTGTATTAGAATTATACATTCTTTCTGCTTATTAATGAAAAATATTTTGTTATAAATTTAATAAATATTAATAAAAATAAAGATTACGTTGTTTTTTATATAAATTATATTATTAATATAATTTTATTCTTTTAATAACTCGTGTATCTAAGTATAATTGATGACTCGACAGAAAATTCTCATGTTCGATTTGGATGGTGTGAGTTACTGAGGCTATTTTCCCAATTATGAAATGTCATGAGAATTCATTTCCATGTATTAAGTTTTTCTGGGTCATACGACTTTTACGGAAGCGATGGTAATGGTTTGTGGTTTTCACCGTTCGGACAATATTACTCTCCAGGGATAGAAAAAGTGGTCAACCATACGAACAAACTAATTCAGTTCATTTTTCCAGGATTATTTCTTTCTGCCAAGCTATTTTTCCATCCCAGTAAATCTGTCGGAGCGCTTTCAAACTTGGGCTGTTCCAATTTCGCTTACTTTACGGCCGTAATTTCGACCAACACATTTACAATTAACATGAACGTCGTTTCTCTTTACGATTCACGACCTGGGTGGAGCGAGTTTGATATTTAGTTTCGTAAAATATTTTACTCGATGCTTCAGAAAATGTTATTCATTTGAATTTTTATTTGAAAATAATCGATTTTAACTGAAATTTTTTCCTCCCGGAAACTGAAGATAGTCGACCCTAGTACCCAAATTACTTCAGAATAACGTTGTATTACGTGCACGACATGGCGACACTTTCGCCGTCTCTGCATCGGTTGTCGTTTTAAATTGGTGCGGAATTTTTTAAATTATAACTATCGATTTAATCATACTCAAATAATATATAAATTCTTTCCAATGAAAGTTACATTGTATTTCATTGTAAAGAATTTATGTTGATTTAATTATACTAAACGAATAGAATTTGTGAGGGCCAAGGTAGCTGCGTAAATCTTATGTTCATCTTTAGACGATCGTTATGAGTTTGATTCTATAAAAATATGTTGTAGGTGTGTTACAGCCTACGTAAGTTACTATATCGTTAGCACTAATAAGAAATCACCCCCCCCTCGAAAGAGTTTTTTTATTTTTTTAACCTGGCAACTCATGAAATCAACCGCAATGTTTAGACTATCATAATTTTAAGAACGGTTGTACTCGTTAAACACTAGATGGAGCCATTGTCCGCTGCATTCTCGTCACCTTGTGTACAAGGATAGCAGCAGAAATGTACTCAAATACGGTAATAGCGAATATTGAAAGGGTCGTCTACCGATTTCCAAGAGGTGTTCAAAGCATGCTTTTATTGAGGGAACAAAAGTGTGTTGAGGAGAATTTATATTAAGAATTAACTACCAACTAGCTTGAAATATGCTGATTTTTTTGTGGAATATTATAACGCATACAACAATTGCTTAAAAATAACTTCAAACATACACGATTATCTCTAATTGTAATACTGATTGCATAGGATTCTCTCAGGGTAATTATAAATAATCCTATTAAGAACATAAACGGATCTTACAAGTTATACGAGGCAATTTTTAATAAAATCATCTGACTTTTATTCAAGAATGAAATCCATTTATTAGCACAAATATTAGCATTTTGTTCTAAATAAATCTGAAATGAATTTTTTTCTTCGCAAAATGTTTCGCAATTTCCCATTTTTTCCCTACATTTGAGGTATGAAACTGAAATTCAAAAATAAAATTATTTTTTCAACATGAAAACATCCTGTTCATATAATTCTATTGTTTCACCTTCTGCAAAATATATCGACTCATTTATGCCTAAATAGTTCATTTTCTTAAAACTTAATTGACACGTATTACAATCTCTTGTAATACGAGTTAATGCCATTGTTTAAAAAATCCGGAGTACCCGGAGAATACTTTCTTGCACGGAGCGTTTTGAATTTTTTATGACTATCATTTGTGGTCACGGAGTCATTTATTTTCTTTTATCTACAGGCGAAGTATTTGTTAAAATGTTATACGATGATATCTAAAAGCAGTCCCAGCATGAGCACAGACACAAGCATGACCTCTCGATCTTTGACCGCCTTTAAAAAGTTTTCCAATAAGTTCACCCTGAGTCTTCATTTCCCTGCTAAAGAAAACGAATGTACATTTGAGTCTTTCGATGCGCCTACATCCATTTCGAATCTCCAACATTGGAATTGTTCGATATGAACTCCATTATAGCGTCAAGCACGTTCACCTCAGACTTCTTCCCTCACATATTCGTTTTTTCCTCCCCTCCAACATCGCACCACACTTCCTTTATGTGGTGAGAGCTCTGCTAATAGTGCTCGCATAGGGACCGAGTTCAGAAGGAAAACTGACGCCTCATCACGCGAGTAAACGTGTGCTACGTGACTTCCCCAGTGATTATCTCCTCCCGCCAGGTCGCTCTCAGGACGATGTGTAATTTCTGAAACGCACGAGCCTCTGAGTGGCACATGATACCCCGCGATACAACGTACGTCTTACACTGCTTGTTCTTGTACTTACCCATGACACTAGACTGTAAAACAAACAGCAGAGAATGTTGGAAAGATAAAGTATAGGAGCTGTCCGGGTTGCTGTCTCGCTTCGGTTTAAGGTTGTTGAAGAAAGCCAATCATTGTTCGCTACCTAACGAAATATTTTAACAAGCAAGTTCTCTTCGGAGACTAACAAGGGAGAATCTAATCTTTCTGATTAGTGAACAGCGTTTAGGTTTAGTATGGGACGTAGAAGATCGCATTAAGTAGATTGTGATGCTTGCTTTGGACTTCAATTATCCGACTGAAATAAAAGTTGAGAATGTTTATTAGTAAATATGCTGATTACAACTGTTATTAGAACCCTTCTAGATCGATTTTTCTAGAGATGGAAGTGATACGTTTATCATTTGGGATTTTGGAAATTGTCTTTTGGATTTGACACAAAATTAGAAATCGTTCAAGGAGCTTAAAAACACTTTCCAAATATCATTATGGATACGTGTAGACAGGATTATTTTTGTGCGCATAAAAATCAACTCCAGTAAGTGCGTAACCATTTTACTAGCTCTACCGAAATATGTTGTAATGATATTATGAAGCGAATAGCTTTTATGTGAACCTAACTGAAGACAGTATCCTAGAAGAAAGCAAGATTAAGACAATTTATCCGAAACAAGTAACCACTGCCTATCATCGCTGGCTATTTCTAACATGGACCATTGTGCTATGCAAAAGCGGGTTTTGCCCACTGAGAACCAATAATTCGATTAAAAAAATAAGTTTCTACGCACAGTCTTGTAAGTAGTACAAACCAAGGCAGCTCTGATGGCAACACGGCCATTAGGACATCGGCTATTAACAAACATGATACACTGCGGCAATTATCACCCAACGAATCGCTTTGTTTCCTCGGTCTGGATTCTAACTCCTCCCCCGCCACCTCTTTCCAACCACTTGTTTGATGCCATATTGGAATTCATAAGTTGATGAACACGGATTAATATATATCATGAATCAAATCACGTGGATGTTCATAATACCATTATCTTTCCCTCAGCGAAAAACGGCTTACAAAATTTTTATTTTTTATTTTTTTTTTAAATTGAAATCCTTTCCTGTTTCCATGGAAACAATTTCTTGGTGTTTCTTCCAAAAAGTATTATACAGAACACTACAGTATGTCACACAAATACAGACTATTAGATTACTAATTTTCATATATTTATTCTCTTTCCAACCTATGGGATGATTTCTGTCATGTAGTACGACTCTGTTACTCCCTCCCTTCTAGTATACAAGTTGAATTGTTTATACTAGTCATGTGTTTATATTAAACTTATAGGCATCTGTTCCTTGTGACATGTCAGTGTATTCATGGTGACTTTTTAAAATACCTCCAATCGAATTTTTTCTGCTTCTTTAGACCGAACTGAATTTGTGACTCCCAAATCATTCCCCAATCTAAAACCATTAAAGTCGATTTCGACCCAAACTCAGTCTTTAGCTTTAAAAAGTCGAATCAAGAGAGTAAGTTAGTGCCATATATCTCCAGAACTTTCCTGATTATAGACAGTTTCATCATTTTATGTATCTTGTCGAGGTATATTTTAACAGAAATCTATCGCGCCCAATACGCTCACCTAAAGGAATTTAGGTGGAGTCCCATCCGTTCTCGAAAGCGGATCGAAGACTTTATTACTTGCTGCCAAACTCCGGCAATAAAATGGAAAGAGAAAAATGTTAACCTCGCGATAATCTAACTGTGCCACCATCCACTATCCAACACTCTTATCGCAGTGGAAGGAAGCCGTGTAATAATATTTTGATCCTCCTGGGAAAGCCGTCTAGCCAGTAGCAACATCACGCAAGCAATGACTTCGGTATACTCTATCTCTTCGAAAGGTTTTGACGGAGAGGGCTCTTTCTTCCCCCCTTCTCCGTGCTGCCCCTCGCCTTCTCCCACCCATCATTGATCACTCGATACAGCCTGCACTTACGTACGCTGATATCGGCAGGTTTAAGAGCACGAATCTTGATACAATTACTGTGTTTTCGAGGCCAATTCCGAATTTCAATAATTTTATTTGTCATCGATGTGTGTGTGTGTGCACGCGCGCACAGGAAGCTTATAAACAAAATATTGCGATAAAGATGGGAGACCCCCCCCGCCAAGGCTTCTCTTCCCCCACTTCGATCCACTAACAGAAAATCTATAAGTTACTATGCGGCAACGGCCTGTAGTTTTAATAAGGTTGGTCGATGCCACTCGACGAACTGCGGTTTTTAATCTGCAAATCTATTCGGTATAAGCCGTAAGAAAACGTGTTTGGAACTGCCAGACATCCACCTTAATCACCCAATATTTATTTCCCACGTGCGGCTCGTCATCTCCTTTCCCCCGCTTTTCTATTGAACTTGGGATGAATCTTTTTTTTTTTTTATTTATATAAAGCGAACTCGGTGTTGACACTTGACAACAGCACAGAACAAACAGCAATGAACTACAGTTACATCCATCGCGTTTATTTTTTCAAGAAAAGAATTCGAGAGAATTTGATTTCTTAATGTCGTGCTATTCTTTTTAGGTGACTGTTTTTATTCGATTGATTTATATTGAATTTATGTGACGCATGAACATATAAAATGGTTCCACGCATTTTGACGACATTTTAATATTGAAATTTGAATATTAAAATTCTGTCGATAGATTTTTTATTGTGAAAAACTAACATAGCAAAACAATCTTTTTTTTAACAAGTGTTCAAATGCAGATTACTTTATTCGTGAAATATAATTTATTAAACAACAAAAAGTAAAGAACTATCGACTTCAAAATTTGTTTGATTAGTTTCCAGCCTGTTAATGAGTTTTAAAATTAGTAGTTCTAATATCATATGCAAAAGAACAGAAATAGATAATCCAGTAATGATATTATCACCAAATACATAAAATATCAAACTAGTTTTAATTTTTATAGCAAAAAAAAAGACATGAAAATCAAGTCGTCCAGATAATTCATAATTATGCTCCAATAATTGTTTTTCTTCAATAACTCAGACTGCTAAAATTAAATTTGAAATGCAGTGATGTATATTTGATTATGGAGAATTTTTGACGTCATAGATAGGAAGAAGGTCCCGATTTTTTAAAATGAATTATTGGTTCGGTTGTCTCTCAATACGCTATAAACAAATAAAGAAATTTAATAATAGCGATGGCATCCACCTAATGCTTTATAAACCGTTGACTAGCCGTTACTATGGTAACGACCATTCAATAATATACCAAAGTAACGTTGGTGTGTTATATTTATTTCAAGGTATTCTGGCAGGAGATTCCTCTGCTGTCTCATTGCGTACATCACTGTTATAAAGGGTTCATATTACGGATCATATTATTTATTCAATACCATTCTTTTTAATTGTATCCTTGAAGATAACGAACTTCTTGGTTCGTTCTTTTTTGTGAGTTTTCAAGAATTGCCATCAGGAAGCAATTTTGCCTGCATTAAAATGGATTTAACTCAAACTGCAAACCCTCCCTTAACACGAAGGTTGAATAGAATCCAATTACCAAATTCGTCCATCCCAGTTTCCGATTTACAAGGCCAGTACAGCCTCTCTTTAGAAACATTTGCTTTGGTTTCATATCTCCAGAGAGAATTACATCCAGAGGTGTTTATCTTCGATGTAAAACTCAATTTACTTTCCAACTGAGCAAAAAGCTTAATATATTCGTTAAATATTTATTACAGAATATATAATGTAGGTGAGTCTAATCCTTCTCCGTAATAATAATACTGCTTTATTTGGGCTTGAATTTGGAATAAATAAAATCATTTCTGATCATCAGAGAGAGGGATCTTTAGCATTCGAGAAAAAGCAAAACTGTTTGGGCTATAGATATTGTTGAAAGTAAACAATTCTAATTCGTTTACTTATAGAGCGAACACCAGATAAAATAATCTGCTTAATATCCAACATTCATAATTCTATAAACGTATCTGATAGTGCTGGCAGGTCATATAAATAATCCACTTCAAAATGATGGCGAAATGTGAGCTGTGGATACCATGCGTCGACTCCGAGAAATGATATTATGTGGCTAGCCGCGTTATGATCTTAGCTAAGGAACAGCTTGCAGTAGAAATAAATATCGATGGTCACGGACCTATCTAAGCAGTGATTTAGTGCCATCTCGGTGCACCCTATTTCCTGCCGTGGTCAGGACAAATTAGTGAGCTGTTTGGGGCGTGTAAATAAGCACGCAATGACCAGTCCATTTGGCACTAGACACGGTAGTTGGATTAAAATGTCGAAATTCGTAAAAAAATGTATATGTACGCGAAAGAAATTATATTTTTTATTATTTTCCTTTGCTTATATATATATATTATGTTATACTATATACATACATTATTTTGATTCGATTATTTGTTCTCAGATTCTCTTAGAATGCAAAATTACATTATATTTTGATTTGTTCTCAAAAACTCTTACAGGGCTAAATTCCTTGTTCTATGCCCTTATAAGGACTGGCTTAAAGGAGCGAAGCAAGAATGCATTTCATCTTCCCCGTTATCTGTAGTGGACAGTGTAGGGATAAAGGTGTTATTGAGCTATTAAAGCTCTGGTCATGGCAGGAGGGTAACAGCAATAGCCAAGCCTCAGAACTTCATTGGCTACTACAGCATTGCCATCCATTACCCTCCAAGGGTATTGATCACCGATGTTTAAGTAAAGGTGAACTCTAAAAATTCGGACGATCTCTAGACCTCCATAGTGACCGAAAGACCGTCCATATCTCAGCGTTGGTTCCACTCGGTGACGGGCTCCCCCACCACCACCGAGCAGAACCGCTCATATTCCGAAGAAAAGCATTCACCGACAAAGCCCCTCAGCGGGCCGTGCCGGAAAGCACCTTCCCCGGAGACCCAAATTGCTCCTTTGAGGCAAAAACCTTAAGAGAGCGAACTCAAACTCTCGAACCTCTACGCCCGAGGAAGTAACAGCAACTTCTTTGGTGCAGCATTGCCAACCATTATTATTCTCCAAGGGTATTGATCACCGCATCTCACGGTCGATTAAATCCTCTCATCTCCGAATTCACCCCTTGTTCTATGCGGCTTCTGTATCAAAAATTTATAATAAGATCATAATTTATTTTTTTGTGAGTATATATCAAAATACTAAAGATTATAGTTAAATATCCAAAATTTAGCAGAATTAAGTTAATAAAACAGAGTATATTATAGATTAACTAATATTTTATAATCTAATATGAAAGCAATTTTTTGATCTCTAAATTATTCACTGTAATAATTTTTCTTAATGTGCGCTATTTTTAATTGTATTTAACTAGTAAATACTAATACAATAAATTAAGCAAATTATTGTAATTTTATTTTAGGTTTTTTTTTTAAATAATGCCAATGCGTTCGGTTAAAATATTAATATTTTTTAAAAAAAAATCTTCAATTGCCGACATTTGTTCTAATCTGTCATGATAATGTTGCCTCATGAAGGCACATTTCCTATTGGCTACTCACGTTTACTTTCTTGCAAATAAACTGCATTCGTAGTTCACTCTGCTAGGTAATAATGCCTTCGGTAAACAATGCAGGGAAGCCTAAGCAGAATGATGCTAATGACCTGTAAATGCAAGCACGTGGGTAATAGCTTAACTCCCAACCTAACATACAGACACGGAGACATTAAACCATCATTCCGACATTGTCTTCTATGGACTTTTCATTATAATTAAGGGATCCTAAATAAAAGTTTATGGACTAGAAAACTCAACGCCTTTTATCACATAAATCTCAGCTTAGACCGAAACTGAATTAAACGTAAGATTACATCATAAATAATTCTGGGTATGATTATGGTTTATTTCCTGTGTGGTAACGAACTGCATTTTTTTGTGTTTGCCAAATAGGTTTATGTTCATTTTAATTTTGCTTCGCCAATTTTCTTTTTTTATGTTTACTTTTAAAAAAAAACGGAGAGAAAGATAAGACGTGGTTGTTTATGGGCGGTTTCATTATGAAGTTGTATACTTACGAAGGCGTGTTTTCGCTATAATTTAAAATAATTGGAAAGATGTGATAGCAGGTTTTTTTTTGCGACTTCTCATTAGATGCGAATGAAATAAAAGAAAGACAACGCCTCTAATGAGTAGTTTTAGAAGTAAACATTATTATAAAATAATAGTTAGCAGAAAATAACAAACGAATTATATTTTGAGAAAATTTATTTTCTGTACTATAAAACATAGATTTTGTCTTCCGGTAATTGATAATATCTGATAATATCCAATTCGGATATTAACAGACACAAAGAAAAAGTTCTGTTCGAGCGAAATGTGTACCCGAGATTAGCGGGCATGCGCTGAATGTTCATTGTTGTGTAATAATTGCTTTTCCATGTGCCATAAGGCACGTTCTCTTCAGCCATTAATGCGATAGCCATTCGTCTGTCTCCTCTAACCAAATCCTTCACACGATTAACGCTATCCCAGATGCGGGTAGTTACTGTTTTTATAGATCGCTTGTTCATCAGAAAAGGCTTTTAGATGCGCATTACGAAAAATCTGTTGAAATACCGTCCTATGAAAAACTATCTTTGTAAAATTGAAACTAATGCATACATAAATTCATTCTGTATATTTTTATTCCCTCTCCATTGATCTCTATTCCACTACTACGATCACGTGGATGCATTAGTCAGGTCGGTAAACTGAACTTCTTTGGGTGATGGATTGAGTCCTTGACTCTTCATCCCTTTATCTGAGTTCTTGATTGTGGGTGAGGATTTTCGTGTGGGTATTTTGTCCGCTCTTTGTGAACATTTTGTGTAGTTTTCGGCTTTCTTTTGCTATGAAGGATTTCGGTCTTCTATGTTTGAAGCCGTCTGATGGCTTGTAGTCAGCTGGCTGTCGAATCACCTGATTTAGGTGATTGTCTGTGACTGTCAGGAATTTTTCTGCAATGCCTGCCTATCATGTGGGCCCTTGATATATGTCAGGTTAGCTTCTCTGTGTAAGGTTCTACTGTCATGTACACTACTAAATGTCCCTTTATTTTAAACCGGAATCGTGCCTAAACTAAAGGTTTCTGATGAAACAGGGAGCATTTAGCGCCATTCGTAGAAAATGTATTTCTTCTTGATCGTTTGTAGTCTTTGGATGTTTCTTTTAGTTGAGTGTCCCCAGGCTGGTGAGACATAGGTTAGTTGAGGTCTTGTCGCTGATTTATAGAGGAGAATTTTGTTGTTTATGTATAGGAAGCTGTTCCTATTCAGGAGTGGATGTAGCTTTGCTATGGTTTGGTTGGCTTTAGTGGAGACGCTATTGATGTGTGTCTGGAAATTTAGGTGTTTTGAAGATGAACTCCTAGATATTTGGCTGATTAGTGCCAAAGGTGTTTTTGTTTTTCGAACATTTGTATGGTTGTATTCGGTTCTGCTTTTCGTCTGGTGAATAGTACTGCGGAGCTTTTTTCTGGGTTGAATGAGATTCGCCATTTGCTTTGCCAATTCGCTAGTTCGTTGATTGCTATCTGCAGCTTGTTTATGGCCAGTTGCGGTCGGAGGGACTTGGCTATGATGATCGTGTTATTGGCATGAGGGCGGTGATGGATGGGGACAACTTGTGGAGATCTGCCGTGTGTATGGAGAAGAGTACAGGAGACAGTAGAGAGCCTCGGGGGTCTCCAGCCGTGATTTTTCTTTCAATGGATCTAATTCTATTCATTTTTCTCCTAACTTTTCTGTTGTTCAGATATGACTTGATGAGTAAAACTAGTGGTGATGGGATTCCTACTTGGTGTAGCTTGAAAATTAATTCATAATGCCAGATTCTGTCGAATGCCTGAGCTATGTCCAGGAAGATTGCACCAGAGTGCTGGTGCCATTCCTACCTTTGGGTAAGGTATTCAATGACTCTGTAGATTTGTTGAGTTGTGGAGTGCCGTTTTCTAAAGCCGAATTGCTCATCTGGTATGACGTAGTTGTTTTGCTGCTTCTTGAATCCGTGCAAGTATTCGGCTATCTTGTCTACGTATGATAAGCAGGCTGATAGGTTGATGGTTCTGTGGAATTTGTGTATTTTTCCTGGTTTTGGAATTAGCAAGACGTCTGTAAGTTTCCACTGTTCTGGATAGTGATTTAGCCGTACGAAGGCATTGGTGATGGCCAATAGATGCACAATGCCTTTGCGAGGGAGCAGCTTAAGTACCTTGTTCTTTATTACGTCCGGTCCCTCGGCTTTCTTGCTAAGTTTTCTTATGATTTGCTATATTTACTCTGCTGATATGGGTTTATTCTTGAATTGGAGATTGACGTTCTGGGTTATTTTGCGCGCTTGGGTATGGATTTGTTTATGAAGTAAGCCTACTCGAGCACAATTCGGGCTGCATTGTCTTTCTAAGCTATCCGCAAATGTTTCCGCGTTTCCTTTATCTTTATAAGCTGTTCCATATTCACCTTGGATTGGATTGGAAGGAGTGTGCTGTGCTTTGAGCGAAGCGACCTCATAACTTTCCATACTGACTGGTCTTCTGTACTTAGATGATATATTTTGTTGTTCCAAAGTTGGTTTCGGTTGTCCTTTAGTGCATACCGAACTTGGTTCGTACTGCCTGTTGTCTGTGGGATCCATTGTTCTATCATATTGTCTTCATAGCTTGTTCTTTTCTCGGATAAGTTGTTTTATTTCATCTGGGAGTCTGTTTGGTGGTGCAAGTATGGTTGTGTTTGTTACTTAAGATATTGCTGCCAATATTTGTTTTTCAAGGGTTGTCACTGCCTTTTTTATTTCTTCAGTAGATGTTATGCGTGGTACTGGGCCTAGGATTTCCTGGAAGGCTGAGGGGAGTTATTTCCAGTTAATAAAGGTGATGTTGTTTTCAGTTAGATCACGTATGGTGCCTAGTTACAATATAATGGAGTTGTGGTCCGAACTCATGTCGTTGATCGCCTTTATTTAATATCGGTGTGCTATGTTTTTGGTATTGCTATATCAAGTACGTCTGGACGGCCGGTCGCTCCATAGTATGTGAGTCCTAATACTGTTACTGTCGTCTTCCGTGTAGTAGAATGTGAGTTGATTGTTATGCCGTTGATGTTTGAATTTCTGCTGTTCCAAGATGGATGTTTGACATTAAGATCTCTGGCTATGTTATTCCATTAGTGTATCAGCTGACCATCTGTAGTGAGGGAGGTTTTCTGTTGTATTTATCCATTGAGAATTGCTGAGAATAGTAACAGAATATGACTAAAGATGATGTTCTTGGGGGGGGGGGTCGAAGTTCTGATAGTTTTGATAGGTCAGGTTTACTGGAATTTTGGGGGGTAGTTTGATCGAGGTATGAGGTCTTGGAGGTAATTTGGTCTTGGCGCAACTGCTTCTGCATATGCTTGTTGTAGAAGTCGTGGCTTGTATGGTGGTTCTGTTTCTTGTGGAGGTTTACTGATTTGTGGTTCTGTAACAACGCTGTACAGCACCTGTGGTTTGCGGGGTGTGGGCCTCCGCAGTTTGCACACTTTGCTGGTTGTGTATGTGGTTTTTCGCGTTCAGTCGTTGCATGTTTGCCAACACATTTAACGCATCGGTCTTCTGCTTTGCAACAGCGTTGTGCATGACCAAACTGGGCAGCGATGACTGCGTCGTTATGAACTTGTGCTTTAATTATTCAGTCTTTATGATTAAATCGCAGATAGTTTGGAGATCGGATGTGTTTCTGGTCCTTGCTGATTTCTACCAGCACTAGGCGGTATGGTCGGATCTATGCATGCGGTTGACTTTAACAAGTCTGAAGCCTTTGTTTTGGAGGTCTGATGTGAGTTCATCTATGGCAATTGATTCTCTTACCCTCTGAGCACAACTTTGAGGTTCTTCTCACTATTGAGTGCTGATGTATGGTAGGGTAGGCTGCTATTATCCAGTAATTTAGTTAGTTTTTTGTAAGCATTGGAAGTTTTTAGTTGGATGCGAATTCGTTCTTCTGTATTGGTGGCTTTGGTAAATGATATTTCTAATGTGTGAAGTGACAACGGATGTCCAGTGATTTTTATCTCTTAGGATGACATTTTTTTTTTTTGAATTTGTATTATTATCAGTCTCCATTTCAACTGGTTTGGGTGTGTCTCTAGTAACGGATTTTTCCTTTTTTATTTTTAATTATGTGGAATTCCTCCTGTGTGTCAGCTTTGGCCGATATAAGATGGACATTAGTTTTGAATTTTGCTGCATCATCAAGATTTGGTGACTGGTCTGTTTATTGCTGTCACGTTTTCGTGGTTTTGGTCTTGCATACTGCCTTCTGTGACGATTGTGGGTGGAAATGTCTCATATAGCTTTATTTTTCCTGGCCAGTTATTAAGTACTTCCTCTAATCTGATGAACTCCCAATATACGTCTTCGAACTTCGTTTCATCTATTAGTTTTTCCATTAATTATTTTATCTTAACTGCACTTATATAATGTAATGCAATTCGCAATTCAATCGTGCAAAAACTATCATTTATAACTGCTAACACTTTATATATCACTCATCACGATTTGCAATATCAAGTATACATGCACAAACGAATGTTATACCAAGATCAACGGAAAGGCAAATAACCTCCAGCTTTATGAAATGGTGCAAGTTATCTTATTAATTCTCATGATGTATAGATTTTTATGGTGTGTTAGATTTTTATAAAGTATAGAAAACCTTTTTTAATTTTAAAATTTTAAAATTTTTCGTTAATTCTTTTCTGCAATTTTTCTTTTTATTATATACATAAGATATTATAAAAATATATTTATAAAATTTTTATAATATGAATAAAAACATAAAGTGTGTGTGATTTTATTCACTATACCTGCACTCGCTTATTCGCCTTTCCAGGTATTTTACAATTAACACGTACAATTATTTAACTTTTCATCTTTCGATTTTCAACACAAGAATTCAGTTCGGCGGTAAACAATTGTCTTCTACAGAATCACGAGATTCGTTCAAGAATAAAATTGCGACATACTATTGCCGTAATGTTCCTTTTGAAGCAGGAAAGAATTCCACGGAGTTGTTTGCATTGTAAATATTTTGACGTGCACTAATTAAATTGAAGTCTCCTGGTATTCGTGTGTTGCGAGAGAAATCTGAGGAATATGTACTTCTTTTTGTTGGGTTGTTCGGAACACTTAATTAAAAATTGTTGCATTTTCATCCAGGAGATTCGGTGATGGACAGGATGCTTGAATCTGGCGTGTTATTTAGATTTATATGCCGTTAGAGAAATTTCATCTTCATAAGTAATATTTATTCTCTGACTTAATATTCATGTGTTTCTCGTTACTCAAAGGGATGTTGATTTATGTCTGAATGTCGTCTGTGATATATTCCTTCCTCTTTTTACGTATTGAATTCCGTATAATTTACCAGAAAAGAAAAGGGAACTAAAATAAAAAAAGAACCACAAAAGGATGTTATAGACAATAGAAAACAGGATTTATGTTATCCTAGAAACCAAATGTTAATATTCAGCCTCCTGGACATTTTCGTAATTACGAAGAAAATGTAGAAATGGATTAACATAATACTTGCAGTAATAAGTTCTTTATCATGAATGTTTATACATTTTAGTTAAATATTTCTTTGTGAAGTAGCTTCTCCCCTCACAGATTTTGCTTCATTAAGAATGTTAGCGAAGATGAGCCACTCAGGATTCTTACATATTATTATGTATTCGAAACCAAATAAATACGTACCATTTTCGATTTTTTTTCTCCTGGTCTGGTTTGTTCACCGTGTGTGTTTTTACCTCTGATCATTTTCCAGCCAACAGTTTGTTTTGAAAAGAACAAGTGCTGTCATGGGCAAAACTCTGGAATAATAAAAATCTGGAAGGATAAAATACATATTTTTTGTTAGTTCTGTTGCTATTGAGAATTACAAATACTCGATTTGCCAATGTGAGACGTTCGTTGCAAACCCACTTTTCTGCAACTGTTGGTATGCAAAATAGTTATGCATGTTCACGTATCCTTGAGAAATCGTGATAAGCATATTCAGTGAACAATACCAAGGACGGATTTCAAGGAACAGATTGGTATTCAGAGAAAGTTGTGTGAACCGTTTTTTACATCCACTGAACTAAACAAGTGGACACAGAAAAAACCTTATTCAGTTAACTTATGCATAAAGAAAAAGTTTTAGATTAAAGTTGAAGCAAAGCTATAAATTATGCTAAATACAATGTATACATAAATTTGAAGGAATCTATTAAAATGGTTGGAGTTTTCATAATAAGAAAACACGGTTGTAACTTTTGCAGTACAGTTGAGAGCGCAGTGATACATCCCCGTTCTCTTGGAAGCACTTGGGTTCGAATCCGAAGCGTTCATCTCAGATTCGTCCTGATAACTTAAGTTTTAATCCCACAAATCGGATCGAGCAGAGAATGGACACACTTAACCGAAACCATGTTGGCTTCACCCGTAATCCAATAGTGTGTGATACAATATCAGTGACTTGTGGTCAGATAAATATTAATATATTTCTTCCAGAAATTTGAACCTGACATAAAACCATCTAACAGATTTAACTAAACAAATACATTATATTATCATTAACTATTATTTCATATTAATAGAAATATCAAATGCGATTTTTATATCCTTATGTCTTAGAATTGATAATGAAAAAAATATTCATTAAAATGCTACCGTCTTAAGGTGGCCAAAGACTGTGACTTAATTATGTAGTCTTATCATAACACGATGTATTCTCTTAATTAAATATTCCCAGAGAATTTAATGGACTCCAAATTTATGCTCCATTCTAGGAGATTAGTTGCCTTCGACTTTGAAGTGTACTTGCTCAAGTACATTCTGTGAAACGGTTTAACGGTAACTCGCTAATAAATTATCGCGTCGAAGTTGTCACAGTGATAGAAAAATACCGAATTTCCATGCCTAAGTGATATACTGTTAATGTATAATATTTTCCTGACTGTGCACGTCTGGGAAATAGAGTAGATGAATTATAAATTACCTCTGGGACGGTCGGCACCTTTATCATTATCATAATACATACATCGGCTATAATTATTACTTGACAGTTAATAATGTAAACAAAGAACTGGAGCTGACAGTCAAACCTTGAGGGCAAAATTTACATGATGCGAGAGAGAGAGAGATGTGCAGAATAGTTATATCAATGAAAACTAGACTTGTGGAAGAGTGATATTTAGTTTGAGCTATAATTATATTGTTAAGTGATTCGTTATTCTTTCTTTTTTTTCATACTATATAAATTAGAAAAATGTGACCTTTGCTAACCTTAATAATAGAAGTGCGGAGAGACCCAGAGAGATTTGGAAACATTGATCAAAGTCACAGAATTCTGTGCTAAATCACTAAAGTTAGATGAGATCTCGTGCGTTTTCAATCTGCTATTTTTATAAACTTTTTTTATTCTTTATTATTTTGATTTTTTTTATCTTTTTGTAAACTTTTTATATACATCAAAGAAACGATGGAATTAATTAAAAATCTTTCCAATCGATAGGGCGGTTTAATATACTTTTTTCCTTTTGTAATTTAGCGATTATCCACAAAAAATGTTCAGTCAAAAGTGAACTGCTAAAATACACTTATAATATAAAAATTAAAAATAACAGTACGATATCAAACCTTGCGGAATAATTTCATCCATTGATTTGTTTTTTATCTTTAACGCTAAAGAACGCTTATCTCTGTGTAAAAATTGACATTGTTTCAGACTGTAGATTCGCAGACAGTCTTTTAATAGAGTGTTGTTATGTGTGGGTGAATGCGCGTCACCTTCAATACTCCCCTTGTTGAATGACTGGCCAAACGTCTCCCCCTACCGGAACAGACACAGCTGTTTGAATTTAATTTTAAACTGAGACGGCAGACCCTTAAGTGAAATTTAATCGACTTCTGCTCTTTGTGAAAGAATCCGGAGATGGTGGATCTTCTTGAAAAATCCAATGCAGCCCAGCGTTCAGTGTTATCTCTTAATCTGATTACAAAATTAAGAGTTCTCTCGTTCCCAATATATTTTCCAGCCGGTCTCACACTCAGTGACGCTTGATTTAAAATGTCTTCGTTGTAAAGGAAAGAGCAGTTCAACATTTGGTACGTCACGTGTCCCTAATCTCTACGTGCTCTGCTTCATTACTTTCATCAAGACAGGTTTAATCACTGTTAGAAGGAGAAGACGTTTCCCTTACAAATGAAGGGGAAAACGGATAGTTAGGGAAGCAAAAATACACAACAGACGCAGCTGTGAATAATTGATTTTTCTTCGTTCTAAGATTACAAGCGAGTTGATTCCTTGATGTTCTGTACACTACTGAATTTTATTTAGTTGGAAGATGCTTTAGTTTACTGCTAGGGTCGATAGTTGAAGTTTGTGCCGAAGAGGGGAAGACTAATAGGGATTTTCGTTCATGTCACTAATGATATACCGAAAGTTTGAGGTCATTATTTCTCTCTATTGTTGTTCTAGAAAATCAAAATGAAACCGAGTAAGCGAAACTTCATTCATGCCTGCAATGCTTGGGTGTACTGCAGAGATGCTACATTTACAGGCTGAGTTTTTTTTGCCTTTATCCTTTGCAGACCGTATAGTATGAATACTGTATACAAAGGTTTTTAAACTTAGTGTGTAAGACATGTTTGAGGGTTTACGAATTAAGTAAACTGGAAACCAAACCATGTATTTAAATCCGCCAATAATGACAACGTAATTGTCTCGTGTCTGAAATTTCTTTTTTTTTTTTTTTAAATTTAGCTTGGTACATGAATTCTATCTTCATGTTTTTGCGAAGTACAAGTCACATCTACAAGTAAATAATTCCCTGCAAAAAAATTGTTCTAACATTTTTCAGTTTTAGTTGATCAGAATTTCGTCATAACATTATCAGCCATATTTGATATTTTTTTCTTTATATTTGTGAACGAAGCAGCATCTCCTTATACAATTCACTTTTGTGTAAATACTCTTCTGGTATTTACGCTACTATCTGTCAGTAGCCAGCGTTAGTTCTTGCATACTTCCGCGCTACTTCCAACTTCCGCTTTAACATTCTGAACGGACTGTTCTTGGTTTACGCAAAGACTTATTTCTGACGTACGGAGTGGTAGTCAGGAAGTGAAAAAAGAAAAAACCGGCACAGGAATAGTGGTATGTGCGTTCAACATTAACGTATTCTTTCAACGGCCCTACAAGATCAATGGATGTTTACGGACTAGAAACTCCAATTCAGTATGAAAGCTAGGTTACCTCTCTAAGGGAGCATCATTCTTCGAAATGCCTTTTTTTGTGATCTTTATGTATATAAATGCGGATTGGTGGACGGCTTCGATTTGTTTATTAGACAACGCAAACATTTTGAATATTAGAATGTGATTTCAATCATGTTTATTCTCCCTTGACAGTTTCATCCTTTTAGTGGGTCGAGATTTGAAAGAAGATTAAAATAAAAAGTAAGTTTACTGAAAGAACTACCTACTGCTTTAATATAAACTGTGAAGTTAGACGTGCGCTTGTCTCTCTTATATTGCCGACTAGCAGTGGAACAGAGGGAAAAAATCATGAACTACAGACGGTTGTAGTAATACTTAACAGCGAGGGTTTGCTTACAGAGCAGCAATTATTGTCTGAAAAAAATGTTTAGTGACTTCCTTCGTTATCTCTAAGTTTCGTCTTTAATTACATTTATATTTTTGACTCCACTAACTGATGAAGTTAATTCAGTTAAATGGTAACCTTTTTATCAATGTAAATATCTAATATGCAATGCATTAGACATGCATTTTGAGAACGATTTTCATCAACTTCTTAAGCATCTAAACCTTACCCCGAATACTTGATAATATTGCATATTTAGATCAATCATTTGCAAGAGAATTTTCGATTTTGCTTTCATGGTACGATAATTATTTTAGTTAAAGGTTTTTGATTGGTTGTGTTAATTTAATACAAGCGAACGAATACGTCTGGAAATATTTCAAGAAAATGTCAGTTTAAAATGCACGTGTTTTAAAGCTTTGTCCACATTACTGGTAAATCTCGCGAACTGTGTGCTTCCTAAAAGGTGTTGACTAATTTTGTTTCTCAAAAATTTGATTTTCTCGTTGAATATCTTTTATATGATTTTTCTGTCCGTTTTCTTAATGTTTTTCAGTACCTAAGAGGGTAAATCTCTATCATCATGTATTGACTCATGAATATATATTGATAAAAAGTGACTGTACATCCGATATATTTGGGACTTTACGCAGTTGTATGAGTAATAGATGGTGCGCATAGAACTACAAGAATATTTAATAGAGGAGACCGTAATCATAAAATTTTGGTTTGACCTGAACCATCGACCTATTTATTAATTACATCTTCGGTACCCAATAAAATATAAAAAATACAAATGATGAATGTAGGAGTTCTGAAAAAAATGGACACATAATCAATTTTTAGCAGAATTTAATTAAAGTCTGTGCTAGCTAGCGACAAAGTAAACATCAAAGTTCGATGAATTTCCGGGCTACATAAGAAGGGGAAAAAAAGTGAACTCCATGTAGTTTTAAAACTTAAAAAAAATTTTCCGTTTAATGTAACCAATGTTGGCAAGTAATTTCCTGGTATGCCCGACCGAATATTTTAAGTAATGTCGCATATTTATTTTTATATTCTCTGTAAGAAAAGTAGTTTTATACAAACTGTTCTCTCTTTTAGAAACTTTGTTTTTTTATGATTTGGAAACAATTTATTTTTAGCATCTTTTTATATATTTAAACAGCAGCTATTTGTATTGAATTCTACTTACTTCAGTTCTGACTTCATAACCTAGAGTTCTTCATTTCAAAATTTAATCCAGAGAACAGATTGAGAATTTCGAATTCTATCAGATACGGTATGTCGTGTCTGATCTCATTCTTTAGTGATTATTTGACGTTGAATATTTGTCCAACTATTTTTATAATCAGAAAATTTAATACGTTCCATGAAATAGCGGTGATCTTAAAATTCATTATTCAGTTGATGAAGTAATAAAATATGACAGAGAGGGGAAAAATATGATTTCGAATGTCGTTATATGTTTCACACGTGTCGTAATCAGTAATATTCTGTTCTTTATGTTCACTCTTGTGCCTCCTTTAAAGCTTTTGTTTTTATTTTTGGTGAGTGTAAATCACTTTTACCGCACAACACCGAATAGAAAAATCTGACATAACTGTCTTTCTTCAATAAATCTTTTTCGTTCTGCTGTCAAGTTTTGGGAAAGAAGGAGTAAGTCATGGTGTATTTTGTATTCATTCACTCCTCCTCCATTGTTTTTGTCATCCATAAATCTCTTTGCTGTTGTACGTAAGACGAAATCTGACTTGAATGTGTTTGGCAGATATGAAGAGAAAATGCTCAAGTTTTATTTGTATGCTTGTATTGGTTTGTGTCTATATTTTGACTAGTAAACGTAGTGGCGGGTGCATCACAGAAGCATAAATGTATGGGGGTGGACACATTCACTGAAATGGAATGCCTCCCGTATAAATAGAAACCAGATATGCATGGGTTAAATTAAAGTGATAGGAAAATGTTTGCATATAATTTACAATATTTTTAAAGTTTTTAACTTATAGCAATTAAATTATCACGGAGCAGATTCCTGGAACAAATTATCTGTAATGTTGATAATGCTAATATTAACATTAACAATCCTTATAAGGACTGGCTTAAAGGGACGAAGCAAGAATGCTTTTCATCTTCCCCGTTATCTGTAGAGGACAGTGTAGGGATAAGGTGTTATTGAGCAATTAAAGCTCTGATCATGGCAGGAGGGTAACAGCAATAGTCGTGCCTCAGTTAGAACCTCATTGGCTACAGCATTGCCATCCATTACCCTCCAAGGGTATTGGAATGAATGAATCAATCAACTCATCTCACGGTCGATTGATTCTAATTCTACTCCATTCCACATATTTTCAAGCTTATACAGCAACTATATTTATAAGTATTCAGTCTTTCTTATGGTGCATAATTAGGGTAAGGAAAAAATAAATCTCTCGGATCATTATAAATCTATAAGCATATATTTCCCTATACGATAGCTAGAAGATCTTCAGACATAAAATAATAAGCTCCTTAATAAGGAAGAAAATATCACCATCAAGGCAGTGTATGAAGTAATTATCTGGGAATTTTTGCGAGTAAAGAAAATTACTATAAATAATTGTTCTGTTATAATCCGATGACTTTTTTTTATAAAACTTAACGGTGTGATGGATTAAATCTAGTTGATTGTTATATACTTAAATGGGATACTTTTAGGTGGAGCTTTCGAAAATAGCTATGCTTCTTCTACTTACCACGTTCACTCTGACGTTGCTGTTATCAACGAATAATCCATTAACTAGGAGTTGATTAGCAGTATATACATATCAATAGCATATTAGCTTTGTGTACATAATTCAGAATAATTTTATTAATAATAATAAAATTCCTGCCATGTACCCTCAAGGGGGTGTACAGGATATGACAGTACTACAGAAAGATTTACATCATTACTAACTTCCTATCAACAATTTTCCTCCAAATCAGTCTGTTGCCTGTCAAGACCCCAACATTATCAGATCTTATATTTCTATCTTCAAAGGCAGGGGTCGGCAACGCAGTGCCCGCGAGCGCCATGGCGCTCGCAGTGAATTTTTAGCGCGCCCCAAGAGAAAATATTGTCAACTGCTTTGGAGTTCGCAACGTAGATCGCAGTATATCTGAGAGATACATTCATTGCTAGTATGTGCTAAAATGCAAGAAAACATAAATAACAAACACTGCAAATATAATACATGATGATACAAATTAAGTGAATATTGAATCCAATATTATTTCATAGCCGAATATATAGAAACTAAAAGTTTCGGCGGATGCAAGCATAAGTAGTGCCTTATGGGCAACTCGTAGTAAAGGTGGAGAAAGATCCACACCTCTTTCCATAGTATTTTCCATAAATGTAAAGCACATCTTGCGGAGGTCAGCAACCTTTTTAATATGAAGAGCGCAATATAAAATTTGAAAATTGCGGAGGGCTCATGACACGGGCATTTTTTTCTCTCATTTCAGGCTTAGAAATTCTGTGATTAGTTGTTTTTAAGAAAATTGAGATTTGAAATTTCAACATTTTATTTACCTCGCTTTTATAACATTTTTTTTTGTCACATATCAAATACCATACAAAATGAATACGAAAAGAATATTCATGTTAACAATTAGCATGCGTCTGTCAGATCAGATGCGAGCGCCTTGCTTTATCAATCAAAATGGCGAAATGTATTTGTTTATTATGCAATAATAGTGTGGCTATTTCTAAAAAAAAGTAATATAGAAAGACATTTCAACACCGTTCATGCCAATTGTAATTTTAAGTATTTAAATCAGGAGGAGTCGGCAATGCAGCACCCGCAGTATTGCGCCCTTCATATTAAAAAGGTTGCCGACCACTGTTCTAAGGTACTTTTTACTGTACCAATCCACCTATATTTTGGTCTTCCTCTGGGTCTTTTTCCTGCCAACCTGCCAGAGATGCTAATCTTTCCTCGCCCATTCTGTTTATGTGACCATACCACCTGAGATTAGCTCTGCTAACGCATTCCTGGATGCTGACAATGTCAAGTTCTTTCCTAATATCCTCATTTTTAATATGATATTGCCATTGATGCTATCTGTTCATGCCTATAATCTTTCCCAGGACTCTCATATCTGCGGTCTCTAGTCTTTGGTCAAGTGTTTTACTTCTGACCCAGCTCTCAGATCCATAAGTTAAAATTGGTTTGAACACTGTCTTGTATACAGGTAATTTAGTGTTCCGACTAATTTCTCTCTTATTACATATGAATTTATTCAATTGACTTCCCACCATACCATCTTTGCTGATTCTGTTGTCTATTTCTATATTTAATTTACCATCTTCACTAAACGTTGTGCCTAATTTGCTGAAATGTTTTACTTGTTCCACAGGTTCCTCGCTCACAACCATTTTCTCCAAATTTTCCCAAAATATTTTTGTATGTCTGACAACCATTTCCTACTCTGATATTTAGATCCCCAACATGGACCAACTTTTCCTTTTTCATTGTGTCAGTTGCTTTCTCTAAAGCCTCAAAAATTCCTCCACTTGTACCTTAGTAGAACCTTCTGTGGGACCATAGGCACAAATAAGTCTCATTGTCCAATTCCCCATTCTGATATCAGCCCACATCACTCTACTTGAGACTGCCTGCCATTCAAGAAGATTAGCCTCGTATTTTGTGTTGAATACTATGGCTACTCCTTCTTTTCCCTGATTGGTATTGCCTGAATATAACATTTTGTATTTATTGCTCAGAAAGATCTCACCAGTTTTTGTCTTTTTTATTTCAGTCACCCTTATTATGTCGATCTGGTACTTATCTAATTCCCCAGCTAGCTTCATTTCTTTGCCATTCAGGCTTCTTATGTTGATAGTACCGATCTTTAACTCTGGTGATGTTGAGTTGGGGTTTGTTTTCAGATTTGTTCAATAGTAGTACACTTTTCGTAGCTGACTTTTCGCTGTTCGCCTTGGTTCCCTGGCGAAAACAAGGGGTCCTTGTTTAACCGGGTGATCACCCAGCCGGTATGAAATTTTGTGATGTTGTATCATCATTTTGTATTTTGGTTTAAGCCAATAAGAGTACAATTTGGCTTGCTAAATCCCAAATTACCAGCCTATCCTCGTTCGTGCAGTATTCCAGTATATACCTAACAGGGTGTACCACGAGAAGGTGATGGATTGGACGAATTAAAGGTTATGTGGAGGTCTCCTCTCAGTTATACAGCTTTGACCCTTAAGCACTCCCACCGTTTCTATAAATAAAAAGAAGTAATTTTTTTAAAAAAAAGTCTTTGAATAAAATTAAATATTTCTACTTTGCTTCGTTTATTTCTGTGAAATATAAAAATAAATTTTGACACCAAAAAAAAAAATAATAATAATAAAATAAAATAAAACAATTACAGATACTTTTGATGTGTTTCTCAAATGAGCTATTTAGATTTAGTTAATACTAGATAATACTAATACGTAAAAACACTTTTTAGTATTCTCGTTGTATTACAAATATAAAGAAATTCATTCCTTAAATCAGTGCGTTAAGAATTTTAATGTATATTAATATTTAGAGACATGTCTTGTGTTACCTGACAAATAGCGATTGCTGCTGCCTAAGTTACTGTAGTATTTCTCAGAAAATACGCACGCGTTTTAAAACCACTTAATGGAAAATCTAAACTGTTTCTTGTGTGACGTCAGTTTTGATGTAGACTAGTTGGTCTCTGAAGGATAGCTCTTAATTCCGAAAGCTTTTAGTATAAGCTCCGACTAATCTATTTGGTGGCACTGCATCTGCTTTCATAACCTGCTGGAGTATGAAAATAAATGGAATCCATGCCAAAGTGCTACCCTCGTAGGAGGATTCGTTTGCTAAGTACGTTGAAAGAGCAAATAATGTTGCACTATTTGTTTGGCATGTATGATCAGGTTATTCTTATGTGATGTATTCTTTAATCCTCATTAAAATAGTAAGAGATAGAGAGGATACACTTAAGGTTATTGTTTGTAATATCGGTAAGATTAACCCTTCGTTGAAGAGAATCAATTGATACTAACTTTTGTTAGATTGAATGTCTCTTTTATCGTTGCCTAGAACGATGTTCATCTTTGATATGGAGGTATTTGTTACATAATTGCGTGACTTTAAGCCGGTTTAAAAAGACCGTAGTATTATATTTCATACTGGTTCGTTTTCTAAAACTCGGGTCTTCATTAGAGTGAGTGCAACATTCTAATAATTTTAAAGGAATATTTTAAAATAAACAAAAATCGGAAATAATGTACAGACGGAAGCATTCTTTTGTTCGTTGGAAATCCTATATTAAAATTGTATCTCTCTCTCTCTCTCTCTCTGTGCAAAGGCAAATTGACCTTCAATTGCTTTTGACTAAAATGATAAATAAATTAGTACTGTTTTGTTTATTTCAAGTAACAAAGATATGTTCACAGCGGAAATATTAATTTCTCCAACTTAGTAACATACCGGGATATTCTCTTATATCTCATCGAATTGACTTCACTTGATCACCAAAAGCGGTATTCTTGACCACATAAACAGAATAACGTCCTGGAAGTGAGTGCCTAGGCGAGGCACTAGTGGATGCTGTGTTCGACATGATTCCACAAATGTTCGACTAGAAATAATTAGGTAGCCATTGTCACCATCTCTAAGTGACAGTGTGCAACAATCCTCAAGTAAGAATTAGCAGTCAAGATGTTTTCGGTATGGATGAGGAGGACGCAGTGATGTACACGAGAAAATCCCTATGCCATGATAGGTTAAATGTATGGAAAATTGCAGAAACTCTTAATCAGCAAGACATCTCATCTTTTAAGTGCAATCACTGACTTATGGTAGTTCCTTGATTGTAACTACTCAAGCAAATGAAGGATATCATTATATGGAAGAACTTATAAATTATCATCACCACGAAGCATGGGCTCACTGTCCGCCGGTGCCCTCCTTCACTATCTTCCTTTCTTTGTCCAGTGCACATTGTCGCAGTTTCTGTACATTCATTCCACACCAGTCCTTTATGTCGTCTATCCATTCTCTGTAAACCATCCAAAATACCAAACATAAATGTCTTTATCTTCCGGTCCTCACTCATTCTACAAATGTGTCCAAATAATTGCAGCTTCCGTTTTATAATCTACTGCATTAGATTCTCCTTTGGTTGTGTCTTCCGATAGAGCTCTTCATTTGTGACTTTCTGGACCCATCCTATTCTTAGAATCTTCCTTAAAAAGTTCTTTCAAATGCCAAAATTCTTTTTCTTAATTCCTTATTTATTCATTGAAGATGCATGAATAAATGCTTCCAGTGTCTTAGTTTTGTTTGCAGGCTGATCACTTTACTTTTCCAGATGTTTTCCATGATCTTCAGATTTGTTCTTTCCTTTGCAATCCTGATCTTTATTTCTTTTTACAGTCCAAAGCATATATCATTTTACTTCCCAAATATGTGAATTGTTCTACATTTTCTATATCAATTCCATCCACTTGTATCTTTTGTTTCATGTTATTCTCACCAAATACCATTGTCTTTGTTTTTTCAAAGTTCATAAGTCCAAATCTCTTCCCTTCCTCATTTACCAGTTTCAATGTTTTTTGTAGTTCTCTTTCGCTTTCTTCAATAATAACAATGTCATCCGCAAATCTCTGATTGTTAATTCTCCTCCCATGCACTGATATTCCTTTTGCATCTTCCTTCATTTTATCCATTGCTCTTTCTAAATGTGCGATAAAAAATGTATGGTGATATTGGGTTTCCCTCTCTAGTACCTGTGCTTGTTTTTAAACCATTTTCCCAAATCATCACTAAATGAAGAACTCTAACTGCTGCAACTGCATTCTTATAAATATCTTTTAATATAGCTATTAGTTTTTTGTCTATTCCATTCTAGAAATAGGATTCTGGTACTGCTAATGTCACTTTATGGTCGACACTATCAAATGCCTTCTGAAAATAACAAAGCAAGCATATATAAGATGAAAAGCCAATTTTTCTGGCGAAGTTAATTAAATTAAGGGATAAAATCCTTTGTTTTTCAGCCTGTATGATAAACTCTAAGATCGACAACTACGATCTAAGAGTTTCATGCCGAAGAACTATCGGCGAATCCAAGCGTAAGTGACCACCTGGTAGCACAACACCAAGGCAACTCGTATCAAAGGTGTAGCGAGCTCCCTCACTAACCTTGATATTTTCTCATAATGTAAAACACAGCCCCTAGGGGATGTAATACTGTCATTACATTATGAGTAGAGGTCACTACCCAGACCGGTTTCAACCTTTTTTGAGGTCTCATCAGTGAGTAGGTAGACCTGGATGATATCAAAGTTGATCGTAGTTCTCGATCTTATGGTTTTTCATACTGGCTGAAAAACAATAAGGTATTTTTATCCCCTTAATTTAAAGCAAGCGTATATGTTTTTTTTTTCTCCTAGCTTTCTCTGCTATTAACCGCATTGTCAAAATCTGTTGAATTGTACTTCTGTCTTTCCTAAATCCTAATTGCTCATCTGCAAGGTATGCTTCTAATTGTGTTCTCAATCTTTCTGTCAATATCATCACCTTACCAAGATGACTTGTCAAAGCAATTGTTCTGTAATTTTTACATTCTAGCTTATTTCCTTTCTTGTATAATGTCACTAATATCGATTTCACCCACTCCTCTGGCATTTTCCCTTCTTTTCATAGCATATTACATAGTTGGTGCATTTCTGTAACCGTAATTTCTCCGCCATATTTAATCATTTCTCCAGTGATGTTATCGTTACCATGACTCTTGTGTTTTAGCCGTTCTATTGCTTTTTCTACCTCTCCTGTAAATGTCCATATCATGCTCATTGCCTGTTGGTGATATCTGCTTCAATTCTTCAGTCAGTTTCCCAACACTATCTAAATCTAATTTTTCTTCATATAACTTACTACAGTATCTTGTCTGCCGCTATACAATTTTATCTTTATTCATCAATACTTTGCCTTTTTCTTCTTTAACTGTATTCTCTTTTGGTTGCCACCTTCTATTAATGGTTCTAATCATTTTGTCCACCTCCCTAGTTTTATGATCTCCATGGTACTGTTCTATATTATTGCATTGGGCTTCTAACCATTTCATCTTATCCATTCTGACAGCTTTTTTCACCTCATTACACTTTCTTCTATATTGCTCGTCTGTTTGTTCCGATGTATCTCTTCTTATATTCAACATGCTCTCTTCCTGTACTGACTTCAGTGTTTCTTGTTCTAATCCACTTCTTCTTGATCTTCTCTTCTTCTGGTACTGTTTCTTCAACTGCATATTCTATCGCCATCATGCCTCCTTTCACTCTTAGATTCGAATTTTTTTTGTCCACGCTTGAGTATCTCTTCTAACACTGTTCTGCATCTTCTTCCTATTTCTGATTCACGTATTCGTGCTGTATTTCTTCGTTTCTGATGATGGGGTTTATATTTTCTTTTTAATTTCAACTTGATGTTTGCAATCATTAAACTATGATTCGAGTCTACATCCGCCCCTTGAAAAGTTTGACACTGATGTTATCCATCTTCTTTTAATCATAATCAATCATTTTCTTGATTTTCCCATCACTTGATCGCCACGTCCATTTTCTACAGTCCTTTTGTTGGAATCTGGTGTTTTGTTTTTGAATATTGCATGTTTTAAATATATAGTATATTCCATTTTGCCAACTCTCGGCAACGTGAGGACAAAAACAGAATGGAAATTGAAAGCCAAATGATGAAAGTTTTGAGAGATTTGGAATTCCTTGAGAATTTTACTCCAAGTGCAGCATGTTTTGGAAAATTTCAGGAAGCTCTTCAAATATATAAAGAAACGAAATATATAATGGTTTGAGCGAGTTTAGGAGAGGCATTTATCCGAAATAAATATTTGGAGAAGAGCGTAATTTAATACGAATGCAAGAAATCTCATAAATATTTCTCGCACACTTGGGGTGTGAAGTCTTGTTAGGTCGAGGCACGAAACAAGAATAGACCGAGTTTTCTTTCCAGAGAGCGTCTTAGCTAATTTTGTTTTTGATTCCCACCTGCGTTAGAGGACTTAAACATTTTCATCTTTGTGTGGGGTGAAGTTGTTATTAAGAAAAAAAATACTCGTAATTGTAAGAAAGTAACTTTTTTATTTAGATAAAGAATTGGTAAAGTTGAAATGCTATCATTTAAGTGAGCAATATTTAAGTGAATTGACATACTTTGCTGTTTTTATTCTTAATTTCAGGCGTGTCTCTTTCCCGATACTCATGATTTTCTTCCCTAATAATCTCAAAAAAGATGTTTAAATGTTTTCAAATTCCTTTGCGTGGTTTGGAGTATTGAGGATGAGCCATTAGCTACTTTATAGTACATACAACCAGTTTAAAGTACTTTGCAGACGAATTCAAACAAAAATCACTTGGTAGTGATAATCGCTTAGGCACTATTACGAAGTATGAAGTAAATTATTTATATGGTTATTTGGCGATAAAGTATTATGGGTAATCATTATGCATAAAATATCAAAAAATATTAGTTGACGTAGCGAAATAGTAAAACCCTTTCTCTCGTTTAAAATCATCTTGTATATAATTTTTCAGTTTAGTTTTTATTTTACCATTGATGTCTAGACTAATTAGGTTTTAATAAATTCTAATTAGTCCATCACCATGCATATTAATTTATTTGGAGAAAAAATTATTTCACTATTGGAGACATTTAATATCGTATTCGCATAAAAGAAATACAATTTATGATGAAACATTAACGAACGAATGTCCGTATAAGGACTGGGGCTTAAAGGGACGAAGCAAGAATGCTTTTCATCTTCCCCGTTATCTGTAGAAGACAATGTATGGATAAGGTGTTATTGAGCAATTAAAGCTCTGATCATGGCAGGAGGGTAACAGCAATAGTCGTGCCTCAGTTAGAACCTCATTGGCTACAGCATTGCCATCCATTACCCTCCAAGGGTATTGGAATGAATGAATCAATCACCGCCTATGTAAGTAAAGGTGAAGTCTCAAAAATACGGACCATCTCTAGGCCACTCCATAGTGGGCGAAAGACCGTCCTAATTTCAGCGTTGGTTCCACTCAGTGACGGGCTCCCCGACCACTGAGCAGAACCGCTCATATTCCGAGGAAAATAATTCACCGGCAAGTACCCCTCAGCGGGCCCTGCCGGAGAACACTTTCCCCGGAGACTCAAAGTGCTCCCTTAGGGCAAAACCTAAGAGAGCGAACTCATTTACCCAGGATAACAGCAACAGCCGAACCTCAGTTGAACTTCATTGGTTCAGCATTGCCATCCGTTACCCTATACGGGCATCTCATATAAAATCAATCACCGCATCTCACGGTCGATTGATTGTTTTCCATCCTAACGAACGAATGAACCCAATTTCGACAATATTAAGGTTACTTATCTATTCTTCTTATTTCTTTATTTGGATTAAGATAATTTTAAAACTATATTCTAAAAAAAAATGAAATTTAGTAAAAATTGAAATTTCTGTTTTTATTTGCAAGATAGTTTTTAATGAAATTTTGGTACATTAATTCTTATAAAAATATTTTAGCGATTATTGTTCAAGACTTCGAGTTCATAATAGAGCAATGAGATTTTTTCACGATCACAATCGAGTAACTTTATAATAGATTCCAGCAGTAACATTACAGTTGATTTCTATGACAGTCCTTGGAATAAGTCTATTATCTGTGAATCGGTTAAGGATCGTTTTGATATTCATATGAAATGGCCATTCTCGTGGTTCATTCAGCAAATGGAATTTTCTGCATATCTCGTGTCATTACGAAAATGGTTCCAATTTTCCAAATTATAGTATTTGAAAGAGCAAGTTACGTGGCTCTGTGCACTAATGATAGCAGATATTACGAAGATAAAAGAGAAAAAGATTTTATACTTTTAATTAAGCCCTTTCATATCCCATTGTCTAAAGCATGAGTGTTCAGTGTTTTAATATGTGATAAATGCAATATTATTCGTTGCATTTACCGCAGTTAATTTATAGATAATTTGTATTATAATAAATTTATATATATTTTAAAATCAAAAATAATTTGACTAGACATAATTTTAGATAATTTGAAGTCTAATTTTAACTTCAGTCGCAATTTATACATTATAATTACAAATTCATGGATAATTTTAAGATACGATTTTGCTATTTCCAGATAATTAAGATAATAAAAAAGTAATTAAACTACTATTTTAAGATACGTTTAAATGTATTGGCTTGAAACATATAAGAGAGAGTCTGAAGATGCTCTATTAAATGCACCTTTAAATATTTTTCTGATAATACACAAAACTTGAAAAAATCGGAAACCCCCCTTTCTCTCTCTCTCTCTCTCTCTCTCTCTCTCTCTCTCTCTATATATATATATATATATATATATATATATATATATGTGTGTGTGTGTGTGTGTGTGTGTGTGTGTGTGTGTGTGTGTAATTATGGACTTCTACTCATTTGTTTTGGTACATTTTAAAAAAAAATATAGATTTAATGACTTAAAAGCCTAGGTAACTTATAAAGTTTTTTTATGAGAATAATACGACTAGTTTCGGCTTATAACAGCCTTCATCAGGTATTCATTAAAGGAATAGAATAGTAATAAACATTGAAGCATCTAAAAAAACTGAAATTTACAGGTAAAAATTGCAACACATAATTGAAACAAAAAATGTTGTATTTTTTAAGTTGTTATAACTTAAGAAATAATAAGTATACCCTAATCAAGAAATTCGATACTCCGAAAAGATTACAAAATACATCTGGTCGCACTACAACCAGTATTAATCCAGACAAAGTTGTTGTGAACAATTCTTCTCATATTTTAACAGATGCGGAAAAAGATATTTTAAGCAAAAGGTTCCAATTTCATTCCCTCACCAAACTTTATCCCTAAATAATCTCTTCTTACAAAAATAGAAAAAGAAAGTTCGCTCATTCCTAATCATTTAGCGAAACTTCTCCGTATTGAATCGATTTTCATTATCAATAATGCTAAACCTCCAACATATAATATTTCTCCTGCTGGGAGACAAGCCCTAAAAAAAACTTCAAAGGAAAAATAACAATGTTATTTTACCTGCAGATAAAGGCAATTCCACGGTCGTCCTCAACTCTGAAGATTATCACAGAAAAATGCTTCAATTACTTGAAGACAACATGATTATTCAATTCTTCAGGAAGATCTTACAAGAGAATTACAAAACCGTACAAACAACTTGTTAAAGACTACGAGTGAACTTCCTCATAATGTTCACCTTTCTTTACGCTCTCTACATCCTCTTATACCATTCATCTATGGAGTTCCTAAGATACATAAGGAAAACACCCCTCTTCGCCCAATCGTAGAAGGAATTGATTCACCTACTTACAATCTTTCAAAATAGCTAGCAAAGTACCTCAAATGTTTCTCCAATAACTCCTCATCATTCATCAAAAACACCACAGATTTTGTTTCTCATATCAAAGATATTTCCATTAATGAAAATGACATTATAGCAAGTTTTGACATTGTCTCTTTATTTACTCCTACAGACTTACATTACTAAAGTACTTGCATTACTAAAGGAAACATTATCCAAAAAAGTGTTTGCTTTATTACAACATTGCATTCATTCTGGTTATTTTAGATATCGGGACTCCATTTACCAACAGAAACAAGGCCTGGCAATGGGCACCCCATTGTCCCCAGTTCTAGCAAATACACGGACGCACATCTCTCATAAATTTTCTTCATCATCTTAACAACCATCATCCTAATATAAAATTTACTGCTGATCTAGAAAATAACTCCTTATCTTTCCTGGATGTCATGCTTACACGATGCTCTGAAAGATTAAAAATCTCTATATACAGGAAACCTACTCATACCAATAGATATCTGCATAGCCATTCTCATCATTTCCCACCACAGAAACTTGGAACTATATCTACCTCAGGACACAGAGCACGCTCTCTTTTGAATGAACCGGATGAACTTCAAAAAAGAAATAAATCACCTCACTCTTATCTTTAAACAAAATGGATACTCTGAAAAAACGATTAAGAAATTTCTTCTGGATCCTCCTAGGCAGTGCACCACAGAAACTAATAATAATTTTAAAGGTAGCATCTCCATCCCATAGATTAGCACAGTCTCTAACAAATTGGCTAAGGGCCTTAAAAAATACAACATCAGGACGTTCTTCACCACGCTTCCAAAAATTCCGTTCTCTTATCAGTCATCCAAAACCTATTCATCGCAACTTAAAATATCCAGGTGTATATAAATGGTGTGATTGCAATATCCCTTATTTTGGATAAACTAACAAATCTATTGAACAATGTATAGAGGAGCATAAGAGAGACATCTCCTATAAAAGATCACGTGCAACTGCGTTGTCAAGTCATGTTCTTTTCTCAAACAATCCTAATGATAATCTCCAAAGCCACTCCGTTTGCTGCGATAAATCAGAAAATATTTTTCGCTGTGGTGATGAGTTCGAAAGAAAAATTGTCGAATCCAGGGAAATCATCCTGAATCCTGAACACTTAAATAGCAATTTAAGTTATAACATCCCAGACAGCCATACTGCAATTATTTAATATTGGCGTTCACGAGAGCCTGCACGCACACACGCAATAAACAATAGCGCGCCAGTTAGAACAACTTAAAAAATACATTTTTTGTTTCAATTATGTGTTGCAATTTTTACCTGTAAATTTCAGTTTTTTAGATGCTTCAATATTTATTACTATTCTCTTCCTTTAATGAATACCTGATGAAGGCTTTATAAGCTGAAACTAGTTGTATTATTCTCATAAAAAACTTTATAAGTTACCTAGGTTTTTAAGTCATTAAATCTATATTTTTTAAATATATATATATATATATATATATATATATATATATATAACGTAGCTGAAGCTGTACGCAGAAAAATCTGAGCCAACACATTCAATCCCGTTACTTTGCATGGAGAATATTTCCTTCTGCCTTTACTTATGTATATTTCTACTGCATATTCTATATTTGGAGTGCATATAGTGAAGCTTTCTAGATTGCTGACTCTTAGGGAAGTCGGAAAGTTGAACCCAAAGTGAAAGTGCTTAGTACAAATAGCTTCATTATACACAAAGGGAAAGAAATCAGATGTGGTTCATAAGAGAATACGTATTTGGATTTTCTTCAAGCATACATCGTAACAAATGCTATTAGGGAATTCATTTAGTTAGAAGAAGTCAGATTTCAAAAAGGTCGCGTATTTTTTGTTTGTTTTTCGACGGCGATTCGCGGTGTATTTTTTTTCCCATGCCCTACATACATATCAGATGTGGATAACAAAAACAAATATAGCAGGAGCAATTTACGGTATCATGAAGTACATTTGCAACCGTATGTCTTAGACAAGCTTGGCAGAGCAACAAACAAACAAACAGCAGATACTTAGAAACGCAGATAAGAAAAATGAAACAAGACGATCACAAAGTGATCTTTCGAAGACAACTCTCCAAAAGAATTTTGTTTCAGCCACTGTCATCAAGAAATATTTGTAACAAACATTTAGGACTTTGCAATTATGCCTTGTTCTTGGCACGCGCACAGCGGACTTAAATATCGCGTGCTATTTTATTCCACAAGTTACAGTAAGTTCGATAGTAAGTGTAGTTGAATCCTGAGCGATCATAAGGAATAAGAAGAACAAGCACCTTATCACTAAGCTACTAAAAGTGAAATCTTTTTTTTTTTTTTTGTCAAGGTGCGAAATGTTGACGGTTTTTTTTGTTCTTCAAAGTGTGATCTACAATCTTACGTAAGACAGACTCAAACTCGAAAGGCTTTATTATAGACAGCATCATCACAAAGGCTAAGTTCATCATCACGAGCCTTGGGCTCACTGCCCGTTGGTGTCCAATGCCTCCTTCACTATCTTCTTCCACTTTTCTTTATCCAGTGTCGCAGTCTTCGTAAACCAGTGTTTCCCAATGTTTTTTGGATCATGCCGCACCTCAAAGATTTTGATGTCCCCCTCTAGCATAATAGTCAGCCAAGTTCTGAAAAAATATGATATAAATATGTATTATAAATAAAAAAGAAACCGTAGGTAAAATTAATTAAAAGAAACACAAGTATTAACCATATTGAAAATTATTTACTTGTAAATAGTTCATCCTAAGTATCTTAGGACATCATCAGTACAGTAGTTTAAACAATAATAGGAATAACATACCGTTAGGGCGCATGATTACAATAGAATCTCATTAAACGTGCCTAACGTGTTACAGAAGGAAGGAAAAAAAACTAATAATTATTTTACACAATTTTGTATGACAATTTCCCATACTTTAGGAATAGTAATAACGTGGTTGCGGTTTAAATTTGGTCTGTGTAGTAGGGCTTCAGAACTTTCTTTATATAAACGTTCATGTTTATATAAAGATCTATGTAAAAGTTTAGACTTTTCCCAATGGATCCTGTGGCTTGGATTTTCAATTCCGTGTTGAGAGAGGCCAGATTTCTGCGGTTTAAAAAAGGACGAATGTGGTCTTGATGTTCCGAGATGCTTTTCTGAACAGACCTACCTGTCTGTCCAAAGTAAAACAATTTGTAGGAGCATGGAATCTCATAAACGCCAAGTAACATCAGAGGTGAGGGAGAAGGTAACAAGTTGTAAATTTGGTTGATAGGTTTGTAACTAGTGGCAAAATTGTATTTCTTCATAATTTTAGAAAGACGTTCGGAGATGCCTTTGACGTAAGGTATGGGAATCCAATGGACTTGTTCTTCTCTGGTTTGATGTGTGGAGAAGTGACTACTGATGATTTTTTGAGTTGTTTTAGGATTATATCCATTTAGGATGGCTGTATTTTTGCTTACTTCTAATTCTTGGTTTAAAGATTCTTCAGAGGAGCATAATTTGTGTGCCCTGGAAACTAGTGATTTAATAATGTCAGATTTCTGAGATGGATGATGAGCGGAAGAATTGTGAATGTAGCGACCTGAGAATGTAGGCTTGCGAAAGACAGACGTGGCGATGGAACCGCCTTTTTTTCTTTGAATGTGTAAATCCAAAAAGGAGATACCCTGTGGAGATTCTTTTGAAGTAATCAAAAATACCGCCATCCTAAATGGATATAATCCTAAAACAACTCAACAAATCATCAGTCACTTTCCCACACATCAAACCAGACAAGAAGAAGTCCATAGGATTCCCATACCTTACGTCAAAGGTATCTCCTAACGTCTTTCTAAAATTATTAAGAAATACAATTTTGAAATACACTACTTACAAACCTATCAACCAAATTTACAACTTGTTACCTTCTCCTAAAGACAAACTCTCACCTTTGATGTTGCCTGGCGTTTATGAGATTCCATGCTCATGCAAATTGTTTTACTTTGGACAGACAGGTAGGTCTGTTCAAAAGCGCATCTCGGAACATCAAGACCACATTCGGCTTATTAAACCGCAGAAATCTGGCCTCTCTCAACACGGAATTGAAAATCCAAACCATAGGATCCATTGAGAAAAGGCTAAACTTTTACATAGATCTTTATATAAACATGAACGTTTATATAAAGAAAGTTCTGAAGCCCTACTACACAGACCAAATTTAAACCGCAACCACGTTATTACTATTCCTAAAGTATGGGAAATTGTCATACAAAATTGTGTAAAATAATTATTATTAGTTTTTTTCCTTCCTTCTGTAACACGTTACGCACGTTTAATGAGATTCTATTGTAATCATGCGCCCTAACTGTATGTTATTCCTATTATTGTTTAAACTCCTGTACTGATGATGTCCTAAAGGATGAAATATTTACAAGTAAATAATTTTACTGTAGTTAATACGTGTGTTTCTTTTAATTATGATCTCACCACAGGTTTCGTTATTTGAAAAATGAGGTAAAACTGTTTTTAATTCGACTTTCTTCAATGAATATAAATTATAAATTTTATGTTACATTTTGTATATTATAAAACATAAATCGAACTGAACTCGGGAAAATAAAATCCAAGTTAATGCGATCCTTGAGCTTGATGTCTACTGCAAAGAGTTTTTATTTGAGCTACTAATTTAGTCATTTTCAATCTCAATTCCCCCATGGTTTGTGATAACCAGATGATTTCTTTTCTTCAGTAGCAAGTCATTTACAGCACTAAAGTCACATTCAACTAAATATGACGATGGGAAGGGCAACAGCAGTTTTTCTTTGCAAAACTAGTTGAATTTCGCTATTTCGTTTCTGTCTCATCAGAAAGCCATGCCATTGTTCCTTTTATGTCGAATAAAGTTCTAATAGACTCATTTTGGTTTTCTGAGAGGATCTTGATACTGTATTTATGTTGACTACTGTATTAGTGTTGTCAGCTTTTTTCTCTGAAAATCAGGATTGCAACATGGACAGTTTATCCCCGAAAAACGGTGAGTTTTTGAGTATATCGTTGATGAGGTGACGAATGCAACGTCATTTTCTAATTGCCCCCCAAAACATTCAAATTTCCCACATTGGGAAACACTGCCGTAAACCCATTCCACGCCAGTCCTTTATGTCTATCCATTCTCCGTATGGTCTACCTCTTCTCAAAGCTAAATTATAACATTGATTATAATTTGAACACTACAGTTTACACAATCATATATCCATGAGGATGGTCATTAATTACTGTTATAATTTCATTTTTTATAAAAGTTAATTTTATTTTCTTTATAACACTGGCAGTTTATAATTAAAACCTACGGCAGTGGTTAAAAACGAAAGCCTTGTTTACTGCACATCAAAATTTGAATTTTAATTAACTTTGAATTGCAATTCGTAATTAAAATCCGTAAAACTATCAAGAAATGATAGTAATCCGAAACATCACTAATGGAATATTTTATTTTCCTTTCACTGAGATGTAATCTGGACTATAGAAACGAAAATATTAAGTATGTATATATAATTACGTCTTTAAATTGAATTTCCTGTACACTCAACAAATTCTACGAGGTTTGGAATTAATCAAAGAATAATACCACTCTGTTTTTGTTTACAGAAGTGAGTCAGCAAGTAGGTTCGAGAGAGGTCGGCGATACGAATAAAAACCACATATATACGTTGATTACTGTTAAAGAAAACCATAAAAGAAACAAAATACTGAAAGCATTCTGATTCTCTCTTTCATCTATAGGATATCAAACCGTAGCTTGATTATCGGCTCCATCTACCAATGGCAATTTTAAACTGCACTAAGCAACTTCCCTTGTACATCACGATGGCCTTAACATCATCTTTCATCTGAGCAAAAAATGGTAGGAGAAGCATCACTTATAGAAGCATAATTCATAGATATCATTCCCGAAACCAGCATCAGGTATTGTGGGAGTTCCTTTCTCGTTATGTCATTCTGAACAAGTATTTTCACACTGTTCTGGATTAAAATTTATGCTCAGGTAGCTTCAATCAATTAGGTAACAGTTTACAGTTGGGACACTTTGATGGATTAGTGTAAAGAAACCTTCCATTAATACAATCATAACGATCTAGTCCGATGCACACATACAATTAGTAAAGTAAGGCAAGTTAAATGGATCCCACGCCTTCTCCCCTAACTGATCTGTTCCTCTACCTGTGCCACACGAAGACAAGGTGATTAATGATACCATTAACTGCCTTCCTGTTGTCTCCGAAAAGGTACCCTTTAGTTGCTCGCGCTTGGGCCCGACCTACTTTGTAATTGCAGTCTTCCCCAGACCATTGTTGTGAATTTACATTGAGGAATTTCCACCTTCAAGGAATGTGGTTCGCAGCACCGATTCTGCCTAAGGGAATATGACTTACTCCCATTAATTTTCTCAAGCAACCTTGGCTATCAGTAAATGCTAACGACATACCCCATTCCGTCTTGAATAATATTTAAACTCCAAAGATGGCACTCATTATCTCTGTTAGTTGAATTAATTATGTGCTCATTTAATTAGATGGAGAATGGTAATTATTTTCATTATTTTCTGTTACGTTAGTACCCCGAGTCAGAAACGCTCCCACTTTTAAACAAACATAAAACTAGATGCAAGTTGAAATCGTAATAGCCCTAGAGATAGACATTAATGGAAAGGTGTAGGAAAGAGAAGTGAGAGATGTTACAATTCTAAGGCAGAATAATGTTGCAAACTTATCAACTCGGGTCTTGAATAAACTTTGCAAATTAAGTTTATATTAAAGAAGCGATATCTTTAGAAAGCCAAAAGAACCGTTTTAATAATTCTTCAGTTTATGAACTAAATATTATTACTTTAACACAAACTTCATATTTGGTTTTACATTTACAGCGAACTGATATTTGCCCAAATATCTTAAATTAGTTTATTGAAATACTCTATCTGGTCGATAATAACAAGACGTACATAACATCAATATGTAATATAAAGTGTTTAATTTCATAAAATATTTCAGAATATATTATGTTTCTTTCAATTTAATGATAACTTTGAAATTTTCAGAATTATAAATCCGAAAACACTTTAATTAATAAATCTACCATTTATTTTTATTTATACATTTATATAAGAAATCATAACCACTAATTTAAATAAAATATAATATATATATAAATATAATAAATATAAATAAATAACGTAACATTTTGATTTCTATTTTGATTACATTTTCTAAGAACAGGAAATGAAATATAAACTGTGATTTTAAGTCCGATTTTATTCACCGCTAACTTCTGTTTATTTTATCATGTAAAGTATGAATACTCACAGAATTTATTCAACCAGTCTTAGTATTTCATTATTATAGCTTTTGTGTATGTGAGATTTTATGGATTTTGTTCATTTCCACTACTTTTCACACATTTTTGTAATAGCTCTGTTTTTAAAAGCTTTTAATCGCCTCTTTAGTCCTCCTGTGTTCTCTTTAACGATGATATATAGATTTTGAGTGTTGTATTATTTTTTTTTAAATTTCATTCATTAAAATTTGAGACTTGTAATTTTTGGTATTCATCTGAGGTCCATTTTGTAGAATTTTAGTTCTTAATTATTACGTATATGAATATCTATTTCATTGAATTGTTTTGGGTGCAGCATGTTTCATTCAAGTACCCTTTCTCTTAGAAAATACCGAAATCTAAATATTCACAGATATGTAATAAATCTCTCAAACTTTCCTGTAAAATGATGCTACGATGTCGCCTTTATTAAATTACGTGCTCTGTGGAGATTGCATTAGTTTCACTTGCAGACATGTTTCGGTGGGACATGGCATTAGTGTGGCACGTGAAGGACCTTAATTCACCGAATATTGCTTTCTTCATTATTGGCGTTACTGTAATGACGGCTTTACAACAAATTTAATTAGGAAATCACTATCTCGGAATCTTCCTTGGAGCATCGGATGGGCCCATAAATACAAAGGAGAACAGCTGGGATATTTGCTACAGCTGATATCTTACAGAAAGATTACCCAATGCAGTAAGATGTTCATTATATTCAGTACGTGAACGGAATTTCCCACTCATTATCCATTTACAAGATTTATAAACATCAACACGAGCTTCGCCTTCAGTGCCTAGTAGCATTCTAACATAATGTATGGCGTAGGAGAGTTTAGTTCCATAAATAGCTTACACAGTTCTGTAGAAGGCGTGTTATAGATGCTGGGACGTGATTTGTCGAATCACCTTTTCCAATTTCTTATTAAAGTGAATTTGCGTCATGGTTATATATTCTCATTTTTAATTTCTCTTTTTATTTAAAAAGGTGTTTCATTCTCGGAAAAAAACTTGTGAGGTCATATGAGTATTGTTGTGTTCTCTAAAGAAGGGCAGGGCTCCCTTAGTGTTAATGTTTTGAAGACCTATGGGAAGTCGATCTCCTTCCTTCATCACTCACTGTGAGCTCAAGCTCTCGGTGAATGGGGGATTTCAGGGGAGAGAGAAAGATTACAGCAGACAAGTGCCACCATTTCCTGTTCTTAAATCTTAAACGATGGATGTTATATCAGAAACAGTGTCAGTTGTACTGTCGATATTTGAACTACAGGCTTAAAAATACAAATATCCTAATGGAAAATCCTACTTGTCTACACCAGAGATGAACTAATTCATGAACTGACTGAATAGATTTTCTGAAAAAAAATCCTCTAATTAATGGCCAGGATCGAACCTATATTTCTTCAGGCAACTTAGCCCTATAGAATCAAACATCACTTCAAAAGGGTTGCACAGGTGGATTACTTTTATATGGTTTAACTGTAATAGGTTATTTCCATGGAGTCGAGGGTCTTACAGCAGCAGGAAGAGTGTTTGGCGTCAAGAATATTGCCTTTCGTTTTAAAGTCGTAGCATTCCTCTCTCTTCCTGTCTCTATCTCAAGCAATACATTTCAATCGCAGCAAGAATATCCAACTCCACTTCTTTACTAATCTTCTGTTCAACTTCTAATGTGAATTCCAATCCTTTTCCTACCTACGTATATCGAATTGACTCCCCCATATCTGTCTTCTCAGATTAATTCACCAAAGTCTTCAAATATACATAATCCTATTTCCTCGTTTCAACCTTTCGTGGCACCAGCCCACCATTCTCATATATTAGTTCTTCGAATCTGCACTCTCTTCTCATTTTCTCTCTGAAATCCATACTTCCTCAAAGTAATCCAGATAAGCTCAGATGAAACCTCATAAAGAGGAAAACTAACTTTCTTAGTCCAACTTGTCAATGTGTTTTCCCCATCATAAGAGTTATCACTTGCATTCTATTCCGGTTTTGTTATAGGTCCACGAACTTCACTATCAAAGGGATCAGGAATATAGTGGAGCATTGTTCCCTTTTCACCCAACAGCAACTGTGACTACTGGAGGGGGGGTTTATCCGTCAGTAAATTGTCATCCATGCTATCCCCTTTTACTTTTCATAATCATTCTGACTATTATTACTGTTCCTCACTCATCGCTATGTGTATCATTTCCACACTGTAGTTTTTACCCAACAACTTTCCTTTTTCTGACAAGTCATATCCATTATTTTGCCCATAAGCATCCTGTCCAGTACTCAAATCCCATTAAAACGTAAGCCATATTACTTAAACGAATTATTTCTATCATCAAACATTTTCACGTCTTCAAATATTAAACTATTTGGCAAAGTAATTAATTTTTCCCCATAATAATATTGCAACTTTACGGTTTATTATTTCTAAATAAATAGCTGAAATATTTTCGACACCCTAAGACAAGATTCATTGTTCATTACATACTAAAAGAACGCTATTGATACGATGGGTGAAGCGAACCGCTTTTCACATTGCCCTTTATCTGAGTAGAAAGTTCTATGAGTAGTTTATAAGCTTTAAGCTCGCCCTTTGGGGACAGTGAGATTAAATGCACTCAGTGCATAGTAGAATGCCTTGAAGTCATTTATTCTTGTAGTGATCAAATTCATTGTAGTCAGCAGCTTGTTTGATCGGTTGATTTGGGTGCAGGACCACATTTGAAAAGAACCTTACTGCTAGAGAGTGAAGAAAAGAAGAGATAAATGGAATATTGGTGTCACGGTGAATCTGATTATTTCTGATGATCCATGGGACATCTAGTATCATCCGTAAGCATTTGTTTTGTACTCGTTGTAATCTTAGTATGGTAAATTTGGATGTACGGCTCTGTCAGATAACGTAATAGTTTATTTCTTGTATTTAGCTTGCTGAGTCGGTGTATCGTGGAGGCGAAGTTGAGCAATAGCTTTGTATAGTTTGGTGCAGATGAGTTTGATGTGACTGTTGAATCGTAGTCCATCTAATTGTATCTCAAGATATTTAGTTTCCGTTTGTCATGGGATTTTAGCATTAAAGTGTTGGATCTCTCTCTCTCTCTTTTGGTGGATGTAGCCATATAGTGAAGAGTCGGCTGTGCTTTTTTTTGAGGATTTACTTTGAAGCCTCCAATCATTTTTCCAACGTGAAGATACTGTCTTGGAGTCTTCTGGTTACTAGGAAAGGATGCAGAGATCTTGTTAATATTGCAGTATCAGCTGCATATATGACTGAGATGTTCGTCGGAGGGGTTTGTGGGATATCTGCCATGTGGATCGAGAATAAAAGCGGAGCCAGTAAGGGGCTTTGTGGAACTCCAGCAAATTTTTTGTGGTTGGGTAGAATTTGTTCCATTGACCGGCATTTTTCTATCGCTGAAATATGTTTAATTATACGTCTTATATTTATTGGTATATTTTCTCTGATAAGTTTGTATGGAAGACGTTGGTGCCAGATTTTAACAAAAGCGCCTTTGCAATATCCAGGAATACAGCACCAGGGTCCTGTTTCCTTTATATCCTTCAGTAATGTATTCGACAAGTCATTGATTTGCTAAATGGTTTCGTCGGAAAGCGAATTGTTTATTCGGAATGGCGTTTAATTTTTCTGCTGTTTCTTGCGATCTTGGATAGGATTATTTTTTGCAATTTCTCTAAGTTGGATAGGAAAGTAATGGCTCCGTAGTTTTGAGACAACTGTGAGTCTTCACCAGGTTTGTGTATGGGAATAATGTCGGCTATTTTCCATGTCAAAAAATACTGCAGTTTTAGTATTGCGTTTATGATGTTGGCAAGATGCACTGGCTTTGCGTGTGAGCAGTTTGATGATTTTTATTTGACACCGTCCGGACCTGGTACTTTTTGTTGTTGTTGAGATGTTTGATGTTGTTTTTTTTGTTGTTAGATAAGTAGGGCTAATCAGCTCTCAGTTGATTTTGGATTGTCTTATGATGCGTCTGGTATATTGGTGAACCTTGTAGACGAAGTTGATATTTATGTTTTCATATATCGGACTTAACTGCTCTTCCAGATTGCTGACAAGGGCTTCGGCTTTCACTGCATTGTATATACAATACCGTGCTTGGACTGCATAGGGAGAGAGATTTTTATATGTTACGAAAGGTTTTCTAAATTTCCATATTGTGAGTAGTTTTCAGGACAAAGAGATCTTGATTATTGTAGTTTCTGAGAGCTTTTCTAACTTGGTTGTCCATTTTGTTAAGGATTTTTCGATCCTGTGCAGCACATGTATTATGATATCTTTACCGGCTTTGTTTTCTCTGATGTCTGGTAATGACGGTTCATCATTTATGGTTTGTGTCAGATACTGATATTTCGTAGGATAGCAACATCTAGAACATCCGAACTGCCAGAATGGCCATGGTGAGTAGGTTTTGTGGGACCTGCTACTGCAATGTAATTGAACCTCGTGTAATTGTTCAATATACGACCGTTTCTTTTAGTCGTTTTGCTGTTCCATTGTGGATGTTTGTATTTAAATCTCCTGCAATGATGATGGAATCTTTGTTGCCTAGAATGGCGTCTAGATCCGACATCAATAGAGTTTTACTCGGTGAGTTGTAGGCTGCATAGATTTTAAGCTTTCCAGCATTGTTGGTGCGAACTTCAATTTCGCTAATTAGTGTTACACTGCAAATTCCTGCAGTTCAAGAATTTTGTCGGTAAGGCCGTTGGCAATCCATGAGGCGATCAGCAGAGAGTTTGGTAAGATTTTGTTTCAAGTGCAGTTAGAATAGACGGGTTTCTTCGAAGAAATCATTTTGTATAAATCAGAATTGAGCTGAATTTACTGAAGTCTAGTAACATACTGCAGTTAAGTTGTGATTTGTTTGTTCAAGGAGTGACGATGTATTTGAACGTACCGCATGTGCATAAGGTTTATTTGATTGTAGCTTTCGTTTCTGATTCTTAGGATTTATTTGATTTGGTGTATGATCAGCTTTTTGACGAAAGTGGAAGTTTTGGAGGGAGTCTATGTATTTCTCCCATTAAAGCGATTTTTGGGAAAAAAACGACATCCTGTGTAATTGGCAGGTATGGTTTTAGGCACAGATGTTAGGTGATTTTCACCATATTTTACACAACTGTATTCGGCCCTACACAGCTTCTGGGTATGATTAAACGTTTGGCATCTATGGCATTGCCCAGATGATGTTCACTTCCTAAGGAGTTCTGGAGTAATTTTGAGACCACAGATTGACGTTATGTCATATATTTGTTTCTGACTGTTATTAATCTCAATTAACACAAGTGACATACATTGGGGAGACAACTAAGTTTATATTTTCATTATCTGTGTCTGTATCGTCGCTTTCAGGGTCAGTCGCTAATGAATGCAAGTTTAGGTACCCCAGCCACTCGACCTCAACCTCGTCAGCTTTCTAAAAGATCGAGAGTGTGTATGAGTTTTCCATAATTGATCCAAATTAAATAAAATTCTTGCTTCTTACTCAGTTACTGGATGTTCACTAACACAAAAATGAAGATCAAATAAGTTAGAATATCGGAAAAGTTCCCAATAGTTAAACTATAACATTCGTTTAATTAGCACTATTTCAGATCATAAAAGATCTGTAACCAGCATACTCAAAATCAAATCAACTGAAAACATTCAAATATCGTTTCGAATCACTAGCATTACAATTCATGACTGTCCATGACATTCTAAACTGTAATCAACATATTACAATCACTATGAAAAAGAAGAGCTCTCAAAAAAAGCTCTACTTAATTACGTCACATCTCTCACAAACGGCCTCTAACATTATATGTTGAGAGAGTGCTCAGAAACCCATATCACCAGCAGACATTTATCAGATCATAAGCAAGCTAAATAACAAAACAAAGCACCAGGTAAAGATTATTCACACACTCAAACTGCTCCAGCGAAAAGGTATTGTGCATCTGGTGGCCATCACTGACGCCATCGTACGACTAAATTACTTTCCTAACAGATATAAACTGACAGATGTTTTTCTAATTCCAAGACCAGTTAAAAACACACAAGTTGCACTGAACTATCGACCCATTAGTCTGCTATCATGTGTGGGCAAGATAGCCGAAAGCACCATTCTTACACGGATTCAAGAGGCTGCAGAAAATAACCACGTGAGATAACACGAGTAATTCGTCTTTAGAAAACAGAATTCCACTACTCTCCAAATATGCAGAGTTATCGAATACATAACCCAAGATTATGAATGGCACCAACACTCTGGCGCAGTCTTTCTGGATATAACTCAAGTATTTGAGAGAATATGGCATCATGGACTAATTTTCAAGCTACACCACGTAGGCATCCCATCACCACTAGTTTTACTCATCTGAACAACAGACAATTAAGGGTAAAAAATGTAATTAAATCCACTGAAAGAGAAATCACGGCTGGAGTCCCCCAAGGTTGTCTCCCTTCTTCTTTTCCATACACATGGCAAACCTCCCCAAGTTGGCCCCATCAATCATCGTCCTCTATGCCAATGACACGATCATCATAGCCAGGTCCATCCGTCCGTAACTGGGCATAAACAAACTGCAGATAGCAATCAACGAAATAGAGAATTGGTAAAGCAAATGGCGAATCTCATTCAACCCAGAAAAAAGCTCCGCAGTACTATTCACCAGATGGAAAGCAAAACCGAATACAACCATGCAAATGTTCGGAAAAATCATTTGTTGGCACAACTCAACCAAATATCTAGGAATTCATCTTGATAAACGCCTAAACTTCAAGACACGCATAAATAGTATCTCCACTAAAGCTAATCGGACTACAGCACAGCTTTACCCACTCTTCAATAGGAACAGCTTCCTAAATATAAACAACAAAATTCTCCTCTACAAATCAGTGAGAAGACCTCAACTAACTTACGCCTCACCCACCTGGGGACACACGATCAAACAAAATGTCCACAGATTGCAAACGATTCAGAACAAATGCCTAAGAGTGGCGTTTAATACCGCCTTGGATCATCAGAAACCTCCCAGTTGCTCCAAGAAGCCAACCTGCCAGATATCAAGAAGTACATGACTGGCATTGCCGAAAAATTCTTCACAATAGCAGATAATCACCCAAATCAGCTGATTCGACAGATAGCTGACTACAAATCCTCAGATCGCTTCAAACATTGAAAACGAAATCCTTCATCGCAAGAGAAAGTTGATAAGCATAAAATGTTCACAAAGAGCGAGTAAAATACACTACTCACCGTCAGTTAAGAAATCAGATAAAGAGTCAAGGACTCATTCCATCACCAAATGAAGTTCCAGGTTTCCACAAATGACTTAAAGCATGTTATGAGAGTTGCGTGTTGTAGTGATTTCCCAAGATATTTCAATACTCAATCCATTATGTTGAAGTATTCTATTTCACATTTCTAAAGCAACCAATGCCATTAATTTGTTCAACTGAATTCATTTGTTCAAACTGCATATTCCTTTAAATTGATTTAGTTCGTTGATAAAATGACACCTTCCCATGTTGAATAACTCAGTTTTATTCCTTAAAGGTATTCGTGTTTGCTTGCTTTGAATTGAATATTTCTCAAACCTCTTTCCCAATGTTATTTTTGAAAGCTTCAAAATCTTCAGTACAATCAATTGTTCTGTAGTACAACCGTTAGTTCTTTGAGATCCGGTAAATGACTGCGTTGTTCAAAGCAGTTGGCCTAAAGGCAATCTTTAGTTTCCCAGCACAGTGTAAGTAATCTAGCTAATCTTTGTTGAACTAGTTCTACACAGACTTTGATGATGTCTACAGCAATTTCCTTTTCCCCTGCGGACTTCCATTCTATCAAGTGCCTTTCTGATGTGTACTTCTGCTTTTGCAGGAGAAATGGCATGCTTGTATTTCCTGACATTTTCTCTACTTATTCTTTTCCTGTTGTATTATAATGGGTAATAATTGATAATAAAGATGTTTGTATAATTTTTCTGCAGTACTAAATAGGCGTCATAGCTAATTGTCTTGAAAATGTTTTAGATTGAATCACATATATAGGGATCAGTAATTAATTCAAAGAAATATATGTAACGCATTAGTTAATTATTAAACAGTGTAAAGATGAGAATTATTTTTTGTTTCTACTACCGTGCATAGTACTCATTTCAGTCATTATTTGTTCTCAAGATTATGAAATTTTATAATTCGTATCCTTGTTTGTAATCAGTAACTTACGAGGGTACTTGGAGCGCTTTTTCCTTGCTTTTCGATCAAGTGAGAAACACAGAGAATCCTTTTCGTTATATTGACTTAATTTTGTGGTTATTGTATGACTTTTGTCGGTTATAGTCCCAACAACTACATGTGTTTACCAACAGTTCTCTATTTTTTTATTTAGTCCACCTGTTTAGTTTTCTAAGTCACGAAAACGGCGTTCACGCTTTCGATTCAACCACTTAACATGACTACTGATCCCGTTATTTGCCAACAGTAGATTCGGAACTAAACAAGGGGGAAATGAACCTATTAATTCTACCATTTAATTGTTCATGTATAAACTTTAAATCATTAGTTGGCCAATCCTAAGAATTCAAAGGTCAAACTATATTAAACCCAAATGTTTTTCCGTATCTGGAGATCATTTGGATTGACGTATAGAAAAAATAATAATATTTTCATGTATTTTTAAACTTTTAGCTTAATACAGTTAATGTTTGAATTATTTTTGTCAAGAGAATCTGCTGTTAATATCTTGGAAAAAATAAATATCTTTAAGTTGGGCAGTGCTGTTCCACGTTAATCCAGTTAGAACTATATAAAGTTGATAACATCTTAAATAAATACATGATCTGGTATTCTAGTTTGACAGATGAAATACGGATGTCATTAAGCAGATATTCTACTCCCACCATACTATCAGAGTATGGTCTGAGCAGTTCGTATTATAGACAGTATCCCAACCCTATCAGGAAATTAAAATAAATCTAGAAAATTAAGAAAAATCTCCAGACTTTTCTCTTCATAACGAATTAGTAATATAAAGTAGAAAGAACGTTTGCGTCCATACTGTGGCTGGATTCGAACCACAGTTTCCGATTTATTATAATGAGTTCTGGAAAACCCATTTTGTGAAAGTTGTACGTTAATTAGCACAACACGTACTTATGGTTTCGGCCACGAAGGATTTGGAGACAGTGTCAGAATAATAAACTCTCATAGATAAGAAGCACAAAAATTATAACTGAGTTCTTGAACAGGAGGTTATCTTATACACAAAATATAAGTGCTTTCCAACCCGATTAACTGTTTCTTTGTTAGCAGTGCAACATGTTTTAGGTATCTCCGAATTATAATTACGTTTGACTATAAATGTCATTATGGGTACGATCTGGTTCAAGAGAACTTTAATTCAAAAAGTAATTGCTTTATACTCCTGCATATTTCGTGTTTAATTTCTGCTTTTTTAGTTTCTATAATTCAGAAAATACTAAAGCGCTGTTGGATCACTGAAGAGTTGAAAACGAACGTAATTTGTTTTTAAATTATAAACAATTTTAATAGCAATTCAAAGTCAAATATTATTTCTTTTGTTCCATTAAATATCATTGGATCGAATACCTGTAATGGAAAATAAAACAGTACCAATGGAATTAGCAATATCCATTTTGTTTCCTTGGTAGTGTGAAAGAGGAAAATAATTTTAGGGAGGGCATTCACGTCGAACCGTAGATGTCAACTGTTGGAAAACAGAAAGTACTCCGCCCCTCCGGCTTTCACGTTTTAAAATTTACTAAAAGGGGATGATCTAGGGCGGTAACTCTTTGCTAGCCATCAACAAATGATGCATAACAGTGATGAATAATGTTGTTTCGTAAAAATGGTGGAAAAAAGCGGAAGTGATAAACTACTCTAGAAAACTGATAAATTGAAAATGCTCCAAGTACCTTGTGATAAATGAATCCGTGCTTAAATAGTTAAATTCGTTCTTCTATGATATAAAAGTGACCGATGATGTTAGGTTAATATTATCTAAAAAGTAAGTAGATCAACATTTGGGGAAAAAAAAGTATGGCGATATTTTTCTACATTTTTTTCTTAAAATTCATTAAGTTGCTTCTGTTAATTCTTTTCAAGTCGTTGTAAACTTAGGAATTGTATTTGTTTATTCGCTGTTGGCGTATCTCATTGCTAATCGTCTAAAATCATCTATTTTGGAAGGAAACTATTGTCTAGCAACACTGTTTGTTGCTAGACAAACGTCTAGCAACAAACAGTGTTGCTAGACGTTTGTTTTAAATTAATTTCCGTAATGTAACTGTTTTGATAAAATTTTCAAACCATTGGTTGTGAGCCCTTCGATTTCCTACACAGAATTTTTCAAAATGACTACACGCTGGTTTATGACTTATTGCCGATCTCTATTTGACCTACCGAGCGCCGGAAATTTTAATTCATGTTGTTTTTTTTAAATAGTTGGAATACCCTTTTTTAAAAACAAGGTAAGATGACAGATTTTAGATAAATTTCAATCGATGTTTTTTTTTTTTTTTCATTTCTTAAAATGTGTATTGCATATAAATTAAAAGTCTAAATTCGTTCGTATATCTTTGGTGTGATATCTCGGATAAATGTTTTGTTTAAATAATCGTGTTCATTTTTTTGAAATATTATACATATTTAAAATTAAATTCTCATGGGAAAGCAATGCCACAAACATTCGTATTTTTCTTGATTCTAGTCATTTCTTTAGAATACTCCCGAAGAAAGCCTTATCTTAAAGATGAATTTCGAAACATCGCTCTGTCTCTCAGAAAAGTGATCCACTCATCTTCAACACTCATTACATGCTATTACAATTGTTTATTTTTTAAGCGAATTGTATTTACATAAATATTTTTAATGTTTTTAATTTTAAGTATTGTATTCTTCTGTTGCATGTTTTGTTTTTCTATTTTTGTGTCGCGTGTATATATATTAATAATCATCGAACTGTTGATTTGTTGATTCATTCTAATCGATATAGATCATTTCCAAGATTAATTTTATTTGTTTACTTTATTTCTTATTTATTTTATCTTTATTTTAGCATATAGTTGCATTTAAACAACTGTTCACGGTTATTCCTAGGTATTTAAGTTTCATTACTTGTTCCAGTATTTTTCCATTTAGTTCTAATTCGTATCTTATTCTATTTCTTTTGCATTGTTTTTGATTTGTCTGTTTGATATCATCGTGTTAAAACTGCTGCATATTTGTTGGAATTAAAGTAATTACTTTTGGCGAACATCTTCATTTCCTTAAAGTAATACGATATCATCTGATTATCCAGCGAAATCTATATCTTCCTCTTTACTGATAACATACATGTTTAAATTGCTCTTTCGGTCGTCTCTATTAATGTTTCTTGCGTACTCTCTTCTTTCTAATAATCCCAGTTTAATTATTTCGTAACTTTGCTTTTTCATTTTAATTTTTATTTTGTTGTAGTTGACGTTTTCCAATCAGTCCGTGATCTTTCAATGTTACAACTATAATATCCGCTATCAGTTCTATTTGTTGTTGCATAACCTATGGAAGATATTTCCTATTTCTCCGAGTATTTCATCTTCATCATGATGAATAAAAACATATTATAATCTTATCTATATAAAAAGGAAACCCTCTTATTTCGTTTCAGCTTTCCACTGAATATTTGACATGGTCCTGGTATTACTTCGTATCTAATGCTTGAAGAGAAGTGTCCGCCAGTTTCAAAAATTCTGTTTTATATTTGGTATTTTCTGTAATTCTATAGCATATGTTTAGTTTTATTTTTACATTTTATTCATAAAGTATCCTTTCAGATATGTATTCTTATCATTTGGAAAATCCTCATGTATTATGATTCTGCACCTGTTTTACATCTCTGGTGTTTCACTTCTCCACTCAAAAGTACTGTCGTCATCGAATTCCCGACATGTACTCTCAGGGGATGTACAGGATAATTATGATAGATTGTATAACTTTTTCAGTCAGTACTAACTTCCTATCAACGACTCCAACATAATCAAATCTTATATTTCTGTTTTCTAAGGCACCTTTTAAAACAAGCGTTCTCTGCCAACCTGCCAGAGAACACTTGTTTTTCTAATGTTTCCTCGCCCATTCTGTTTAAGTGACCATACCACCTGAGATTAGCTCTACTAACACGTTCCTGAATGCTGACAATGTCAAGTTCTTTCCCAATATCCTGATTTTTAATATGATATTGTCATTGATGCCATCTGTTCACGCCTCCAATCTTATCTTTCTCAGGATTCTCATATCTGCGGTCTCCAGTCTTTGGTCAAATGTTTTACTTCTGTCCCAGCTCTCAGATCCATAAGTTAAAACTGGTTTGAACACTGTCTTATATACAGCTAATTTGGTGTTCCGACTACTTTCTCTCTTATTCCATATGAATTTATTCAATTGACTTCCTACCATACCAGCTTTCTTGATTCTGTTGTCTATTTCCATATTTAATTTACCATCTTCACTGAAAATCGTGCCTAAGTAGCTGAAATGTTTGACTTGACGGATTCAGGAAACTGTTGTTGTCAATGTTCCTGTCCATCTTCATAGTCTTTGCATTTATATTGTATATTTTCATACCAAATTTTTACAGGAGTTATTGCATTAGTTATGAAAATCTGCGACATCTACTGGTTTTATTTAGGAGTAAAACACCGATAGAATTTATAAATAAAAATGAGTAATGTTTAATATGTTTTATTAAGTTTTTTCCTGTTATGTATGCTATTTTTTAAGAATCTAACGTTCCAACTTCCAATTCCCAATTTGTTCTATTTCTAATATCTTGTTTTTTCTTGTTCAAAATTTCCCGGACACATTTTCCATCTTTGTTTGAGTGCTGTGCTTAATTTTTTAAATTATACAACCAGTTTGCTATCCCTACTTGCTGATGCCCATGATGTAGTTGGGAATGTTGGTGTGGGTTTCATACATATGATGGCCCTTCTGGTAGTTTCTATTACTGGCATACATTACCCTTATTCTTATTTTGTCGAGACAGTAGGTACGATGGAGGAACGCAATTATGTCAGAATACAAGTTATACAATAGTTTGCTGTTTTGAGATTGTATATATAAAGCAACAAATGTCTTTATCATCACGTCTCCAAGATAAAAGTCTCCATCATAAAATTATAACTATTTTTGAAACCTGAGACACGATCAAAATACAGGTTATAAGAGGGTCCATAGGAGTGAGTCGTAGTCTCACACCCAGAGGTGAAAATCATGTACCCCATAAGACCATAAATAAACATTTATGTCAGAGTAGAATTTTAACTCACTTCCTGTAAGCTGTAGAGCAAAGACTCGATCTATTCGTTTAAATAAATAAACATTACACTCGTATAGTTCCACACTAAATATCCAGATTGCTTCTTGAATCATTAATTTATGGAGTGCAGGAGGAATCAGAGAAAAATCAACACTAAAATGTCAAACTATTTAGAAGTTCCTTTTAAATTTCAAATGCACTAAAGACAAGCTTATTCCATCCCTACAGTTAAAATGGATTATTGTAGCTATTTCATTGGTTATTTATAAACACATTACTGCAAGAGACCCGATTTTGTCCCGCATTGGCTTCCTCTTACCAACAATGAATGGTTAAGTGCTGTGAACTTTTAAAAGTCACTAAAGCTGCTACATCTTATCAGCAGTAGAGACATTTTTGACTCTTTTGGGTAACATATTATTTACTAGTGAAGATAAGAGAGAGCCGCTCTTTCCCTTGGGTATGATTAATAATAACGTTCTAGCCTTTCATGCTATTCATTGATCCCAAACATATTGCAACCGTTACGGTGAAAACGAGATATACGAGATTTAAATGACATCATTAGAACGGCAGTAAATTATTCAAAAATATCGTTTTGTTGTGTAGAAAGCAAATAAGATCGATAGATTCGGTTGCCAGAGCAATAATGCATTTTTTTTGAAAGGAATGAATTTAACATTTTGAATTTAACAAATCATCATCTTAATTAATGAATTCGGAAATAAACAACAACTTACTGTTTTAAAGAGAACATTGGCATTTTCGGACAATAACAGCGTAATAGTTTTATACGGATGAAAAGATTCTCGCTTAAATATCGTCCACAAACAAATAAAATTGTCAGATTTACTTGTAATAATTGTTACGTAGTAGTTTGTACTCTTATTTTTGTTTCGTTTATCTTCCACACTTCGGACGAACTAGCCATCGAATCCATCCTATTGACAAAAACTAATCTTAAATATCCATCTAATCAGTTTTAACTTACCTTTAGGTTTACGTCTATTTATACTAAAGTCCTAAAAAGGACGGGCAGATGGACTTCAGTCGTGGACTCTTTATCCCGTCATCTGAATGAAGTAAATCTGTGTGGATGGAGTGTTGTTGAGCTAAAAAGCTCTAGTCATGGCTGGGTAACGGCAATAGCCGAGCCTCAGTTAAAACTTTATTAGCGAGCATTGCCATCCGTTAGCCTGGAAGTCCTAAAAAGGACTGTCTATCCTCGCTCCTCTCCAAGTCTATATATATTTGTTCATAAGAGAACTGGGAGATGAACTGAGTCCTCGTTTTTCCGTCATCTGAGTATTGCCATTCGTTATCCTGGAAGTCCTAAAAAGGACTTTTCTTCCACAGCCCATATATATATATATATATATATATATATATATATATTTATTTATTTTGTAAAGATAATTTTACAAATTTTTAAAATTTGTATTTGTAAAAATAATATTATCTTTACAAAATAAATAAATATAAATATATATTAAGGATACCAAGTAATTTTATAAACTTGTTTTTTTTTTACTCATTCTCCCAAGTAAGCAAAACAGTTAAGTTTGCGCCGGAACGCAGTTCAAGTCTAAAGGTAGTGCAAAACCAGGGCAACTCGTTGTAATGGTGGGTAAAGCACTGATCGCTATTCTTAGTATTTCCCATAATGTAAAACACATCTCACTAAGAGATGTATACTGTTATACATTATGGGTGGGGGGGGCACTACCCAGACTGGTTTCAACCTTTTTTGAGGTCTCCTCGATGAGTAGCTAGACCCTGAAATACCAAGGTTTTTAGTAATACAGAGTCTTATCAACTTTACCTATACAAGTTGCTTTTACTTTGAAAAAGAAACTCTGGTTGACATAAAGATGTGAAAAGTTTTTTCTCTTTCAGGCGCAAACTTAACTGTTTAGCTTACTTGGGAAAAGGAGTAAAAAAAAAACAAAAAGTTCATAAAATTACTTGGTATCCTTAATATATATTATTATCCCCAAGATGTAAAAAACTTTTCACGTATAAATAAATAAATAAATATATATATATATATATATATATTTGTCCTTACAAGGACTAGCTTAAAGGGGCGAAGCAAGAATGCTTTTCATCTTCCCCGTTATCTGTAGAGGATAGTGTAGGGAAAAGGTGTTATTGAGCTATTAAAGCTCTGATCATGGCAGAAGGGTAACAGCAATAGCTGAGCCTCAGTTAGAACTTCATTGGCTACAGCATTGCCATCCATTATCCTCCAAGGGTATTATTAATTAATCACCGCATCTTACGGTCGATTAACTCCATAGATTCCCTCCCTTATCTTTACAAAATAAAGTCTAAATATACCCGCATTAAATTGGTGCATGAGAGCTAAACATCCTAAATATGGCGTTATTCTACAGTTTCAGAGTTCGAAATTTGCAGCGAATCGATTTCTCTCTGTGTCCTAAATATCTCTATTCCGATCGTGGATTTCTGTAATTTGGATTCGCATGTAAGCCATTCGTATCTGTTGTAGAATTCTAAACATTTGCAATATATTCGTATTCCTGCACTCACCAGCTTGCTGGGATTACTTCATTCATTTCCAGCACACAGATAAGTATTCTCTGAATTGGTACAACTCTGTCTCTCGACAAGTCTGTTAATTACAACACAATAATCCCAAGAGAATAATTGGACTTTGTGTGTTAATGTTATTCAGTATCTGTCCAAAAGTACTGTTACCTCATCGGTTTATTTTGTATCTTGTTCGGTAAAATCATTCCTTCCAATTTGAGATTTTTTCAATCTAATTGAATTGTAGTTATAACATAATTTATATATCATGGTTTTCGTACCTACAAAGATTTAAATTTTTATAAAGAAAAATACATCACTTTATTATTATTAAAAAACATCAATACACCATTTATTATATTTCATAATTTATATATATAAATATATGGTTGGCAGAGGGGGGGTTGGGATGAATGAAATCAATCGACCGTGAGATGCGGTGATTGATTCATTCATTACCCTTGGAGGGTAATGGAAATGGATGGCAGTGCTGTAGCCAATGAAGTTCTAGCTGAGGCTCAGCAATTGCTGTTACCCTCCTGCCATGATCAGAGCTTTAATTGCTCAATAACACCTTATCCTACACTGTCCTCTACAGATAACGGGGAATATGAAAAGCATTCTTGCTTCGCCCCCTTTAAGCCAGTCCTTATAAGGATATAAGGAAGGGGGGGGTTGGATTAGGTTAATCGACAGTCAGATGCGGTGATTAATAATACTCTTGGAGGGTAATGGATGGCAATGCTGTAGCCAATCAAGTTCTAATTGAGGCTCAGCTATTGCTGTTACTCTCCTGCCATGATCATAGCTTTAATAGCTCAATAACACCTTATCCCTACACTGTCCTCTACAGATAACGGGGAAGATGAAAAGCATTTTTGCTTCGCCCCTTTAAGCCAGTCCTTATAAGGATAAGGGGTTGGATTAAGAGGAGGTGTTGAGATGAGTCCTTCTTAGGACTTCCAGGGTAACGAAAGGCAATGCTGTAGCCAATGAAGTTTTAACTGAGGCTCGGCTGTTGCCGTTACCCAGCCATGACTAGAGCTTTTTAGCTCAATAACACTCCATCCACACAGATTTACTTCCTTCAGATGACGGGATATAGAGTCAAGGACTCAGTCCATCGCCCAGTTCTTATAAGAACTATAAGGGTTGGATTAATCGACCGTGAGATGCGGTGATTGATTCATTCAATCCATCCAATACCCGGTGGGTAATGGATGGCAATGCTGTAGCCAATGAAGTTCTAACCGAGGCTCGGCTATTGCTGTCACCTTCCTGCCATGATCAGAGCTTTAATTGCTCAATAACACCTTATCCTACACTGTCCTCTACAGATAACGGGGAATATGAAAAGCATTCTTGCTTCGACCCTTTAAGCCAGTTCTTATAAGGAGAAAAAGAAACAAAAAAAGTCCTGTTTAGGGCTTCCAGGGTAACGAATGGCAAAGCCAATCATGTTTTAACTGAGGCTCGACTATTGCCGTTACCCAGCCATGACTAGAGCTTTTAGGCTCAATAACACTCCATCCACACAGATTTTCTTCATTCAGATGACGGGATAAAGAGTCCACGACTGAAGTCCATCTCCCAATTCTTTTAAGCGCTTTCACTTATTACAGAATTATGTAGTTTTTATTTATAAACTGTGATTAAGGAGTTGTTGACTGTCTGGAGGGGGTAGAGTCTTAACATATATACACGGGAAAATCATTTAAAAAATATTAATAATCTCGATATGGATAATTTAATCCAAAGCCCGTACAAAACACTTGTTCTTCAGCTTCTTAAAAAGATTTGATGAGGAATGGCCTGGAGTTTTAAACCTACATTGCATAACAAGTAGTGAAGGGGAAGACATAATACCACAGGAGGAAAAGATTGATTTGGTAGTTTCCCCAACCAGAACAGAGTTTTAAGAAGTACAGAACAGAAGAAACATGCAAAGATTGACAGGATGGATGATGGTATCCCCAATGATGATCCTTCTAGGTGTTCTAAAGAGAAGATGCCACCGATAATCCTACGGGGAGAAGGAAAAAATGGACGACTCTGGTAGCAATCATGAGAGAGGAAAAGATAACACACTAATGGGCAAGAATGTCGATGAGGGCATTAAAATTCAGCACGCCACAGTAGGTGATTTTCGTCCCCTAACATTGATGTCTTGAATATCCAATATCATACATTCTCCGTCGGTCGGAGAGAAATTTGAAGGTGGTTCTCCGAGGAGTGACAGAAGATTTCAACACTGAGGAGATAGCAGATCTCTTCTACCACTAGTAAAGGTCAGCAGAATGTTACGTGCTGACAAGAGCCTTATGCCACTAGTTTTTGTTGAGATTCAAAACTCTTATAAAAACATATATGATCTGACATCAATCTATGGACTTAAGATCACACTTGAACCTTTGAGGAAAAGGCCTTCATCAGGTCAGTGTCACAGATGTCAGAAATATGGGCATGCGCAAAGGCTTTGCAAGGCTGACTGCAGATGTCTGAAATATGGTGAAAGCCACTCCACAGACACTTGCACCAAGCCTACTACCCCGGCAAAATGTGCCAGCTGCAGTGGCCCTCACCCGGCCAATTTGGGGGGGGGGGGGGGTTACTACCCAGAAAACAGGATGACAGTAAAAAATAGTCAGTAACATCCCTCAATCTCGCATGCAGGTAACGGAATAGAGTTTTCCCAACATCACGAAACTCAACAAAAGAAGAATCTCCAATAAGCTCAGGCAGAGTTAAAGAGAGTGGATAACCACCGTCGGGGCAGGATATATGCTGAGGTGGCTCGCCCGATGAAGGCGTCGTCTACTTGTTTCAAACCAACTTCTTTGAAGATATCATGCAACGCATTCGAGAGAGAAGAAAGCTTGTAAAATATACCACAAGACGTAGGTTCCTCAGGACTGCAAACTCCTTAATAAAGCTATCAACCTGGCCCGAAAGGCTCTTACCGCTTGCATATTTTCATGGTTTCCGTTCAAAAAAAAAACTTTGCAGCAAAGAGTACCACAGACACCTCCTGTTCAAGTTCAAACTGAATTTCGTCATCTTCATTCCCTTCACTTGTGCATTTCTTACAGAAAGCTAATGTCCCTTAAAACGCAGGACCATCGCCTCTGGAGGCTTCGCAGTGACCGAAAACCGCTTCCCCATTCATGGGGAAAAAGTTCAGCGATCCTTCTTCACAAGAAGATTAGCATCTCTATTGCTTGCTGGATCTTAACAGATCCAACAAGTGAGAAAGACAACTGCAAATATTAGCATAAAAGCATTTTTACTCACATAAGTCCCACCCCAAAACTATCTGACCCCAATGGATTAGCGTAATCTCACTAAACCACCCATCTGAGGCACATCCTCTCTTCAATTAACGGGGGGAATGAAAGGTCAAACGTGCTCAATCCTTCTCTTATCCGTTTTAAGAATATAGAGAGAATGGACACATCACTTTCGCCTTCTTTTGATGACAGCACGATTGTATTGATCTTGGACATTGAGATTGTTTATCTTCTAAGGTCTCATTACTTCCCGTAGTTTTTCTTAATTTGTCTTTTAGTAAAGATCATCCTTGAAATACTGAATGGCTGACGTTCTTTGTATGCGAGTCTGGCACCCATCTGATTGCTTAAGCATTTGGAATGTCACTCCCTCTACCAACACTTAATAAAACTAAAATAGTACGAACAAAATATCTCAGGCGTGTTGGTTGTGTGCATGTGTTTTCCTTGAGGATTTCCTTGTTTTATCCTAGCAAATGTATAATATTTTAGAGAATTGTATTACATAAAAATATTAAATACGCTAAAGAAAGAGAGACAGGTTTATTTGTAAAATGATTTCTATCTTCATAAATACATTTTGAACTGACTCAGTTTAAAATAAGGAAACGAGTGCGATCTTAAGCAGGTAAAAATGCATTACTGAATAGTTCGGAAAACGATTCTACAAAAAAAAAGTGTCTCATTTTACAGATTCGCCATTTCCTATAACAATCTGTCTCTTTCTTTGTCTGTGTCACGTATTCTCTCTCTTCTCAATTTTCCAACATGTCCCTTTATCTTCAGTCATGGTACGGATATCGTGTGAAAGGTTTGTCTCATTGCAGCACCTCGGAGAAGTCGTATTAGCATTTTTCCTGACAGTAGCTGTCTGCCTTGTGCACGCTGACGCCGAAGTCAACAAGATTAGAATTGTAAATATGGACCATTTTAGATAAGCCAATCATTTCGAACCGAGAAGTGTCTCAAGGATACCTAAGGACGACAAATTTTACGACGATCGCCAGCCAACTTTCGGCGTTCTCTCCACTTGCATTTTCTTCCTAATGTTGCTGCATATGGAAAAGTGGAACGTCAAAGAATGTTATCAAAAGTGCTGCGCGAATCTTTTGCAGCAATAAAGTGTGCGAATTGTTATTTATTTCGGATCAGAAATGGAAAGAAGTAAGAAAAATTGATTTCTTCCGTTTCTTATAAGTATATTCAAAAAACGACGTACGTTTCTAGATATTTGGAAATTGCTGCACAATTTAATTGTTAAACAACTATAGAATGTTTCGCCAATCGGTCATAAATATAATCCTTTGTAAGGTTCATGCAAAAAACGTAAATTATATCTTGGCATAAATTGAAAGCGAAAGTTCCAAAACCCACCATCATTTTGACAATGTCAAATGACCTCATACCTTAGTTCAAAGTAATTTACAGGGAGAAAAAATAAGAATATATTTGTATATTGAATACTAAAAAATTTAAAATGTTTCAAGACATTTCATTTCTAATCATGCAATTAATTAATTTTACTGCTTTATAGTTTAAGTTTAACTTGTACACCATAAATGTTATTTAATATTTAAATAACATAACTTTTACACATTGCTAATATTGTGTGTTAGGATGTAAGAGAGATAATCAAGATGGCAGTCCTTTTTAGGACTTCCAGGGTAACAAATGGCAACGCTGTAGCCAATGAGGTTTTAACTGAGGCTCGGCTATTGCCGTTACCCAGCCGTGACTAGAGCTTTTTAGCTCAATAACACTCCACCCGCACAGATTTTCTTCATTCAGATGACGGGATGAAGAGTCAAGGGCTCAGTCCATCGCCCAGTTGTTTTAAAAACTTTAAAAATGTTGTGTACTAACTGTACAGTAAATTAAGCAGAAAAGCAACGAACGGGAGATACACAAATGAGTGGCTCTGCTCGGTGGTGGGGGAACCTTCCACAGTGTAGAGCCTACCGGTTCTCCGAGATTCTGGCTTGGTCCTGCGGACTGCTCATCCGTGGGATCTTACACTGCACTTTAACATTACCATGGAGAGAAAGTATTAACTGAACCTCGAAAAAGAATCCCTCCCATCACCACCACCTTATTCAGCACACAAGAAAACGTAGGATGCAGACCGGACATCCTTTTGATACAGACACACTGAATAAAGTTATAACTTCTGATTTAGTGTTTACTGAGATGTAAGACAAATCAATGATGTATTTGTACTAGCGCTGTCTCAAAGATTTACTGTAATATAAAGTGAGGTTTTTAATATAAATTATGGATAGGATTTCGCAATAAATTCTTAGGATTTCCTTTCGGTTATTTAACTGATTCTATACATGAATAAAGATGGTTAAATAATTACGTCAAACGCTTCAACTTAATAAATTATTAATCAGTATATTTTAAGTGATATAATAAATAAATTATTGGAAATTGTTTGAGTAGTTTCACTTAAGTTAATTAACGATGGTGCCAAGTTCATATGATGCAAGTTCATTAAACATTGATTTAATAGCTTTGAGCAGTCCGTATGAACTAATATACGATGCGGTGCCTTCAACCAATACAAACAAAACACAAGTCTTTCATATTGTTTACGATGTCGCGTGTTTTTCCAGTCAACTTGACTTTACTTTCTCATGATAAAATTCTGTAAATCTGTTTAGCATGCACATCTAAATACCACACTCCACTTCACGGGTGAATTTCGAATAGAATTTGTTATTCTTTCTGTGAGTTTCAGTGATTTACTCTTAAGACCATCTTTAAGATCTTTTGCCTGCACTTCAACTCCAGAATGTGTAAATGCATCATTTGATTTCTCTCTTAAATGTAATCTGGCTGAACACAGAATATCTTATTTCCTTCTTCGTCTTTACTTTTTTTTCACACAGATGCGAACTCTGTCTTGTAAAGAGAGTTGAGAAGAACAAAACAAACAAAAAAAGAATTTCATTAGTAGCCGACGTCCTCACGTATATCTTGGGTCGTACAAAAGACGAGACAGACTTCTACTGATCCTCCCCTATCTTTTTTTCTTTTTGGTGAACAACGTTCATGAAGTTTCTGAGAAGGGAGTTACCACTGTTGAAGTCGATAAAATCAGACATGCCATTATTATTATCATTTATTCTTTTTTTAGTTGATAAAGACCAACATGCCTTCAAGAATTCTTTTTGCAAATGAAAATTGTGAAGTAAACGGTATTTATATTAGTTGTTTTTTCCATTGGGTTTTAATTGTTCTGTTTTACTATTTTATATAATTAAAATATAATTGCGCTGTCAAATAAAAATAATTATACTGAAATACAAAATAATTTGAAATAAAAATGTCACTTGAAATATTTAATTTTCAAGTGACATTTTTAATTCACGTTAAGATTAATATTTTATTCATACACCTAAAACTAATTAATATAAAAATATCTATAAAATGAAAGCCAATTATAAATTGGAGCGTAATAAATATCAATCTCTATATTATTAATAAAAATATGGTTTGTTGAAGAAATAACTTTAAGCGAACGAGTTTTATATTTTTTTTATTACTTTTATAAATAATAATGCAACTTATCTATTATATTAATTAAATACTTTAAATAATTTAAACGTTTTTTTTTAAAATTCTATAACTATGCTATGCACGTTATATAAAATTTTCTTATCAGAATATAATGACATGAGAAATTAAAAGGAACTATTGTGCATGGGATTTTATGGCATTCGCTACCATCTTCTTAAATTCCTACATTTGTTCGTCAGTTTTAAAATATGATATAATAAAAGTTTAAGTATATAATAGAATACTAAACAAGTAATAATAAAACAATAAATTAGGGTCTAATACTGGAATTTTATGATCATATCAATGAATCTTAACTATACACCAGATAATTTGTCATATCCTCTAGTAACAGGTAAAGTGACTGAAGTCTCCTAAATGGTATTTAATTAAAAATTGAATCAAGAAAGGAGGTTCTTTCGCACTGAATAAGGAAATGCCTGCGCTGTTTAGAAATGCTAATTAAGTGACCTATCACAAAAAATCAAGAGGTAATTAGAGGATATTTAAAATTAATTACCGTACATGTTTCCTAGAAATTTAATAGCATTTTTATAGATAGTAAAGATAATTATCCCCCGCGGCTGTTTGAAGAACACGACAGGGAGAACGCCCCAGTATTTTTTTTTTATTCTTCTTATTGGCACCGTGTGCTAAGTGGCTCGCGACAGAAATTCATCGTTATGTTTCAACGGAAGAGTCTTAAAGAAAGTTATCTTTGGTAACGAAACCCCCTGAAGGCTTTTTAGACCAATACGCACAATCAGCCCGATTCAGTTCTTCGATAAATTTTGCTTTGATTCTTAATTTGCTCTTTCTTTTTTCTACGAGTGGAATAAAAGCGATAAAAGGTTTAATCTAGAATTAAAGATATTTCTTTTGTTTTTCCTTATTAGATTTTTAAAGTGCCACACACAAAAAGAATGATTAAGGAAATAACTGGACTAGGAATAAGGGTTTTTATATTAGAAAAAAAAAATACTGAATAAATACAATAAAAAATAAAATCATAAAATAAATCATCATCATCATCATACGTATCAAGGATTTAGGCCTAGCATGGCCTGTTCCGACCTTAGAAGTCATCGTTTAAGAGGACGTCCTGGTTTTCTTTTTCCTAATGGCTTGTACTTTAAGGCTTGCTTTGGTAATCTTTCTGTTTTCATTCTTTGAACGTGTTCCATCCATCTATGTTTATATTTTTTAATTTTTTCAATTACTGGTTCTTGGTTTAATTCTTTCATAATATCTTCGTTTCTTTTGTGATCAAATAGGGTATACTTTGCAGTTTTTCTCATAAACTTCATTTCTGCTGTTGTTAATCTTTGTTTGTCTTTTTGTTTTGTTGTCCAGATTTCGCTTCCATACATTAAGACCGGTAAGGCTAATGTATTGTATACTTTTAGCCTAGTTTGTTTTTGAACTAGGTTTGGTTTAAATATAGAGTTAATTACTCCTGTTATTTTTAAATATTTTGCAATTTTTATGTTTATATCTTTTTCATTTTCATAAGTGATCATACATCCTAGGTAGTTAAATGAATTCACCTGTTCTAAGATCTTGTTATCTAATACTATTTTAGTTCTTGCTGGATCTTGTCCTTTAAAGGCCATAGTTTTTGATTTTTCCGTTGATATTATACCATAATCTTTGGATATCTCATTTAGATTTAAAATAGCTTTCTGTAAGTTCTCTTCAGAATTTGTAATTATTATTTGGTCGTCTGCAAAGAGGAGAGTCATAAAATAAATAACATATATAAAATATTAGTATAATATAAATATATGTAACAAATATACAGTTAGGCATATAATAATAATAAATATCATAAAAATAAAACAAGTAAATGATATAAATAAAATATGTAAAGTACAAAATCATAAATATTGATTGCAGATATATTTTGAAGCCTGTGTAAACCTTTATTAGCTATAAAGAATAAACAGCAACAACAAGGCAACCGATATATGATGGGTGAATTCATCTGTGTAGAAATCCGTGGTGGTTGGAATAGTTTGTGGGCTTTAAGATCGGCTTCTGGGGGCTGTGGGATTAAATATTCTCTCTGGATAGTAAAATTGCCTTAGGTCTTTTGTGCTTGTAATGATCAAATTCATAGTCAGCAGCTAGTTTGATTGGTTGATTTAGTTGCATGACTTAGATTGGTTGATTTAGATTTGGAAATATTGCTCCAAGCTGGCGAAGCATGAGTAATTATGGGAAGTAATATCTGAGTAATAGTCTTTTTCCTGTATTTCGTTTGCTGGGACGGTTAATTATGGGATAAAGTTGAGCAATAACTTTGAATACTTTCGTGCAGATGAGTTTGATATGAGTGTTGAATCGTAATCCTTTATGTAATGTATCCCAAGATTTTAGTTTCTGTTTACCATGGGATTTTAGCATTAAAGAGTTGATTATCTTCTTTAGAGGATGCTAGCCTTTCTGGTGAAGAATATGGTCGTACGTTTTTGGAGATTTATTTGAAGCCTCCAATCAGAGAACAATTTTTCCAACTTGGAGATACTACCTTGTAGTATTTTGGATACCAGGCAAATATCTTGTTAATATTGCAGTATCATGTACATCATTGAGATGTTTCATGGTTATCAGAGAGGTTTGTGGGATATCTGCCCTGTAGAGAATAAAAGCGGAGCCAATAAGGGGCCTTATGGTACTTCAGCTAAAATGTTTCGTTTGGTAGAGATTATGCCACTGATTTTCACCTGCATTGTTCTGTCGCTGAGGTATGATTTAATTAGACGTATTATATTCATTGGTATATTTCCTCTGATAAGTTTGTGACGAAGGCCTTGGTGTCAGATTTTGTCAAACGACTTTGCAAAGTCTAGGAATATATTACTACAGGATATAACTTGAAACAGCAAAACTGTGTTGTTTCCAGTTATATCCTGTTGTAATATTTTCGACAAGTCGATGGATTTGCTTAACTGTACTCTGGTATCTTCAGAGCATCGTTAAACATAGTTCATTCGGATCGATGTTTAATTTATCTGATAATTCTTGCAATCTTAGATATGATTTTTTCCTGCAATGTTTCCTAGATTGGATCGTAAAGTGATGGTAGGTAGTTTTCAGGAGATTGCGGGTCTTTACCAGTTTTGTGTATTGGAATAATGTCGGCAATTTTCCATGTTGTAGGAAAATACTGCAATCTTAGTATTGAGTTTATGATGCACTATAGCTTTGAGTTGGAGTAGTTTGATGATTTTTGTGACACCATCCCCACCTGGTGCTTTTTTGTCGTTGATATTTTGATAATGTTAATTATTTATGCTGGAGAAGTAGGGTGAATCAACTGTAAATTGTTTTTGGGTTGTCTTAAAGTGTGTGTCTGACATGTCGATGAACCTTGCAGACGAGGTTGTTATTTATGTTTTGATATGCTGGTCTGCACTGCATTTCCAGATTGCTGGCAAGAGCTTCGGATTTCTGTTTGCTATTGCTTCGTCTATCTCCTTTCCTTGCATGGTGGGCACTGGACCAATGTGCTCGGGGAATACTTTGGGTAATTTTTTCTAAGCTATGAAGGAACGGGGGGGGGAGGTATTGTTCAGACACGACCATTTCTATTGGTCATTTTGCTGTTGCATGCTGAATGTTTGGCATTTAAATTCCCTGCAATGATGGTGGAATCTTTGGTGCCTTAGATGGTGTTTAGATCGGTCATCAGTAGAGTTTTATTAGGTGAGTTGTAGGATGCATATATTTTAAGTTTTCCAGCATTGTTGGTGTAAACTTCAATGTTGGTTATCAGTAGGTTTTTGGTTGGTTGGTTGTGGCATTATGTTTAAGGTTATTTTTAATATACATGGCAATGCTGCCACCTCTGGCATCAAGTCTGTCGTTTTATAACTAGTATATGAGTTCTTTGAAAGCCTAAAATATGTCTTGATGATTTGAATTATTTCTGGGTTGTATCCGCTGCGAATTCTTGCAGTTAAAGAATTTTGTTAGTGAGGCCGTTGGCATTTCAAGCGGCGATCAGGAAAGAGTTCGGTAGAATTTTGTTTCTGTTCATTACTGAGTGCAGTTAGAATAGAGAGGGTCTCTTGCAGACATCAGTGATGGGCTGGATTTGCTAAAATCTTGTAGCATCGTAAATAGTGAAACATATGACCGCAATTAGATTGGAATTTGTTCATGGCGTGTCGATTTCTTGGAACGTATCACATCTGCGTAAGTTTTGTTTAGTGGTAACATTCCTCTCTGATTTGTAGAGTTTATTTGAGTTGGTGGATGATCAGTTTGTTTGTCGAGAATGGAAGTTTGGGAGGGAGTCTGTATATTTCTCCTCGTCGATTCGATTTATTAAATAGAAACCCCATCCTTTGTAGTTGGTAACATGAGGCCCTCCACAATTGGCAGGTATGGTTTTAGGCTTGGCACATGAGTTGAATGATTTTCACCACATTTCAGACATTTGTAGCTGCTCTACACAGCTTCTGGGCATGAACGAATTTTTGGCATCTATGGCATTGCCAGGATAATATTCTCTTTCTAAGGGGTTCAATAGTAATTCTGAAACTCCAGATTAGAGTTAATTCATAAATTTGTTTCTAAATGTTGTTAATTTCCACAAACACAAGTGGCGGTGGCGTTTTGTCAGCTCTGTACATCTGACTCACCTTTATTGGCGTCAAACCATGATCGATAAAATCTGTAGCGATCTCCTCTGAGGCAAAACCCTCAGTGGTTTCTTTCACCTAGGAAAAACGTTTGATATTGCAAATGTAAATTATCCATAAGTTTAAGTTAATTTACAGTAATCGCTAACTGTAGTGGACTGAATTTTTATGCCCTCATCTGTGTAAGCTCAGGGGTAGGCGATATGTTGATCCTTGATAACTGATGTAATCGACTGAAGTCCACTTGTCACAGAGAACAACAAAAAGGAACCTACACACTATTGGTGCTTGAAATATACTCCGTTTTGCGCTTTTTACTAACATGTCTTCCTGTGCCATTTATTAATGAATACGGGTTTAGATATCCGGGCCAATCTCCTGGAACCTCTTCAGCAACTTTTTTAAAAATCAAGTGCCTGTTTTCGGTCTAAATTTTGGATTCAGTGGTCTGTGACTAGGGATTTATATAATTGGACAAAATTAGATAAACTTGTTATCTGTTAATCGACTGGAGATGTTCACTAACACCAGTTCATCACCATAAACAACTTTATATGATGCTAAGCTCACATAACATTCACCAAAAACAAATTTCAGCACAGAATCACTGTGTAAAAACTACGATCGCATGATCAATGACTCTAATCATTATGATCAATAGCTTATAGTCCTTATAAGGTCTGGCTTAATGGGGCGAAGCAAGAATGTTTTTCATCTTCCCCGTTATCTGTAGAGGACAGTGTAGGAATAAGGTGTTATTGAGCTATTAACGCTCTGATCATGGCGGGAGGGTAACAGCAATATATATAGTCAAAACTCAGAACTTCATTGGCTACAGCATTGCCATCCATTACCTTCCCAGGGTTATGAATGACAATTTCAATACCCTTTTAAAATTGTAAATTTTAATTGATTTGATATATAGAATAATATGGTGTTGGAAATTCAAATATGTCTTAAATGGATTTTTCAGATTTATGGGATTTTTTATCATCGCAAAAATGTTTTTGTATAACTTAAAATATTATACTTTATTAAGGTTAACTAAAATTTTATAATATAAAAATAACCAGTGTTAGATATTTCGTAGGTTTTGAGATACCTAGAATGGATAAGATTACAAGTATTGAAATTAACTTAATTGCAAATACTCGAGTCCACGCGGTTAGCCTAGTGGCTATGCGCTTCGCAACCATATGCCTGGGGAAGGAGCGTCCTAGGTTCGATTCCCGTCGGCGAAGAGAGGAGCTTAAGGATCTTCCTCAGTCATAGCCAAGTTAGCCGGTCTTGGGCGTGGACAGCAGGGTTTCTCCCCCAGTTTATTCTGGGAGTTTTCATCCCGCAAAGCAGGCAAACTGGCCTTGAGAACTTAACACTACAGGCCATAGGATACACCAAGGCATAAGGCTGACCACCTTATCCTGTAAACGGAGTGAGGTCCGATGATCAATGGACCCTCGACACCGCAAGGTAAAAGAGGGTATAAAGAAGAAGAAGAAGCAAATTTCGAACTTGTTCTTATATATTATACACCTCACCACAAGTATGGTCGACCCTTTTCAGTTTTAAGAAGAAGCAATAGGATCTTCCTTATTTAAATTAAGGGGATATTAAATCCCACATAGTTTTAAAACCGAATAAGAAACTCAAAGATTGGAATCAGAGAGTTTCTTGCCGAAATGAAGCTTATTAGTTCTTTATACTTAAGGATTTTCCTTGTTTCCATATTCTGAGACTTATTTGAGCGAGAAAATGCGAGTTATAAGAAATGCGGTTTCACAATTTTTTTTTGTCTTTTTGAAATTCAGATTTGCAGGAGGTTTATATTACAATATGCAAATATCCTTATTTTTGTTTTATCCTTTACAATGAATCGAGGTTTTTTTTTTCAGGATTGAAGTCCACAATATTTTTCTTTTAACGAAATCATCAAATTGCTATATCTTTCCCACATCATATATTTATATTTATTAAACGTCTATAAGTCACCATGCGAGAATGTCAACTTCGGTAATTATCCTTATAAGGACTGGCTTAAAGGGGCGAAGTAAGAATGCTTTTCATCTTCCCCGTTATCTGTAGAGGACAGTGTAGGGATAAGGTGTTATTGCGCTATTAAGGCTCTGATCATGGCAGGAGGGTAACAGCAATAGCCGCGCCTCAGTTAGACCTTCATTGGCTACAGCATTGCCATCCGTTACCCTACAAGGGTATTAATCAAGCATCCCAACTTCATCAATTTAGTTCTTAAAAGAACTGGGCGATGGACTGAGTCCTTGACTCTTTATCCCGTCATCTGAATGAAGAAAATCTGTGTGGATGGGATGTTATTGAGCTAAACGCTGTAGTCATAGCTGGGTAAGGACAATAGCTGAACCTCAGTTGAAACTTCATTGGCTACAGCATTGCCATTTGTTACCCTAGAAGTCCTAAAAAGGACTTTTGGTTTCCATACATATAATATATAATATAATATATATATATAATATAATATAATATCATATCAACTTCTGCAATTCTAATAAGAACTGGGCTGGGCGATGGACTGAGTCCTTGACTCTTTATCCCGTCATCTGAATGAAGAAAATCTGTGTGGATGGAGTGTTATTGAGCTAAAAAGCTCGAGTCATGTCTGGGTAACGGCAATAGCCGAGCCTCAGTTAAAACTTCATTGGCTACAGCATTGCCATTTTTTACCCGGGAAGTCCTAAAAAGGACATCACTCTAATCCAACTTCTGCAATTGTTTAGTTGATTTCTCTGATATACAAAATTTATTCAGAAAAATATATAATATAATATATATATATAATATAATATAATATCATATCAACTTCTGCAATTCTAATAAGAACTGGGCTGGGCGATGGACTGAGTCCTTGACTCTTTATCCCGTCATCTGAATGAAGAAAATCTGTGTGGATGGAGTGTTATTGAGCTAAAAAGCTCGAGTCATGTCTGGGTAACGGCAATAGCCGAGCCTCAGTTAAAACTTCATTGGCTACAGCATTGCCATTTTTTACCCGGGAAGTCCTAAAAAGGACATCACTCTAATCCAACTTCTGCAATTGTTTAGTTGATTTCTCTGATATACAAAATTTATTCAGAAAAATATATGGTGTATTTCTATTATTTCTAAACAGGTATATCCAACCTTAAAAAATAAAAGTTTTCAGACTACATTTTAAAAGTTTTAATAAAAGAATGGCTTCGAGGTTTTTTTATTATTTTTCACTCTCTGATTTTTTACTAGTAATAATAGTACTTGGGCTACATAAGGCAGGTCTTTGACTGATGATTTACTGGAAAACGGCTGCGGTGAAATACGTTGCCATCAATCATATTTGACATCTGTTTGTGTCATTTATCAATCCCCGATGTCATACTTCAGCTTCGAAAAAAAATAGAAAATTAGGTTATTCTTATTAAATAATAGTATTAAATTAAAGACAATTATTTTCTTGATTTTCTTTTTTTGTTTACAAATCGAAGAGATGTACAGGTATGTACACCGAAATCTGGAACACAATAAATAATTATAAATTGATTTTTGACTTCAAAGAAGCTAAGCGAAGGGCTTCTATTTATCGGATGAAAAAACAAAATAATGTTCTGATAAATGTATTTAGTTTTCTGAAAACCGTTTTTTTTTTATTATGTGCTTCGATAAATATGTGAGTTGATAATTTTTCAAAACTATTATATATATTATATTATATTATATTATATATTATATATAATATAATATAATAAAAATAATATATATATATATATATATATTAAAAACATATTATATCATATATAATATAAGAAAAATAATATATATATATATATTAAAAAAACATAAGAGATTGCATCATTTTCATTGAATATATTTGGATTATCTTTCTCTGAGATTAATAATTATTATTCTATTCTTGCTTCCGATGATGCCTATTTATAAGATGCGCTCTAAAACATTTTTAACATGTGATATCACAGTATTGTGTATCATGATACTAATGTACAATATTATTATTGTCTGAATGACATTTTTATATAAACGTTGGCATGGGTTTGATGCAAAAAGTTGTGACTATTATAAAGATTTGTTCTAGTAAGCTACGGATAATATTCCATATCGATCTCTGATATCAAACGAATGAAATTATTTTACTATATAGAGAGAGAAAAGCTGTTGGTACATTAGTTAGAAGTACGAACAGTAGGTGGCGCCAAACTCTTAATGAGTCTTCTATATGTATTTTCATGAGCATTATTCTACCTGGTGTCTACAAAACAACAACAACAAGATAATCTTAATACTTAGATTAGGTTTATATGCTTGCTAGATGAATATTTTATATCTACAGAAGAGTTCTCAGATATGTTTTTAATTTGGCATTAAAAATATATGCACCAATTACTGAAATTCATATTTTGTATCATAATTAATTAGTTGGGAAAGCACATAAACACAATGACTAGTGCTTCTTGAAATCTTTCAGATTTGAATCTAAGGCTGTATAGTAAAGTAATATTACTACACTTCAAATGATTTTATTCAGTTGCTGTTAGGGTGAAATATGTTGTTTTTACTTAGTGTACTATAATTGCAACCTGCTAGTTTGAATATGAGCTAGCTGCACAGATATTAGCGAAATTGCAATTACATCGTGTAAATAAATTATTTACTAGTTTATTAATTACTCGTCCGAATAGATAATTAAATGTATTCGCATACCATTATTAATTTACAAACCTGGAATTTAATTTGAGATTTTACATCGTGTCAGTCTTATCAATTAGATATCTAGTCAAATAGTAAGACACTTCAAGATTCTAAATTTAATTGCTTACAATGTTTTTACTGCAGTATGTTCGCACGAGCTTCGCGTGAGACGACTCAACGAACGACTAACACTTGAGGCATGTCGCTTATAATTAATTAATACTAAGCTTGGGTATCGAACCATGGAAATCAAGTATTCCTTGAGTGAAAGGTGGTGAGATGGAAAATCTTATACACGATCCGCTAATGTTTCACCACATTCAATTCTTTGAAAACTGTTGTTCGCACATGAAGTATGTGAATCTGAAACATAAGGGAGAGAAATTGTCTTTCTTGATAATCTGTGTTGTCCATTCGTTTATTATGCATAATCTTTTAGGATCTCGATATTTTAATTTTTCACAATTATTATTAATATTTTAAATATATTTTTATATTTAAGAAATATTATGGTTTGTCACATTACATTTTTATTTTATTAAGTTTAAATTTATTTTTTCAAAATATTCATTTACAGAAATTATAAAAAAATATATTTAAGATGCTATGAGTTTCTTATGAAAATATTCATATTTTCCTTTGAATCCAATTTTTGAGAAAACGTTAAGATTAAAACATTATTCGCGAGTGTCTTGAATGTAATTTTTTTATTAAAATATGATTATTTGATTTTTAATTAATATTGTTTAAGGTTTATTACCCAGTTGATTTTTAAATAGTCGAATAAATTGGTATCGCAATTTTAAGCGTTAATGTGACCCGCAGATGTGTGTCTGTAGACTAAGCCAATTTTAATCGATCCTCTTATTTCAATAGTCATTATTTATCTCATTGCATATGATTATTTCAAAATTCATATAATTCCAGTTTGCTGTGCTTAAATATTTCACTGCACGTTGCATTGAAATTGAATTGTGCGATTGAAACTAAGATTCAAGAAACCCATTGAATTTTAAGACATCGGAAATATCAAATTTCAAGTCCGTCTCTCCAGAGAACGTTTATTACTATCAGTTGTAATTTTTTTACCAATAAAGCAATTCATTTGCAATAAAAGCTGAACAATCGGATAAATCACAGATTAGATCCTCAGTTCTGCTAAAATTCAAAGGAAAATTGGATATTTTTCATAAGAAAACCATAGTATCTTAAATATATTTCTTAATTTCTGTAAGTAAATGTTTCATAAAATAAATTTAAACTTAATAAAATAAAAATGAAATATTGAACAAACCATAATATTTCTCATATATAAAAATATATATCAAAATTAATAGTAAATACCCTTGGAGGGTAATGGATGGCAATGCTGTAGCCAATGAAGTTCTGAGGCTCGGCTATTGCTGTTACCCTCCTGCCATGATCAGAGCTTTAATAGCTCAATAACATCTTATCCCTACACTGTCCTCCACAGATAACGGGGTAGATGAAAAGCATTTTTGCTTCGCCCCTTTAAGTGAAACGTTTCACATTATCATTATCAGGAGTATAATCGACAGAGCGAACGTAAAAGTGAATATGCTTCTAAGAACCTAGTGGTTGATGATGCCGAAATAATCGCATCATCAACCATCTCGAGAACAAAAAAATCCCAAGGACCCAACGGCATCACGAACAAAGTCATCAATGCACTACCATGAAAAGCCATAGTACATCTGGCAAACATAAACTCCATCCTCAAATGGCAGCACTTCCCTCAGTCATTGAAAATAGCTGACAGCATCCCAATTCACAAGCCGGGCAAAGACCCACACCTGCCACAAAATTACCGTCCTATCAGCCTGCTATCCAACCTGGGAAAAATAGCAGAGAAAATGATCCTCATCGTACTCCTAGAACATGCAAACAAACTGCAAATCATTCCACAAGAACAATTCGACTTCCGTCAAAACCACAGCACCACCCAACAGATCCACAGGCTGATAGAATACATCACCACAGGATTTAATTGGAATTAGCACACCGAAGCCGTCTTCCTAGACATCTCAAAAGCCTTCGACAAGATCTGACACCACGGCCTGCTCATACCTCTCAAATCAAATCATACCTCACAAACAGGAAGATGCAAGTTAAAATAAACGAAGCAGTCTCAACCCAACGAAAAATCTTGGCCGGAGTTCAAGGATCACTGCTGGCCCCGATTCTGTTCAACATCTACATGGCAGACATCCTGTCACGTCCACCATCGTTCTCTATGCAGATGACACGGCTATACTAACCAGATCCCGCCAACCGTGTCTCGTAACCAAAACACTACAAAATACCATCCAGAAGCTAGAAAAATGGTTTGCAGACTGGCAACTACAAGAAGACGAGCATCCCCCAGAGGAGACATCACCCTGTTGAACTCAAAAATTCCCTGGAAAACCGAAACTAAATACCTCGGAATAATTCTCGACAAACGATTATGCTTCAGCAGCCACATCAAGAGCACATACACCAAAGCATCCAAAGTTATCGCCCAGCTGTACCCCTTGATCAACAGACACAGCAAACTAAACACAAGAAACAAAATTCTACTCTTCAAGATAGTAATCCGCCCCACAATTAGCTTAGCCTCCCCAGCCTGGAGTCATAACTCCAAGATAAATATCCTCAAGCTACACAGACTACAAAACAAGTGCCTAAGGATGATCCTGGACGCCCCGTGGTTCGTCGGGAACACCCAGATCCACTGGGACATAAATATCCCCCACATCTCTTCACTACTACGCTCCCTAGCAGAAAAGTACTTCTCGAAGGCATCCAAACCAATTAATACAACAAGCCAGAAACTACTGACCACTGGAACCATAAAAGACCGAAAGCCATCGTAACACCCATTGATGACACATAACCAGCTCTTCCCCCTCAGGGCGAGCTAAAATAGCTCACAAATCTCTCCCATCACTGCTTCCGAAACAGACAACAGGGAAAGTAGTAGGGGTGACGGTAGTGACCAAATGCTTCCGGTGGGCGTGGCTTCATGAGGCATGAATTTCCCTGTGGGCATATGTGTCACTGGCTTCAGTTCTTGTGTTTTGGTTTGCGTATGGAATTATGGGTGATGGTTGAGATAAGGAATCGTGTCGTGATTGGTGGTGCACTAGTGACCAGATCAAGATAAGATAAGGAATCGTGACGTGATTGGTTGATGACGTCATTGTGTGCATGGCTTCATGAGTTTGGAATCTTTGAAATTTCCCTGTGGGCATATGTGTCACTGGCTTCAGTTGTGTTTTGGTTCGCGTATGGGATTATGGGTGATGGTAGAGATAAGGATTCGTGTTGTGATTGGTGGTGCAATTCTGACAAGATGAAGATCAAGATAAGATAAGGAATGGTGACGTGGGTGTGTGTTGTTATGAGATGTAGATAAGTGATGTAATTTGTTAGTTGTAAATAAGTGACGTTATTGTTTTGAATGGAAAGGATGATATTAGTGGAAAAGAAATCGTGTCGTGATTGGTGGACACTTTAAACGAGATCAAGATAAGATAAGGAATCGTGACGTGAATGTTTGTTGTTGTCAGATGAATATCAGTGATGTCATTTTTAGTTGTAAATAAGTGACGTTGTTGTTTTGAATGGAAAAGGGAGATATATTAGTGTATAAGGAATCGTGTCGTGATTGGTGGACACTTCTGACCAGATGAAGATCAAGATAAGATAAGGAATCGTGACGTGTATGTTTGTTGTTATTGAGGTATTCATAAAAGGTTCACACCACCGTAACCTTAGTGTCATTCTACTGACACAAAATTTATTCTGTAAAGGTACACATTTTTGTACAATTTCTCTCAATAGCCATTATGTTATTGCTTTCTGTCGGGGACATCACATGGTGTGTTTGGTGATATTTAGAGATAAGAATCGTGACATTATGTGTTTGGATATTCACAGTTTCGAGGGGTTTTCTGAATAATTAATTATATGCTATGTCACTGTAACATACAGTTTTTTTTTTCTTCTATAGATGGTTGTACTAATTTTCCAATACATTTTGAGGTTTTTCTTTCCTGTTAAACAGTGGGATTCTTAGAGTAAGTCGTGATGGCGGCAGTGTAATAAACTATTCGAGCTTTTCTGAATAATTAATTATATACTTAAAATACCTGTCCTTAAACACACACACACACACACACACAAATACATATTAGACATAAAAAATCGCTAATGTATCCATGTTGATACTCTAATATATACCCTATGATTATTCTTATGGAAAAAAAAAACTATTCGGTATTAGAATTACGCTTACCAAAAAACATATGAGCAGTTGTTATGTTTAAGTTAAAAAAGTACTTACAGCTTTCCAGATGACTCTTCTAAATACGAATATTCCAAAATAGTTGAATTTTATATCCACAACACAAACACAAAAACCACAAAGAATGAAATTTCTGTAAATACTGTAACCTGAACTAGTTACTTTGTCCTTTAGATTACAGACCGTAGATGCTGTGGTTTCGTCATTTGCAATATCCCCCAGCGAGCGATTTTCTTCAAAGGGGATGACATGAGTCACATCCGTAAATTGGGGTATTGTTCAAAAGGTAGCATTTCCTCAAGTTTGGATATTTCTCAAATAATTACATATGACTAAAGGATTAGTATCCATGTGTTTGAATGACACATAACCAACAATTATTCATTCTTCGTTACCGTTGGAATTCATTGGTGTAGTAAATTAATGCTTACATTTAATTTTAATTTAGAGTACTATCCGATTGGTTGTCTGTATTAATTCTTTCCCACTGTTGCCCAAGCTTGGTGGGAAAGTCTATGCGCCATTTTGTTTAGGTTAAGTGTTATTTCCGGTTTCGAATTCCGATTGTTGTTAGAGTATGGAATTCTGACAAGTGAAATTATTATTATTATTTTTTTCAAATTGAATGGTTATTTTCTGTATTTTACTTTTAAAGGTCATATTCTAACAGAATAACTGAGCAGAATTAATAAATATATAAAGTATATGTGAATTTATTTTCCAACACTGAATATTTCTCATTAAGTCTTATCTTAAAGTTGCCCAAGCTTGGTGGGAAAGTCTATGCGCCGTTTTGTTTAGGGTAAGTGTTATTTCCGGTTTCGAATTCCGATTGCTGTTAGAGTATGGAATTCAGACAAGTGAAATTATTATTATTTTTTTTTTTCAAATTGATTCATTATTTTCTGTATTTTACTTTTACAGGTCATATTCTAACAGAATAACTGAGCAGAATTAATAAATATATAAAGTATATGTGAATTTATTTTCCAACACTGTATATTTCTCAGTAACTCTTATCTTTAAGGTATCTATCTTATCCGGTCGCCTTTTGTTGTGCGTAGGTGAGAAATCGTGTGTTTTGGTTCGAACTCTTGGTTTCCGTTGGGAAATTACCAATATAACTATTAATTTTACCTTCGATTCCTTGTGCTTTTAACCTATTTCATAAGTGGAATTTATTTATTTCATTTATTTTTCTTTAGCATTAGTAAATTTTAAGTGACTGATATGAGACAAACAAGGTTTTGAACTCTCCGCAGTTTTTCTACAGCAATCTTTTTAAGAGTTTTTGTAAAGTGTCGTTGGTTTTAAATATCTAATGGCTCTGTAAAATAACCAAACTCTAACAGTATTGTGACTTTTCAGGTGAAATCTTCACCACTAAAATTCTAGCTATTAATTTAATACCTGATTATTTCTTTTGCTTCCAAGATTTGACAGGAGTTTCTTGAAATATTTGAGGGCTTGCATGAACAAATAAGACTTTTAATTCAATGGATCAAAAAAAAAATTCTCCGGTTACTTTGTGGCATGAAATTTCACAAGGGGAAAAAAATGTTATCTTCCTTCTTAAATTTGTATTACACATCTACGACACCCAATTTGTTCGTTTAAATTTACACATTTTATTTGAACGAAAGAAATATTATTTACAAATTGTATTAACTGAATCTAACAATACAGAAAATAAATAAATTGAAAAATACATCAAAGGTTCTTCCATGCTTGTGGAATTGCCATCGTATGGTTTGACAATGTGACTCTCATCTGAAAGTTAATTTTCATTTGGTGTTTGTTGGGAATTTATTACTGTAGTAAAATTAAGGGTTGCATATTTATATTTTCGAATCCAATACGTATACTTCAGAGAATTATTAAAAGCACAGAATCTTTCATTATGTTTCCAAAAGCATTTAAAAGTACACGTTATGTTTTCACGTTTCGGGCATCCAATTTCATTTAAATCAAGAACAGGCCTCCCTATTAACTTCGTTAATGTTTTTGATTTTTCTCTTCCTTTGGCAAGTAATATATGATATTTGCATGTTGATTCTATCATCCAATCTCTTAGTTTGTCCAAAGATAGTGAACCAATTTCCCAATGCAGCTGATGGTTATATTTTATCTTGGCTTATCTTATCTTGATCCTGTTTAAAGTGTCCACCAATCACGCCACGATTTCTTATCCACTAATATCATCCTTTCCATTCAAAACAATAACGTCACTTATTTACAAATAACAAATGACGTCACTTATTTACAACTAACAAATGACATCACTTATCTACATCTCATAACAACACACACCCACGTCACCATTCCTTATCTTATCTTGATCTTCATCTTGTCAGAATTGCACCACCAATCACAACACGAATCCTTATCTCTACCATCACCCATAATCCCATACGCGAACCAAAACACAACAACTGAAGCCAGTGACACATATGCCCACAGGGAAATTCATGACTCATGAAGCCACGCCCACCCGAAGCATTTGGTAACTACCGTCACCCCTACTACTAGGGAATATAAAAAGCGTCAAGCTTTACCCTCTGCACAATTAATGTTCTGCATCCTGACTGTGAAAAAATTAAAATATCGAGATCCATTTTTGCCTTTTTATCACCTTTTTTCCCATTTAGGCCGCCCTCGCAGATGGTCCGATTTAAATGAATGCAATTCCCAAAATACCTGCAAGTGTTTCAAATAGCAAATGTGAGTCAAGTGTACTAACTGTTCCAGGATAACTTGTGTAGGAACAGTAAAACTCAATATTTAGGTAGTTAACAAGTAATATTATATTTAATATATAGAATTTACCATTCAAGTATTTTGGCCTTATTTTATTAATGAAATAAATATAACGTTGTTTCGAACTACTAAATTAAGAATAGGATCATCTGTTTTCTGTCGAATAGTGAAATAAATTAAATAACCTAACACTGGACTCTGTAATACAGAGCTTGGCACATTCTGGTAACTTTCCTGGCATTTTCAACTCTATTCTTGATTTCGTCTGCCGATGTTTCATTTCTCTAGAGACCAACCCAGCTTTCTAAACACATCTACCTTCTTATCTCTTTCCCATGCATAATTAAGTCGTGTGTGTTATCACTTACTTCGGTGACCAGATATTCTGTTTAGCCGAACTTAAATCTGCTGTTCCCATTTGTCAAGTTGCTCCTTCATTTGTCTCATCACGTATTCCAGCATCCTTTAACGCTTCGGCCAGTGTAATTTGGTCATCAGCAAAGAATCATTAACGAAGTCGAATTTGCAAACGATCCCATTTACAGCTATTTCTACAGATTCTTAAAATATAGTGGACGAACGTAACACTCGTAACAAAATGACCTTTGTTGATCTTAAATTGTATTTGTACATGTTAATTGAGATTCTTTAGTTCATTTATGCCCATGGATTTTTATTGTTGACAAATTTGAATATCTGTGAAATTATTTAAATTTCACAGATATTCAAATTTGTGCATTCTGCGCTTACACGTGAAACAAAAGTTTTAAGTAACCAAGATCGAATGTAGTATCTGTTCTTAGACAATGGCTAAAGTCGAACGTAGTATCTGTTCTTACACCGTAAAACAATTACTGATTTGCAACTTTGCCTAAAAATTTTAGAATTCATCTTGCTGAATCTGTAATGTGTGAAGTGCGTCTTTTTTGAATGACAAACATGATCTTTGCATGACATTTGCAAATGCTGATGCAAAAGCCTAGTGATATCTTTACAATTTGTCCGTTTTTCAATATGCTTGTCGTAAGTTAGGACCATAAAGAAGCTATATTGTACACAATCGAAACAAAATTGGTCTGCTGTTACATCTAGTTACCTGTTAGGTGGATGCCTGCAGTCATACGTCGCACCACATCCTCAGTATTACTAACAAGAGTCTCAAACCAATTATGAAAAACAGCAGTTTTTTTTAAAGTTTGGATTTAATGAAACCCAAACTAAAAATCCATGAAACGAGGATACTGATGCATTGTTTAGATCAAAAAAAATTACATTTGTCTATGACGATCACCCATATTTGCACCAGACTATGCACATTCCAACTTTTATTATGCATTTAAGTTTTGTTGTTCCCATTAACGAAACAATGTCTTTGACTAGACGCAATTTCCAGCCTGTCTTAACAACAAAAATTCACAGATAGGACTCCATATTAAGGGAAGATTGCAATCAATAACTGCACATTCCAAATTCACTTAGGTTGAACTCACTCATCGAACGAACAAGTTAATATTCGAGTTTACTTTAATAGTCTTCTAAACGACTATACCAAATTGGCCATAATCGTTTACAAACTTGTAATATATATGGCTTGAGTTGCACACGTCTATTCAACAGACGCATTGGATAAACAAAGACTAAAATCTTACAGCCTTCAATAAGTTGTAGTCAGAGCAATGGGGTAATTAATTCAGCGGTGAAAATATATCTTCGCCACTAAATTTCTCATTAAAGATAGGAAGCATACGGCACCCCGTTAGCATGTTTGCCATGTTCAATATAGGAAGTCATTAGCTTAACTCAGCGAGTTAAGTTCGTTTGAAAACTGCAGGCAACCTTGTACGACTCCAACATTCAGGTTAAACTGTTGTATTTTATTTTGGTTTCACAAGAATAACTGCTGGATATTTCATCCATTATAGGAATTAATTTGGGAAACAAACTTGTCTACGACCTTAAGCCTTTTCTGAGCTTTGTAATTGTCTTCAACGGAAGTAATTAATTACCATTTAGCAGAAGTAGTTTCGTGTTAGTCTGATAACTGACGTTACTTTTCTAGTATTCATATATAAAGTCCTCTAATGATCTTTTCGTTACTTGCAAAGCCATGTATTATTATCCTGCACTTGAAGAGATGTGACATTCAATGAGAAACGCCCAGTTTTAAGCCATCACAGTATGGATAATTGTATTTATGTTTTCATCACTATAAAAGCGTAATTTTGTCTCATACCCGTGTGGAACGTTAACGACGTCATATGTCGTTAAAGATTAAGCAGTGAATATTTTATAGTTCAGGAAGGGGAGGAGAGAATTAATGGCTATATATGCATAATTTTCTTAAGTCCATTTAAATCCTCTATTTTTAGATTTTCAATTATAAAAGTTTTTTTTATTTGTACTAGTGTATTCTCTTGGGTTTAGGCAGACTATTATCGGAGATGATCATAGCATTACTGAGTCATGGAATATTTTTAAATGCCACCCTGTTCCTCTATGGGTAGTCAGTAAGTAAACTAAACTCTTCCGTCTGTTTCTTGCATTGTATTTATTTCACGTTCTTAAATTCTGTTGTATTAGCCAGTGAATAGTTATTTAAATAATATATTTAGTTCATTCACATGTATGTCGTTAAATAGTGCGAGAGTTGAATAGAAATATCTATGATGGATGTTTTGAGACAGTTATGCAACAAACAGTTTTTAGAATTCTGATCATCATGTTTCTAAATATGATTGAGATAAACCTATGACGTGCTTAAAGTTCTCAGCGTATATATATAACAATGACCTTAAATGGTGGCCAATAATACATTGTTTCGTACAAATCTACAATGATTTTTGAAGTGTGGAATTGCTTGTCATTTATATTCGCTTTGTGTAGAAAGGATTTTATTTCACTTTAAACTCGGTTATGGTTTTTAGTTGTTACGATTAATTTTACTAATCGAGTTAAACTTAGTGAAAACGTACTTCACATTTAATCGTTTTAATAACTCCAGCCACGAATATTATAAACATATTGTACCTTAATAACATACATGCACTGTGGGATAGATACGACAATGAAACATGACATTTTCAAGTCATTATAAGCCTCCCGAAAGCAAGTCTCACACCAGATGATGAACATCATTTATCATATAAACGGTCACAAACATTCATGCCTTACCACTTCATAACCAGGAGTTTTGTATTCTCAAAGTAGAGAAACTAGCCTATGAACACACCTTGTATTTTAGCCAGCAATAAGGGGAAATGAATACTAATATAGCGTTAAAATTGATACTTACTAAAAAAGTACTCTGACCTTCAAAATTACTCATAAAGTACCTTGAAAGTATTTTTTTTTACCAGAATTTGATTACAATAAATCTGAATCTCTTATTTTCCATTAGTTACACAATTTTAATCAAATAATCAGATACATAATAATTGAATGAACACTTTTATAAAAGACTTCTTGATATTGTTCGCCGCTTTGAGGCATCTTTCTAAATAAATATACTCTTAGGATAGCTAACTGTAACGTCATTAACAGCAACATCGTGCTTTTAGGATATCTCCCTTAAAATTAATTTCCAACATAAGTAGTCGCAGTGCGGTTTAACAATACAATAAGCCTCGTGGCTTATTCCACCTCTTCGTATTAAGGCTTAGAGAAATCAATAGCAAATTCCTAGGAGCACCTACTTGTTCGCCGCTGCATACAGTGAAGGGAACAGTTGCTGCATGAACCACCTTTCAGCGAAGGACTTTAATAATTAACGAACTGTGCGCCGTGAATAGAGACATGCTAGGTCAAGGAAGAAGGTCACGACGCTATTGAGTTATTTTGCATTTGACGTGCTCTTAATTATAAAAGATGTTTTTGAAAGACTGGAATATCTTAAAGAAAAAACTGTAAAGAAAAAAAAAGTTTGTAACTGACTCTTTAGGATATGAATTTTTAGAACAATTCATATGAATCCCTTGCATAGTTCGTCATTTTTCCGCCAGGTTGAGCCACTGCGCTGGTGGTTACGGCATTTCAAAAATGGCGCCTTCTACGTCCACACTAGAGAAACGGTCTCACTCCCATTTTTTTTTTTTTTTTGTGTTAGATCACTTGACACTTGTCGTACCGGTTCCTATATACCCAGGGACATCTGTCACCCTGTAAACTCGCTACACAACTAATACACACTTGGACGGATTAACGTCAACAATGCGGAAAGGTGTCTGGTCGGTAGAGATCATGCATGACTACCGGCATTAAAAGGAAATATATCAGCCATGTGGGGAGCCGAGCACGCGCCCAAAAAGGAATTTAAATCTCGTAGTACAATGGGGGAAGGGGAGTTTTAATAAGTGTGTAAGGTACGTTAAAAATGTTTTAAGGATGCTTCTTTTATTTGTATATTAGTTAAGTATCATTATATACCTTATATTATATAAACAAAATAGGAAAGATTTTCTATAACACGTGTTCACATATGTTTGAAGAAATACTTCTTATACGGGTTTGTTGTGCACTTCTACTAAACCCAATTCTCATTGGTCACTTCCCTCTGCACGAAGAATTAAAGAAAAAAACATTCAAGTTATGTTATTATACTTATATCACAAAATAACTTCATCCTAAATGTACTTTCTTTGCTGATTTTTATTAGCTTTTCTTTAATTTTTCATGACTTTGAGACACCCAACTTGATGAGAAAGTCATAAACCTACATTCCAGAAGGTCACCTTTTGATGAACTAGAATTTTAACGACTTGTTCGCATTTTGGGCATCTAAATTAGCTCATAAATCCAGTACTGTAATTACATAAAGGGATGTACAACGTATTAAGAAATCTAACACTCGTGAGCCTTTCGTTTTACACGGGAAGCTGTAAGATATGTCCATTGACCCACAAACTCGTTTTATTTCTGTTCAAGAAGAAAAAATCGAAAAGAAATGCGATTAATTTGCAATAAAGAGATAGTATGGAGTTATTTGTAGGCATTTTTAGAGTTTTAGTTCTTCTGTCCACCCATAGAGGGCAAATGTTGGTATTTTGGAATGCTTACGTAAGCAGGTTATCATTGGCTGTTAAAAATGGTCAAACAATCAATCTGAGCGCCCTCTATCATAATCTTCTGCATGTTTCATTTTATGCTGTAATTCCACAATGCTTTGTATTTTCTTTCAACGTATTCAATACATACAGAGTCGAGCTTGAAATGTAACAATAAATACAAAATTAAGATTGTTACCATGGTGACAAGAATCTCAGTAATATTAGCATATGGAAATAAGCAAAGGATCAATATACTGGCCAAGATAGTAATTAACAGTATTACAACGAACCGTGTTCTTCATTCCAATGATTTCAACCTTAAGAAAACGAAGAATTAAGCTTATAATAAATCTTATTTCTTATGTACTTAATTCGTCTTTTACTTATTTTTTTTTTCTTCCCAAGTTCGGCGAAAAATCTTTACTATGAGAAGTAGTGGAATGTCTCAAGTTAAAAGAAGAAAAAAAAAAAAACCAAGAAGATTGTTTGCCACTCTTGTTGGGGTATTTTCTTCGTTTCGGGTTAATAGGAAGAAAATCACTGCGTTTCTTTTTCCTAGTCATTACTCTCAATACTTCTTTCTCGTAATCCGATTGCTCATGTGTCGCTATCATCCTGTCCAAGTAATCAGGACATAAGTGTGCGATACAAAATACCTGTAATCTTCCTTCTCTACTTAAAAAGGTCTGTCGCACTGTTTCAAGCAGCGAGCGTAAACAACTGTAATTCCTGTTGGGTGGAGTGAATTTGGTTTAGAACCCAAACAGATTTGATTTGTGGTCAGTGAAAGAAGAAATTAAAAAAAAAAAAAGAATAAGAATAAAATAATGGGATTGAATGGAAATGGAGCGAATTGATTTGCTATCAATATGGCGATTACAATATATGTTTAAGCAACAATGCTTTCCAATATTTGAAGAACAACAATGAAAACTGAGCAGCATTTGGAGGAGCAACAATGGAAGTTCTGCAGCATTTGGAGAAGCAATAAAATTGTACAAAACTGAGGGCGAACAAGATAAACAAAATGCATAAATATTTATTTTTATACATTTAAATTCTTATTACGATAAGATTCTCGATCGAATTATATTAATGGATATGTAATTGTTGTGTCAAAGGCAAACAGCACGTGATCATTCGTAGGACATAAGCAAATCTAACGTTGAGCTTGCATATTCTCTCGTGCACTTTGCTGTCTCGCGTATGTAGATCAGCACAGAGTTGCAGGAAATTCCGTACGGTGACTTGAGGGAATCTCGTAGAGGTGACTTGTATTGACTTGACCGAATTTCGGCTTCGTACTTTGTTGAAGCTCCCCAATTCGCCCTACATTATTCTGTCGCGCAATTCCAATTGCGTGATATCCAGGACAGTGCTATTTAATCAGATAAATTGTCTTTATAATTACCAACTGACTAATTTGGAACCACAGCTAAATGGAGAGGAAAACATTTGCACAGAAGACGTTGAACAGTCTTAGTTGGGAATAAATTTATTCTCCTAATGCAGTTTGGGAAGCAATTTTTATTCTCTCTGTGCGTGTGTGGGTAAAGTAAATATTTGATACTCGGCGAATATTCAATGTCTCTAAAGACATCAAAAGGAATAATAGTATGGGTCTATCCTTATTTTATATCCAAATATAGAAACAAACATAACAAGAGCTTCTGGATAGAGTCCACGTCTTTTAAGTAGTCCAAACCAAGTCAGTTTTGATGCCGATGATATCATAAGCATTCTGATAAATTTTGACTTTTTTCTATATTTAAATACAAAATATATTTTTATATCTTTAGTATACATATATTTTATTAATATGGTGCTAAACCATCTTTTGCCTTCAATATAGCCTAACATGCACTCAAATATGTTTTGAATAGTTTTCTGGTGGAATTTTTGTCATACGTCTTGAAGAATATCTTCAAGTTGTTTTGAAGACGTTGGAGGTGGGAATCTGTTTCTTATTCTAGTCTCCAAAACTGTTTAAATCTGGTGATTGTGCTTATTACGGATGATGGTAAAGGCTCACCTTTATTCTCCTCAAACCACAACTGTACAGTACAAGCTGTGTGAATAGGAGCATCGTTGTCTTGGAATATTGTATTTTTTTTGTTGGAAAGAGGTTTTGATCATGGGATGCATTTAATTACCAAATGCCCTAATAATCACTTGCAGTAATTCTGCAATGAAGAGTCATAATAGGACCAACAGAATACCACAATACTGCTGCCCAGACCATTACAGAACTGCCCCCGTGCTTTTACTGTTGGAACTCATGCATTTCAGCTTTCTCCAAACGTCAATTCGTGCTGATGTAGGAAACAGCCTGAAGGCTGACTATATCATACGTTTCCAATATTTGAAGAGCAACAATTAAAATTGCACAGCATGTCGAGGAGCAACAATGAAAATTTTTCAGCATTTGTAGAAGCAACAATGGAAGTTGTGCAGCATTTGGAGAAGCGATAAAATTATGCAAAATTTTTGCACAATAAAATTTCCATGTTTGACAGTCGTTACATCAATCTATGCATCTGAGCATTCTTTTCACTAATCAGAGGTTTAGCAATTACAGCTATGTGAATATTGGATTTATAAGGCTCACGTCGGATAGTTTTTGTGGAAACAATTTCTGCAAGATGGATATTCAGTTCTGCTGTTGCCAGTGCTGTGCAGTAGTTCTGTGATTTATCGAAACAAACCTCAATTTTCCACGATCTCTTCCTGCCATTTTTGATTTTCGCCCGCAGTTTCTCTTTGATAATGTTGTCTCGCCATAATCTGTGCATGCCGACATAACTTAGAAACTGTCGATCTCAATACACCTAATAATGTGGCAGTTTTTGTCACTGATTCTCCAGATAAACGTGCACCAACGACCTGTCCTCTTTTAAAGTCGGGCAAATCTCTCATTTTTCGATTTTTAACACAATAATTATCACTCAGTACAAACACCAGTACATGAGAACTACAGTGTAAACAAAACAAGAATACTGTTTGTTTGTTTTTACAAAATCTTAGCGTTTCCATTATTTCCAACCCCTGTAGATGTATCTATAATATCCTCTATATTTATTTAATTTTTCTGGCACAGTATTTTAGAATATTTCTAAAATTAATTATTTGGAAATATATGAATTGTATTCGGCTACGAAATAATTTTTTCTTCATTTATATTATAGCTTTATATTTTATTTATATATTTATTTATACATTTGGATATATAAATTACATTTATAGCTTTATATTTATATATTTTAACACATTAAATAAATATATCTGAATCGAATGACTTTATATCCTTTTCAATTCCATATTTCTGTTAAGTTCCATTTGGAAACGCATCGAAATCTTCATGGCAGTGTTTACGGAGAGAGTCACGATTTCGAGCATTTACTGCATATTATAATTTATGGATTTTGGCTTCCAGAATTCTGACATTCACTGAATTGCAACAATGGTGGTCCGTGAAATTTGTAACATTAAGAGGTAATTGTGCTAAATTAATATTAGTCAAGGAGACCCAAGAGATATGTAACTATTTCCCTTCAAAATTGTACTTGGGATTCTAGCTCCGGGCGAGAATACACAGCAATGACCATACGCAGAATGTTCAAGGGTTATTAATGAAAATTCCTATACCGTACATGCTACATTTCACAGACTGTTTATGAAATGAAGCGTAGAGAAATTTCGTGAATGGTTCGCTAAACCACGAAGGTTAAAATGTGATTGAGATTGTACATCATGAATATATTGTAAACGATGTTCTTCTGTTTATTCTATTGGCTCTTTATACGTAACAATGGATCAATGCAACAATAGATCAGCAGAAATTGAAATAGATAAATTACCGGAATCATAGAAAACAAACAAACAAACAAAAAAAAAAAAAAAAAAAAAAAATATATATATATAAAGGGTGTTATAATGTGAATATAAAGTATTATATATTATAAATTGGTTTTATTGTCTTGTTAGATTGAAAAGTACCTCTCCCAGTGGCGATGTAACCTGCTTACTGAGTCTTCTCTGGTTTCTATATTATTTTTCTCTCATCTAATATGGCTCCATGTAATACATCGTGTGGGCCTCTTAAATCAGTCTGTAGACGTGAGAAGCATCGAAGTTCCTGTTTATAGACACACACATATATATAATGACTTATATTTCAGGTGCGAACTATGGCGTAGTTATCACGCCTCGATACCTGTAAATGTGTTGGCATAGCTTTTAGAGGGCTTAGTGAAAATGACGCTCAGTCACGAAAAATGTTTCTTACGGCATAAACCAAGTAGGTGATATTAAGGGTGTATGGTACTGTCTACTAGTCAAAAAGACAACCAAATATACACATGCTGAAGTAATTCCGATTTTACTATAAATTAATACGAAACTTGTGTGTGAAATAAGAAATGCAATATATCAAATACATAAATGGATTATGGTTCGTTACAATATGGTTTCAAATTTTATTTTTGCTGCTGTTTTTTTTCCCAATAATTAAGTAGAATTGGGTTGCGTATACAAGGAATGCTGCAAAACATTTCTATGGCACATCTCTCTTTGCATGCTTCATTTGCAATTCCCTAGAGATACAAAGCACATCCAACGATATGTATTTATTGTATAACACTTGTCACATCGCATTTATTTTGCGTTTTAGCCAAATAAAGAAAAATAGGAATCGTATCTTAAATAGCTTATTCTCTGGTGGTTATTGCTACAAATGAAATATTCATACAGCGGTAATAATAATGAATTGAGTATCACGAATGGAGGTTTCATCTTCGAAGACCTCAAAGGTAAATACCCTGAGTTGGGAGCATTATTGAAATCATACGAAACCGAGATAAGATGGTACAATAGGGGAATGGTGATTTTTTTTTACGATTTTTGCAAGCCATTTAGCTCTCACTGCTGAATCAATGCTAAAAATAGTAATTTTGTCCTTCTGCGTATGCTTTCTAATGCAAAATGAATTCCTGATTTAAATCTTTTTACGTTTTGTAATAAAATATTTGCATTTGGACTGAATATTAAAGAAAACAGGATTTAATTTTGATTCCATTGTTGGTTTTGACTCTTTTTTTTTCTTGACGGCGTTCACATAATAGCGTTGTGTTAAATTATGCATTTTCCCAGAGATGGTTTCGTTTCCACTTAATAGTGAACTTTGCTATTGGAGCTGCCTGCTAATGGGATAATATTGTGCAACACCCAGTCTCTCACACACGAGTCACTCCCACTTCATCGTATGATTGTATTAACCGCAAAAACGCACATTGATGAAACAATATGAGTTTATAGAAGACTTGAGTTGGCTGTTGCATGACCCCCCCCAAAAAAAAACATACAGACAAATAAATGCAACAAAATACATCAATATATGAACCACTAGTGGAAATCATTCAAACCGCACATTCATTAGATCTGTCGCTCACTTTCGGAGAGTAAGTACCAACTCTTGAATTACTGCCCCATCCCCAACTTGATCTGCTCAGGCTCAAATTTCCACTGATCCTTGCATTCATTTTCTGTGTTTATTATTCTCCAAATTCTGATCATTCTACCTCTTTGATTATTTAGATTATCTCCATGTATTAGATATATTTCTTGCAATCTAAGTACACCAACGAATTCTTTTTTGTATGATTTAAATGTCTACAACCCAAAGTAGGACGGATTCCCAGATATTAACTGTTATTAATGATCTAACAGAAGCTACTGTCTGCTCACCCCAATGCTAGTAATCATCATAACTCTCCAAACACGATGGACAGTTTCTTAACTGTTTTTCCTTCATATCTCGGATATGAACGAGTCTTTTGGTTCTGATTTCATTCTGCTAAGTAGGCTTAAAGGGAATTCCACAATTAATACTCTTTCTGTATGATCCGTAACAATATTTTCTGGTCGTTTGACATTACCGTGCAGCGTGAAAACAAAGTTGTATTCTTGGCTTACCAAGGAACAGAAATAAAAGTTTACTAACTGTCGATCAGTTGTGTTTTCCCCCCAAATCAAGAGGATCACAAATTGTGAGCAGCAACATGGATTTGCTCATCTAGGATCACCACCCACGTTTGAATATAAGCCATGGAAGAGCTTGAATTAACTCATATGGTCGTGTTTGACATTTATACAACAGTTGATCAAGTCTGTCCACCAAACGGCTTTCATGTAGTTTCTTGGGTCGTTAATACTTGTAATGGACGCGGTTTCCTCTCTTGGGATCTTTCCAATAATGATGAAGTAACCCAAGTCTTCATTATCTTCTTCCTAGTTTCTCTGAAGACGCTATCCTCTTCTTTCATTTGACGTACACTGAATTGCTCAAATATCTCCACCCACGTGATCATCCATAACCAGTGTTTTAGACACGTCTACTTTACCATACCTCAGTAGACTGGGGACAACAAAGATGCAGTCCTCTTATTTCTCATAAGATTGATTCTCATCGCCTCCTTTGATAATCTGAATATCTCCATACGAGATCAGATAATCACTTATTTGATTGTTTTTCATCTAGCTCTATCCTCCTCTGCCTCCAAGAAAGATTAAATTTAAAAAAAAATTCTACTAGAGTCTAACGAAATATTAATCACCTTTTCGTAGAAAATATTTATCAGTTAAAAATTAACTGTGCGTTTAGTTCCAATTGATACAATTTCAGATCATCTCAGTATGTACTATAGTCTCATTATATTTTACAATCCAGAACGACAAAACATGGTTAAACGTATCAATTAAGATAGCCTTAGTTTTTTCATTTTCTAGTTATCATAAATTTGCATATAAAATAAATAATATTTAATTTAAATTTAAATAATTAATTTTAACATTGATGAAGAATTAAATACTAAGAAATATTACATTATTCTTTAAACACCTATATAAATTATTGTTAATAATAATATTCAATAATGGAAACAAAGTGATTTTGCTGTTAGAGGGAATTCCGGTGGCTGAGGAGAAAAGTCCTTTTTAGGACTTCCAGGGTAACGAATGGCAATGCTGTAGCCAATGAAGTTTTAACTGAGGCTCGGCTATTGCCGTTATCCAGCCATGACTAGAGCTTTTTAGCTCAATAACACTCCATCCACACAGATTTACTTCATTCAGATGACGGGATAAAGAGTCAAGGACTCAGTCCATCGCCCAATTCTTTCAAGAACTTAAGATTTTGCTGTGTTATTTTTAGAATGAAAGAAACCTTGGTCATTTATATCCTCCGTATCCTTTTCAAGTGCAATTCTTTTAATATTGTTTTATTAAATAACGAAGTTCGTTTAAATTCAATTAAGGCAGCTTTGTTCGATATGAATAAAGAACAAAATCCAACACTGAACAATAAATAGTTTCAAACAAAACTTGTAAGGTTCAAGCTGTGAATTGCTCATTCTTCACAACATGAAAGTTTCTGAGAACGTTCTGAGAAATATATATCTTAAATATGTTTTTAACACGAAGTAAAAATCCCTGAGGCGAAAAGAAACTTCAAATTATGCAGGTATTTATTTTTCCCTAAATCATTACTTGGTTAAACTTATAAATTAAAATAGCCTTATTATTTTCATTTATTATCTAATTTAAATATAAAATAAATAAAAATATTTAATTTAATTTTAACTTTAATTAATTTTAACTTTAATAACTTAATGAAATATTAAGAAATATTGCATCATTCTCTAAACACCTATAAAAATTATTTTTAAGAATAATATAAAATAATGGAAACAAACTTTTACTGTTAACGTAGTCAATTCCTAGCTACCATCCAATATTTTCATCGAAACAAAATAAAAAAAAAACATGTAATGAATTTGTTTTTCTACCACAATAATCCAATCTAACGGGAAAGTCAGAAGTACTCTAAGTCAAAGTTGAAGGTAAACTTCATTACCCTAACCGATGTTGAAAGAAAGAAATAACGATATAATCTATTTGAAAGAAGTTAGCATTTTAATTACCTTCGCCAACGGACACAAACATGTACACTTGACAAGAAAAGCAGGCGTGAAAAAATCCCCTGAAAACTGTAATCTCAGTAGAGCCTACCTTGAAGAAATACCTTTTGATTTCCGACCAGCCAGGAAGTCAGTCTTTGTTAGAAATTTAATAACCACTTCACGCTGTGAACATAATCGCTAGCCGAAGAAAAGTCTGTATGTATATTTGTGCAGTGCAGGAGACCGAAGAACCCGAATAGCTACGGTAACAATCTTAACACTGTGATCATCAACTCATCCATCATACTTGAAGAATGCATACCGTGAATAATAAACACTTAGATTATATAAACACGTACACCCCCTTAACGGAAACGCAGTCATCCATCACCTGGAATTAAAATTAACATAGCATCCTCACCGGGTTTATGGATGTGTGATAGGAATATCTATTATGGCCAATGATCTACTGGGATGTCCAACAGCATGGATATTAGCGCCTGAAATTTCACTCGAGGCCTGAGAGTTAACCTAAGCGTGAATTTGTTACTTGATTTAATAAAAGTTTTTAAGTTTAAACTTAGAGGCCTTCCCTAGTCTAATTTTGCATATTAAAGAGGATAATTAAATTGTAGGATGGGGATTGGTTGATGGTTTTACACAAACTTCGGTACTTTAACATTGGAATGTGTGTCGCTAGCTTAGTAACTTCAGAAGAACAATATTCACGAAACTCAAGAATACCTTTGTTTTTGAAGTCACCAAATTCAAATAATAAATACATGTAAGAGTTACGTAAACACCAATATATTTCTCATATAATAATAATATATCTTTTATGATTAATAGTCACATGCAAGATTTAGGCCTATTGACAGTTGAATTTCTGGACCGTTTGATTGCACTTTGCTTCCGTAGCGAATAATAGGTGAGTTTCTTAATGTAATTTGTCATTCCTAATAACCATGGGAATGCAGTGACGTAATAACCACGACAAACTACATTTGCAAAGGTTGGACCGAAATGTAGCGTCGAAACTGAACAAGAAGCTAATGGCATTATAACGCAAGAGGAATGGTCAAGGGTAGCAGGTGGCGCGCAGGTTGAGTGTGTTTTGACAAGTTTGACACACGCACGTGACGGCATCGAACAGTATTCCAATTGATGAACCTGGAAGAGGTGAACGAATACGAGTTGGCAGAGAAGAATGAGGCTGGTTTGTTGTTAGCGAGCGACGAAGACAGCTGCATTAGAGTAGTTATGCGTTATGCCACTTAGTGGTAAGTAAGCAAGCAAAAAAAGTGCAAACTAAAGTTAGAATAAACCAGCTACTCTTTCACAGCATACTTTCCTAAACCCTCTCTATACTACCCATGCGATTTCATTGCGTTTAAAAATGGACTGATTTTAACACTTTGAAATATTTTTGACGAGAAACATATCTCTACACTCCTTCAGATTTAAGTAGAATTAAGTTCATTGATTTTATTTCTTGGATACCGTGTACAAATAGTGAACTTATTACTGGCAGTTTGTTGACATATGTTCAAAAGAATCCTATATTTTCTTCCTGGGGATCAAAGTAAAAGGCGCATCTCAAATTAGCTTTTTGTTTCATCGGAGATGCTAGTTTATTCATTTCTTTAGCACAATGGCATTATCTTACGTATTTAAATAGTTCTAATTTAATACAAAAGAGCGATGAATCTGCCAATAGTCCTAAGAGTGATTTGAAATAACTATTTACAGAAAGCGACTTCTTTGAGACTTTTCAAATGCATTTAATATTGGGGTGGGTCCCATTGTTTTCATTTATGAGGAAGCATGTAGTTTTTACTTCCTTCTGTAGTCCATAAATAATACAACTGTAAACCGACTGAAAGAACTCCATTGTAAGAATATTAAAAACTCCATAAAAGGATCAGAAAATGGGCATACATTCTTGTATTATAAACCTTAACCCATCTAATTTTAATTTTAATGTCCTCTAGTTTTACAGGCGTACATAAATATGTTTAATAGAAAACTTAGAAGGTCCTTTTAGGTGTAACAATGATGACGGCAAACTAGAGATCGGTTTTGTTGAAATTTTCAAAAAACAAATCTTGTTGATGGTTTTTCCATGACTATAGGAAGACCGGAATCGATATCAGTTCATTGTACAGTGCGCGTGTATCTCATAGAAAAGGTTTGTGCTCCTTAGGAAAAAAGGCTAAATAGGAACTATTGTTGTTCTTGTATGCATATTGTTTGTGCCTCTGCATATCTACCTGTTGGATCAATGCGATTGCAAAAGGAAATTGGTTGTAATTGTATTAAATCTGCGAAAGATAACATTCATGATCGTCGTATGTTTCTCAAGTTTTTAATGTCATTTATTAATTAGGAAATGGAATTGGGATTACCAAAATATTTATTATATCCCGACGATTTTACTTTTTTGGACTTCTCATCTGATCTCATTGATCATTAGCTTTACCTTTATTCCATCGACGTTTATTTCATTAGCAGATGTTACGGAGAGTTTAAAAGTCAAATGCAGCAAATTTTCACAAGAATGACTGTACCTAAAACGTATTACTTCACGTGTTGTGGACAACCATACACGCGCAAAACTGTTTTGTAATAGCACCATTTATAACTAAAACCTTCTGTAATTGAAGCACATTTTAACAGAAAGACTAGTGGCTCTGTAAATACTAGCGACAGACCACCCATAAAACGTTTCAGAAGCCACCATTAAACTCTCTTAGAAACTATCAAGTACCATTTATCTCTTTCCCATTCCAAGAATTCAAATTAAAGCAAGCAACGCTAGGGCGAAGTGTATTCCTCGTATTTAAGATTGTTTTTACCACACTTATTGATTGAATAGCATTTCTACGGTTCAGATCTGGTGATTTTATCGCAATAAACGGTACTTTTGTGTGCATGAGTTTTTGGAACCCATCCAAACTCTCTTATAGAATGCAATAATAGCAACAAATTTAATATTCTGCAGTGAAAACCGCATAGTGTGTTCCCTATCACTTTCGTGAGGACGTTTGCTGGTGCAACATATGGTATTCTAAGAAATTGGTAGTAGTAACAAGTCTTTGAATAACTAATCTCATCTTCCAGAAAAGTGTATACGTTATCTACATAAATAACATAACAAGTGCGAATATAATGGGAAAAATGATGTTAAAATTTTTAGGTTAAAAACAACCGAATCTTTCAAAATAACAGAAAAATGTACACAGATTCTAATAAATTTTCAGAATAAAAAAAATGCATTATATAAGTTTGTAGTAGAATTCTTATTAAATACGCAAAGAGGTGTATTATTTAATTATAAAAATCTTAAAATAACCAGATAAAAATTAATTCATATTATACTGACTATATTAGTAGAAAGGATATAAATATTCATATATATATTTTTTCTAAAATATCATAAAGGTATTTCAATGAATGAATCTAAAACCTACATTAACAACTATTTATACGAATATGTATCCCGATTTCTCTTTTATTGTAAACTGTTCTAGTCAGCAGTCATAAAACTCTTTTATTCTGAATATGTTTTCGCTAACAGCACTTTATCAGCTAAAAAAGACAGCACCCCGTTTATGGCTAACACATTAGATATCAGCCACATATTTTAACAGCTACATATTCTTTTTTTAACTTCTTCTTTCAGCTGTGTTTTACCGAGATCTTTGAAAGTATGGTGAATTCAGCCAGTGATGTATAGAGTACTATTTCAAAAAAAAAAAAAAATGCCCGGAGAACAAGTGCAACTCTCAGTTTCAGCAAGTGGAGAAAGCCGGTCATTATTGAAGCCCCCAATCGATCACCCGCCAGTAGAATGGCATTACATTAAGAGTAGAAAAATTTCTAAAAATACGAAATAGAATCATAAACCGTACATCAGAATTTAGAAATTTTTATTTCCTTTCGTTAGGATAAGTAAAAATGCAGAGTAATGTCTTCTGCTTATATTTTCTCTTCCCCTTTTTTGATCCCCACGCATCCTCCCCCTCAAAAGATGATGGATAGCTGACTCACTTTTGAAAATATAATACGAAATTTCATCACAAACTCTGTTAAAGGAAAGAATTTTAAGTTTAAGAAACTTCTTTTGGGGATGTAAGGAGGGGGGGGGGTGGTCTTCGAAGATGAATGTCAAATGCTGAAGCCGGAGGGAATTCTGAAACACGTAATTGCATTTTGATAGAAATAAATATTTAAATTTAAATAACAAACCGATAATATGAAAATAAAAATATGCCAAGTCGTTTAAGTGTGTGTTCGGAGGAATGTTGTTTAAAATGAAACTGATTTTGAATGTAGAGTGGGTCTCTATTTTATCCGAAGAGTAATGGGCATTTATGTCGTTTTTTTTTTTTTTTAGCTGCATGAATAATTTTTCCCCTTTTAAAAGTTAGAAGTGCATTACTTTGCCTAAGGTCAATTATTACGTCTATAACTACAGTAGTATATATGCGTGGGTAATTTTCTTTTTGCTAAACTTCGTATATCAGCTATGTAGAAAAAAATTGACAAAATGGCTTTCAGTTTGCGATAAAAAGGTGATGAATATTTGATAGTTAAAAGAGTCGAATTTTGAAATACAGGAAAGAACATATATTGAAAATAAAAAGTAAATAAACAAACGTATTTTATTTGTCGTCAATTATCAAATCTCTTTAGATCATGTTCATTTATTTTTGCCCCTGCGTAAGTTAAAACACATATAGGAAATGAGTGTGATACACACTCATGCACCAAAACATTAGGACCACCTACTATTAGCACCGTGTTTGCTTTAGCCAAGATAATCGCTTGTCTTGGCATTGGCGTCACAGGACCCTAAAATGTGTAAATTGAAATAAGGAATAAAGGTATTTAAAATTTAATCCAAACATGATGGTTTTAATTGAGGATAGAATTGTTGTCCTTTTTGACATTAACAAGGGTATCTGGTAAGGAAAAATCAGGAATAATTTTAAATGTTTTAGATAATACTTCAACCCGGCCATAAATGTGAATCTGGTGCACTTTTTCTTTGCTTTTTTTCAACGAAAATAATTCCTTAAAAAATAAAATTAGTGTACATGAGAGTGTTTTTCCAGATAGCAGTTTTAGTTTTCAGTGAATATTTTGTGCCTATATTCAAATATGAAAGCTTTCATGTTTTTAGTTGATTTAATTGAACCTCTGTACCCGAAAAAAATATTTTTCATTTATTTTTGAATGCAAAGCAATTGACTTCTGCTTAATACAACAGCTGGGTGAAAATGATCAAGATTCAACTATTGGACTAATTATTTCTTCCAAAGTTGTGGCCTGTAAAGAAAAGACCGAATAGCAGTAGAAAAATCACTAATGACAGTTTTAGAAGCATCTTTTTATTTGCCTTACATGTCAGCTAAAAGTTTCTGAATTTCATTAGCGATTCTTTAACTTGAGTGATTTTTTTTTCTTTTTCTCAAATCTCCATTAATGTATTTTATTTGAACAAATTTTCAAGATATCTGGAGCTCTAGACAGCATCCAAAGAAAACGCATCACACGTGTCGTGTTTTTATTACCATCTCCAAAAGGATCACCAACTGCGTATTGTTGCAAATTATTAGCTTAGAACCTTTTATATAGCCAGCGAATATTTTGCCATTTCATTGAACAAATACGAGTTCTCTGTTCCACTGCTATTCAACGCCATCTACCGGTCTTTAGTAGATTCCTTTAATTAATTTTGCTGTAAAATGATTAATGAGAATTCTCAGTGAATATTTTATTAAGTTATAAGAATCATTTGGGTTCTAATGTTTTATATTCAAATAACTCTGCCATTTTATTTATTCGTTCGCCATCATTCACATAACAGTAAGAGAAAGTAATCTAATAGATTCCTTTCATCTGAATGAAATCTATTTACGACATGTTTGTCCTTTTTTGTATCGCGTTAAATAATGTAGAATAATTTGATCGAATTTTAGATGACATTTTTTTTAAATATTTAAATTATTCATGTTCCGGTATTTTTAAATCTAATAAGTATTATAATGTTCATATCACTAACCAACAAATATCTAGCAGCGAAGGTTTGCTAATGCAAGTTGACTGCAATTCAAAATCAATGAATAAATTAAGCTTTTTTTTTTAATTCTCAAATCATTTTATAATACGGTAATTAAATTAGAAAAGCCACTTTGTAATCGTATACTTTGTTTTTTTAGTTTTATTCTAACTATATTGTTATGCGAATTCATTTTAAAGTTCTTTCGATTTTATTTCTGATGAGTGTTTTTGCAGTTTCATCGCAAACAAAAATAAATTTAATTTTCTCAGTGTTCTACTTGAATTAGTAATGAATATCAAACACAATAGTTTCCTTTCACGTTATTATGTTGCACCGAAGAGATCGTTTAAACGCATTGGTCTCATCTGACTGAACCTACTTGCATAAGAATCCATCTGTGAATCTGTATTCATAATTTTAAAGCAGCTTCTGAAACTAAATTAGAATTAGTTTGATGATATTAGTCATTTTTTATATTAACTATCATCTTATTTATCATCTTTAGTGAATCATCTTGATTCACTAAACGTATTTGTAAATTAGTACAAATCCGTTTTGTTACCTATCATCCAACATCAATTTGTATCAGTGTTTGTAGTAATCTGGATTATTTTTTTCCTTACAAAACAAATATACTTAAAAACTCATTTTCTGTGTTAAACATTCGAAGTCGGTTGCCAATAGGGGACTCATTTAAAGCCTGTTTCTTACATGGAAGATGTGTCAAAGCGATTGAGACGTAAATCATAGTATACTTTTCATTGAAGGCGAAACAACAAAAATTTTGTTTCACCTTATTTTATTAAGCCAAAAGACCACACCGTTATGTTGTTGGTGTTTTGTATGTCTTTGAGCAACATGAACAAAGTTCAACAAAACAAATTGAAGTACTGTGTGTTTGTTATGTTCCATCGAGTTGAAAACGACTCGATAGATCGTTCAGAATTTCCAAGCGCATTCCAATTGCTTCTTTAACTCCATCCACCCATCTAATTCTTGGTCTTCCTCTTCTCCTGCTTCCATCAACTTTAGCAGGCAGCACATGATCTTCTCCAGACTGTCATTTGCTCACATAATATGTCCGAAGTATGACACTTTTTGCTTGATGATCATAGCTTCGAGGTAGCATTCTTGCTTTATTCTGTCTATCGTTGATTTATTGGTTTGATTTGCAATCCATGGTACTCTTAGTAAGCGTCTCCAAACCCATAATTGAAATGCATCTATCCTCCTTCTTTCACCCTTTCTCAGGATCCAACTTTCACATCCATTCAGCACCCCAAGGAATGCCATTGCTTTCGCGATTCTGATTTTGGTTGCGAGGCTAATATCTTTAAAGATCTTGCTTAAATTTGTCATTGCTTTCTTTCCAAGTAAGAATCTTCTTCTAACTTCTTCAGTACAATAACCATCTTGATCAATTCGTGATCTTAGGAGCACAAAATTGTTAATTGCTTCCGTTTTCTCCTCCTCTACTTCAAAATCATTAAGTTCACATGTTGCCATAACGTTTGTCGTTTTGAGGTTAAGTTTAATAAGTTCCTCCAAATCTATTTTGAATTCTGCTAGCAAGGTAGTATCATCTGCATACATCAAATTATTATTATTATTAATATTTCTTCCACCAGTTTTAATTCTACTGTGTGTTTACCACTAAGCGATTTAGTTAAGTCATAGGCCCACTATTTAACTGTTCCAGAATATTTAATTTTTACAGATGTGAATTTTGTTGACGCTTATAACTAACTAGATGAAGCGCGTTTAACTATTGCATGCAACGAATATGCCGTGTTTCAATTATTTAAAAAAAAAAAAAAGTTATTAGATGGAGTGAAATTTTATATTAGGAGTAAATATTGCATATAAATAACCCAGTTCTTTTAACAGAAAAAAAAAATTAACTATAGCAAATGTATATAAAAGTCATCAAACCATTTTGTCTGTATGTGTGTGCGTGTGTATACAGATCGTTCATTCAATGACATGCACTATTTTTCAGTCAATATTTAGTAAGGATAAAGTTAGTGAAGGTTAAAGATATTAATGTGTACAAATCAAGTAAGTGAAGGTTACATATTCATTACTGAATACATCAATTTCTGTGTCTATCAATGCTATCTCTTTAGCCGTTCGAATTCATTTATATTTTTATGAATTAAAATTCCGTTCAAATAAAGCCATACAATCCGTGTACATCTGTGCTTCAAAGATACGTCAACAGAATCTCTATGCTCAGCACGCAGAGATGCAGTGTCCGTTTCATGGTCCACTTATATAAGAACAAAACAAGCTCTTCCTGTTGAGGAGAGTGAACAAGCATGCTCTCTTTTACTGATTACCCATTTGTTTCCCATCGGCGCAAGCAACTTATGTTTTTGGCAATGCATGCATTACTCGAAGAGAAACCTTTCTGTACGAAAAGACAGAATTTTAGAATTTAGAGAGGCAGTACTGATTTTTATTAAACTCTGATGCGACGAGAGAAAAATATGGTTGAAAAATCCATAGTTTAGATAAATATATTCTCATATAATATCGCATCAGAATCATAAAATTAATTCACTGTAATTAGCAAAGGAATACATTTAATGGAATCTTTAACAAATTAGGGCAACTGTTAGAGATGTTCATAATATTTTAAATCCTAGGATCGTCAATAGACACAGGTTCACCGTCAACGTAATCGAGCAATATGTGTTGAGTTTTTTTTAGCCTGTTCTTTAATGCCAAATTAATGACCTCATGAAATTGGTGTAAACAGGAGCTGATGACACTTTTGTTTATTTTTAAATCAACCATTCCTTTAGATCCATTTAAGTAACTAATAAAAATGTTTGGTCACAAGTTAGCAGCTTAGTCATCATTCATCAATTGGTTTCTTTAAGATGAAACTTATGCCAAGACGAAAAAACGCACTTAATTTCCAAGTTGAGTTCGTGAAGTCCCTTAAGCCCAAAGCTAGGTAAATGAGATTATGTTAGCCTTTGATTAACTTGTGTGGTGGTGGTGGTGGTTCCTGTTGATCAAGTTGGTTAACTTAAGGCCAGACCTATTTCTTAGACATTGCCGGTAGTTCTGCAGATAAGCAACTTATTTGAGTTCCAAAGCACAAGTTTTAGAAATGCACCTAATCTTTCTCTCTCTTTCTCTTTTAAAAATGGACATGGAGATTGCTTAATGGAAATAAATCATAGTTTAAGATAGCATAAGCGCCTTCATAAAAGAAAAAAGCTTATCAAATCTAACGGAATCCAAGTTCATCAATGCATAAATCTTCTCAATTTGTCCAAAGTACACCTCTATATTATATTTACTTTTTTTTCACTGAGAAGCGAAACAGGAGGGAGGCAGATAAAGATAGCAATCACTAGCACGCCAAGAATATCCAGTAGCGCATTGTATTTAGGATAGCATTTAATGATAACACATGGACTTGTTGAAAGCCCATTTAGTTGTTTACAGATTAATAAAAGGCTTCGTTTTTCTGTTGAATATCCTTTATTGCATATACACGTTACTAACGAAGTTTAAAATTTTTGAAAAAAAAATATAGACAAGATTCAGTGGATCTAAAGAATTTGTATTGGGAGTAAATAGTTGTAGGTTATAATAATCGATGATGGGCTTTTTTTAACGAATTTATAGTTACATTTTGTGTGATTTGTTATGCTTTGTTCAGCTACACGATATTGACGAAAGATGGGCATGCGTTAAAGAAATTCGAACAATCCTCCTCTTCATCAGCAAAACATGCAAACACATTATCATGAGCCGAATTCCCTTCCGTCTTTAATACAAACAGCACACCTTCTTCTTAATCCCTCTCCGAATATTCGTCTTCCTTTTGGATCCCAATATTGATTCAACCACATCGCATTGATTCCTTAATAGCTTTACTGCTTTATCCCCCTCTTCTCTTTACCCCCTTTGTCTGCGGATTATATTCATTAGTCTGATTTGATGCCCTAATCCAAATGCTTCCTTTAGTTTGTGCATAGTTTTAGTACCTTGTGTGATGTCTCGTGCGGTACGTATGTTTGCTTGCACCGCCATGGGCTGATTTAAAACTCTGGTATCTGGATGCGAGTCATTCTTACCAGCTACAAGTAGAACAGTATTTAGCTGCAGCATCCTACGTTCTATTTTCTTGCCACATAATTTTAAATAAGTTGAACTTTACCAACATTAATTTTGTTATCACAAAAGTCTGTTTACATTACTTCGAAATCTGTTTTAGTTTTGTGCTTAATCGAATCTACAGATTTGACTACTAATAAGTCGTATTTATGAGGAGTAAATAGTTTTAATATTAACAGACTTATGGTATATCTTAAATAAAATATACATTAGTTGACTATTATCATTTTTCAAGAACTTTTTCATTATACACCACTAATCAAATTTCATCTTGCTGCTTAATTTATCAAGCAGAAGCTGATTCTAAAAGCCAAAATTTATGACATCATACAGAATTTGAAGAATAAGAAAGCTCCTGGACCTGACGGCATTCCTAAGAAAGTTGTTAAACTGCTACTCCAAAAGGCCATCGTACATCTTACAACAATAATAAATGCCATGCTTAGATTTAAATACTTTCCCTATGGTTGGAAGTTGGCGGATGTAGTCCCTATTTATAAGCCTTGTAAGGACCCACATTTGCCACAAAGTTATCGTCCCATAAGTCTGATTTCCAATTTGGGCAAAATCGCCGAGAGTCATCCTCTCCAATATTCAAGTTTCTGTAAACAAGCTAAATATCCTACCTATAGAGCAGTTCGGTTTTCGCAAACTCTACAGCACTACTCAACAGATCCATAGACTAGTAGAATACATTACCACCAGCTTCAACTGGCATCAATACACCGTAGCAGTCTTTCTGTACTTAGAAAAGGCCTTCGACAAATTATGGCACTTTGGACTCCTATACAAGCTGATAATAGGCGGCATTCCACTGGATCTTATCCGCCTCATAAAGTCTTTTCTTTCTGGAAGACGCATGCAAGTTAAACTAAATGGGACAGTATCTACCCAACGGCGGATCTTAGGTGGAGTGCTTCAAGTAACCCTCCTGGTGCCGATACGTTTCTCGATTTACATGGCGGATATCCCGAATAATCCGATGTCATCTATCATTGCCCTCTATGCCGACGACACAACAATACTGGCCAGATCTCTTAAACTTGTTATTAAGAAACTACAAGATAGCCTGCTGAAACTGGAACACTGGTTCTCCATTTGGAGACTGCAAGTAAATCCTCAAAAAAGCAGTGCTCTTCTGTTCGCAAAAAACTGAACACCTCCAAAAGAAGACATCTTTCTATTTAACATCAAGATTCCCTGGAAAACAGAAGACAAATATCTCGGTGTACTGCTAGATAGAAAACTAACCTTCAGCCCGCATACAAAATCCTCATGTGCAAAGGCATCAAAAGTCATCGCTCAGCTCCACCCTCTTATCAATAGGAATAGAAAATGGATACCGAAATCAAATTGCTCCTCCATCAGTTGATGATTCGTCCCATTATCACTTATGCATCCCCCTCCTGGAGCCATACTTCAAGCTCAAACATCCTTAGACTGCAAAAGAAATGCTTACGCATGATCTTATATGAACCATGGTACATCAGAAATGTTCAACTTTATCAAGACACAAATATCTACTCTTTCCTGCAATCTCTAGCAGTAAAGTAATTCTCGAAATCGCCCTCACACCCAAATGAATTAATTCAACAAGCAGCAAATTATGATGAATTGGAATTATGCAAATATAGATGACCTAAGGCCACCCTAGTTCCTTTTCAGGACCTATAACTTGCCCAACTCGGGCTGAGCACGTAGCTCATAAATTTCTCCCTACACAGTAACCTCATCAGATAGCAGGGATTAAAAGCATTATGCTTCACCCTTAAAGACAGTCAAGTTCTAGATTCTAATAGCATGCAACTCGTAAATGATTTTCTATGTTAAATATTTTATAGCTCATTTATTCCTTTAGAATTTCTAGAAACATTTTCTATTTTCCAGATGACGTTTAGGCTAACCTTTCATTTTCCGGAAGTTCCGTTATATATTTTATTTTGCTACCTGCGCCATCTTGTGTTTTGATTGTATTAACAGCAACGTCATACCTGTCTGGAGTGTTCATTCTCATTGCAATGTGTTGTTATTAAGGAGGCACTAGTGATTACAATTATTGTTGGATTGCTCCGTTTTTACAGCTCAATTCCTTCCCGCTTAGTCTGGTATTGTTCGCCTTTTCAAGGGTAGAAAAATATTGTCCAATTTTCTTCAGATAAGGCTGAACCTCTTCTTCTAATTTAACTTAACTAATTATTCTTGTTTAATTAAGTCTTCGATTGTTAATTAAAGATTTAATTAAATAGCATAATTAAGACTTAATTATAGTTTTTCTTACTTTCTCCTGTAAATTAACATGCTGTCGTTACACTTGTTTGGCATTAGAATTACCCGATTGTTCTTGCATCGGTTAGGAAAAGCTGGAATTCAATTTCCTCTTTAGTTCCTGTTACTGAGTATCACCTTTAAAATGTCTTAATTTTGGATAACGTGTCTTGACTATTGAACTTAATTTTTTACGGTTTGTAACCGAGTTTTATTCTCAGTGGGTATCCCACGTTTGGTTAGTTGAATGTAATAATCCCACTTAGTGTGACATCCGGGGATTGTGTAGATTTTTGTCATTGTTTCTATTTTTATACTAATTACCATGGTTAGGTTAACAGTGAGGAAGCCAAACGAGAAATGTGAGAATTATCAGATGTGAAAGATTTTATTTTTGGATGATTTGATTAATATGTCATCAGCGAGTGTGTGGGGGTTATCGTATGATTGGTGGTGGTTGAATCTGTGTCCGTTGTTTACTCAACTGTACCTGAATGTAGATGTAGTTTAGTACACAAGTCGCCTCGTAATCCACTGGTGTACTGGCCTGAAAGAACAGCTATTCTGATAAATAGAACACTTCGATGAAGATCCCCTTCACTGCATTTATGTAGAGTGGGGGGGAGGGGGGGATAGTTAATCATGCACATTGCAAAAACGGAAGTCTTTAAATTTATTTTTTTCTTTGTTTCATTATAAGTGCAGAAATTAATGATGTGTAATCATCTTTGCTCACGCCTGAAGAATAATTAAAAATGTCAAAAAACATCAGATAATTATTGTTTGATAAAAAAAAATATAATAATAATAGAAGTTCTGAAGTTTGTGTGGTCGATTTGAATAGAGTTAAGCGAGTTTTATTCCACAAGTTTTATTAATTACAAATTTTATTCCGATAATTCGATGGGACCTAATTAAACTAAATTATTTATTTAATTAATGTTTTTCTTACAAAAAAATTTGAGAAAACAGGGGAAAAGTAAGTAATTGATGAAGTTTTCTTTTCGAGACAATTAATCTTTTCATATATTTCATTAATGATAAAAAAATAGAAATATTATTCACAACTAAAATCACGTTTTTATTTAAGTATAAATTGTACCTTATAGTAATTTTCCCACACCATTAAATTCAATTAATAAAGTATTATATTATCTTTTAAGTAGGGCTAATTATAAACGTTTTACTTTTAATTTCGATTATCATACTTTAATATGGTTTAATCACTCGGGGTAGGTTCCTCCCTCACTATTAAGTCCTTTTACTCCTATTCAAATCTTCATGATCTCTTTCTCAGATCTCTCAGTTTCCTTTACATGTTTCCTTTTTAGGATTTTTCCTTTTCTCTCTAAAAGTGAAAAATCAACGACCGTTTTAGAAGCACCCCTGGGGGGTTAACAGCTAAAACAGGTCAGCTGAGGCCTCTTTAACCTACTCTACCACTATGCACTCTATCTTTATTTCCTCTCCTACTATCTGCTGAATCTCAGCCTATTTTACTCCACAGGCCGATGATGAAGATTTGTTGAACTCACAAATTATTATTTAATATGGTAAGTAAATACTGTATTTTGTTAGCTAATAAATCATTAATAAAAGAGGTTTGCAGCAAAATCACTATAATCTTTATCGGTTTAATGACTTTCAAGCATTATATTATAAAACGAAGTTTTCAAACTAATTACGTGCTGTAATCTCGGCAATTAAGAGAAACTATCACGTGTTACTGAAATCAGTGCGTCAACATTTTTCCTAATGTTTGATTTCCATCGACTTTTGATAATAAATAAAACCACTACTGTTAAAATTCGTTACCTTGGAAGGCAGCATCTTTTCTTCACGGAGTTCAGGGATCGATAACAACACTGCAGAACTGAATGCTGACTGCATCTTCGAGAGCAATTTAAATTTCAGTGCATGTTGGTCTTAGCATATTCCTTTCTGGAAGAATATTTTAAGACTTTTGAAATTAAAATCAGGATAGAAAATTAATCTACTCTGTCCAGAACGATAGGATAAGACGCATAGAAAATTAAACTAATCTATGATATGATATATAGAAGTTGTTTTACCTTCCACTGTTTTTCTTTCACAATCAATTAATTAAAAATATAGCTGGTTTGTTTTTTCCGATACTGTTTTTCTTTTTCATTAGGCGTTTGAATTGTATTCTTTCAAAGAAGGGGAAAAAAAAGTACAAATATCGTCTTTATATAGCAAATAGCAAAGTCAACTGAAATCAACAACAACAACGTTACTGGTTTGCTGGGTGAAGCATAAAATGCTTTTTGTTTTCCCCTTTGTCTGTGTCGAGAAGCTTGATGGGGGAGTGGGGGTTTGTGAGCCTTATGCTCGCACTTTATGAACTATGGGGTTAGCTCTGTTCTGCTGAGAGCAGGTAGTTCATTACAAAATTAAATAAAAATATTCTATTTTATTTTAGGTGTATACCTATTTTTATCAAATATACTAAATGTTAATTAAAATATGCTTATAATACTATCGAAATAGAATATTTAATTAAACTTTATTAAAGATTTTAAGTAAATTTGCTTATTTTTTGGAATATTAGAAAGTTTATGCATTTTAATTAAGCTAATTGGAAAAAAGTTGCGTATTTTTTTCAGTAATCACAGCCGCAGGAATTATCATCATCATCATCAAATTCCTGCCATTTGATGATGATGAGAATTCTGAAAAGTAAAAAAAGGTCTTTGTTTTATTGTCAATTTAATAAATCGATTTAGTTTGACAAATTTAATTTCTACCATTAGAAATATATACACGTTAGCAGAAGAATAATGTTTAATTTGCGAAATATTTCGGTCTGAATATTACAGACCATCTTCAGTGGCTACATAGGAATAGTAAGATCATCATATACTGCGCTTGCGCCAATTTAGTGAGAAATGACTGAAGATGGTTATGTTTCGATCATTTATATATTTATATTGTATTGTATGTTACAAATATAACGTAACACACGGTCAGGTATAAAATTGCAATTACGATTATTAAATTTATTAGTTTATTATTTAAGCCAGTCCTTACTGGCTTAAAGGGGCGAAGCAAGAATGCTTTTCATCTTCCCCGTTATCTGTAGAGGACAGTGTAGGGATAAGGTGTTATTGAGCTATTAAAGCTCTGATCATGGCAGGAGGGTAACAGCAATAGCCGAGCCTCAGTTAAAACTTCATTGGCTACAACATGGCCATCCATTACCCTCCCAGGGTTTCATCTGTTCATAAATCACTAATCCCTGTGTTCTTAAAAGAACTGGGCGATGGACTGAGTCCTTGACTCTTTATCCCGTCATCTGAATGAAGAAAATCTGTGTGGATGGGGTGTTATTGAGCTAAAAATCACTAGTCATGGCTGGGAAACGGCAATAGCCGAACCTCAGTTAAAACTTCATTGCCTACAGCTTTGCCATTTGTTACCCTGGAAGTCCTAAAAAAGACTCTCTTCATCCGCCCTCAATCCCTGTGTCATTGCATACATGATTATTTAATTAAATCATATTCAAGGTATTTTTAAGTGTGTTTGTTTTGATGAATATTTTCTTGTGCTTTTAATGTAGAAAATAACTTAACTATGAAATAAATCCTTTTCTCTGCATGTACGAAATAATTACATTAGGAGTTATTGGTTTCATTTCTTAAAATAAAATACAACGATGTCTCATAGTTATCTCATCCATCTGCAAAACAATAGAGATTCCATCTTTGTTTAGTGTTATTTTTATGACACAAAAATATTATTTTCTTTACTTGATAATATTCGAGAAGGTTATGAATGTTTAGAAACAGCTATGGTGGATTACATTTCCATATTATTATAGAATTTTTGTTGTTTATTAGTAAATATAATTAGATTTTAATAACTGCATGCTAATATTTAAACAACTTCTGAAGTGGCAAATTTTCGACCGTAACCTTAAAATAGTCGATCAAATTATTCTCAACACTTTCTTTTCACATTTTAAGATTAAAGTCTTTAAGCACTTACCCATTCAGTATTCTTGGAGAGTATTTAGCATAATCCTTCGCCTAATTGCTTATTACTTCGAGTCACAGCTAGATAAAGAGCTGCAGTCCGTATTGAAATGGCTCAGGATTTACAAGGTATGAAGAGAGAGAAGGCGCTGAACGGAGGGTTAGCATGGCATGGCTAAGAACATCATCGATCACTCGCGAAACGTGATTGATCCACTAAGGTCGGAAGTTTTATTTGACGACATTGCGCACAGTCCATTACTGAGTGAATAGTCACTTGTATGGAATGTGAAGCCCTCGGAATTTTTGAGGCCCACTGTCATGTGGCGCCAGGGTATTTCTTATAGCCGACGCTTGCCTTACTAAAGAAATCCATCTCTTTGAGTCTTTAGATAAAGACTCTTTTTAAAAAAAATGAATAAAATGTGATACGATATATGGCAATGCGTTTTGATCATAGCTAGTTAAATCTTATTTTTATTTTTTTTCCTATTTAATTTTTGTTTGCCTAGTTATGATGGATTCTATGGCTCATCTTTAATTATAATTTTTAGTTGCGGACTTTGGAATTGTAAAGAAAAATGTGCAAAAAATAATATAGGATAATAGCCTGAATTCTTCCTGGAAGATGATATTGCACTGACTACAGTGACCTCTACCGATGATGGATGTAACTACGAAGAGTGAATTTCTGTCATTAAATATACTACAATTTAAAAGCACAAGGTATGTTTTTGTATATTATCTGGAAATTTTTAAAACTTTAGATTATCATACATATTATTAAGAGGAAAAAAAGTAAATACAAAGAATGAAAAAATTAGTCGGATACTGCAATGACTTCAATATATCACTAGGCATTCATATGCTTGCTGGCATACACATATCCGAGAAGATAACAAATCTCAATTCTTAGGTGTATAAATCGTTTATTCAAAAGAAAACGAAATTTTACCGTGGGGTTTTTATCAGTAATTCAATGTTATTCTTTAAAAAAAGAGATATCAGTGAAGAGTAATAAAAGAATATGAAAATTTAAAGACAGCTGTTGATATTAGGAACTATTTAGGGATCATTTCATATTTTGTTCCCTCGGAGGACATCACATCTCTGGGTCCAACTTGCTACTTTATCTTCGTTTCTCCACATACAGACAAACCCTTCTTTCAGTGCTACATTTCCATAAAAGTATTGAATTTTTATTCTCCGAGGGAATATTTTTTCTCTTTGTTGGACGTAACAGCTGCGTGTATTAGAGGAAAGACGCCATCCGTTAAAATTTGTAGAACAGAACATTTATGGGGTGATATAAACTTTTAGGACAAAGGGGTTTACGATAGTGTCCCGAAAATAAAGAAAGCCAGGCAATAAAAAGATCTGAAATACTACCGTAGCACGACATAAAACCTCACCGTAGTTGAGGGAGTATTACCGGACAGTGTTCGGTGAGTTTAAATAAAAGATCTGTATCCTGCTTTCTTGAGAAGTCTGGTGATACGAAGAGAAATCATGAAACATAACAATGTATATCTTCACTGCCACTCAGAAATGGGTTCTCTTGGTATCCTCCGTAAGGGTCTTATTGTTTTATTATGAATAGAACAGCTGTTTAACTGGCGAAGTTTAATAAAGTCATTGACACGCAAGAAGTGATGAGCACCTTCTGTATTATTGATAACTTTTGTCAAGTGTTTTGAATACTAACATGGATGTTTCTTGATTACGTATATGACACAACGTGATAATTTACGTCTAGGGATGTGCTTGAAGCTGAATCACCTGCTTCAGCATGGAACTTAGTTTCATATAGATAGAAATCACCTGATTCAGCTAAATATTACAACAAATATTCAATAACTGAATTTAGACATTCTTTTGACAACGTATTTCACTATCAGACGATCTACGTGGCACAAATATTCATGGAGCATTAAACTAAATGTTAATTTAGACGTAATCGTACAACATATCGCATTCAATGAGTCCTTTTCTTTCCTTTTGATCTGTCTCTTTCAAAATACAATTTTTTGATGAATAGTTGTGGTGGGTTACAATACTCCACTGACATTTTCAAGTTAGGCGTGTCTATTTTTGGATCCAATGGCTATGTATCAATTTTGCAGCAATAAAAGTATCTATTTTTCTTGAGAGGTCGCAAAAGCCACCATTTTTTTTCCTATTGTTCTGTTCCTAGAATTTAACCTTAACGCTCTTACAAATGTTCCCATAAAACTGTGGGTTTTTGCGGATAGGAAGGAACCATTAATCTTGTTGCAATGATGGTGTCAGACCACGACAAATGATTGGTATAAAGCATCTTGATCCAGTGAACCTACCCTGATTCCTTTTCTTGGCTTTGTTTAAATGATCCCAAACATTATCAAAAAGCAAAAAAAAAGTTTGGAAACTTCGAAGTTTGAAACCTTTGGAAAGAAAACACTTCTCACTTTATAATGGAAGCGAAATTCATGTTTTTTTTTTTTTTAACTTTAAATGTTAATTTTACACGAAACGTTTTCATCTGTGAGTTTTGAATAATAGTAAAATGTAGCAATAGTTCATTCATAACAGATGCGTTTTAATTTTCTTAAATCAAGTTGTTTCCACCAAGGAAACGGACCGATGCATATTTGAGTAGTTTTATAACGTCAAAAGCCGTTTTGTTGCCAATGTACTTGGCAAAATAATCAATCTGCCGAATATTGTTTTTTGAATACATTGTTTCGCTTCTAACAATTGGAAAGATTGACAATGATTTATTTTTATTTCATTTGAAAGTCTTCATCAATCACACCGATAAACGGTATTGTTGTATTTATTATTAAATGCGCTCTACGTAATAGGATCACAGTTTTTGTATTGTTTGAATTCTAGTGTCATTCAATCGCTTTCTAGATAAAGGCTTCATGTATATGTTGCATATTTATTTAACATTAAATAACAGAATATGATAAGCGTTTTTGATTGCATTGTTAATTAATAGGATGCCATTGGAGCTTTTCTAAAGGTGAAAGATATATATATATATATTTTAAATCCATCAAACGAAAATGCGAACACATTTTCATCCATTACTTTGTTTCAAATCTTACAATCGCATTTTTTGCGAATGCTTTCGTAACAATTTATAATTTCTATTTAGGAAGATTAAGAAATAGGCAATTAACAAATATTTTTGACAAAGCATTGAAAATATTTAAATTAATTTTTTGAATTTTTTTAAATATTTAAAAAAAAATTTTTTTTCAAAATGAGAAAGTTCGAGATTACAATTTTTTAACATTTCTACATTTTTTGTTTTTTTCGATTTTTTTCAAAAATTTACATTTTTAGCCAATAATAACGTTAATCCATTGCCAAGATCGGAGGGATATGAGAGTATTTAAAAAAATAAAAAAAAATCCAGACTAAGTTAAAACGATATCTTCCACATAAACTTTCATGATACAGTGTTTGACAGCTGTCACTGAAAGATGAAAATAGCACAAAAATTCCAAATAGACTTTATTACAGTTATCTTTACAGTATCAAGAATATTTGTATTCATGAGTCGTATAATCAGAAACGATAAGTCGTTAGACCCAGCTGTCAACACCGGCTCTTCCTTTTACCCCCCCCGTACGCTGTTAGAGGATTTTGGCATTTCTAAATATGTTGTTTATAACTGGGAACACTAGGAAATGCCGCAGCCGAAACTGTCAGCAAAATTTGCGCTTCGCATCATTGAACATACTGTATAGCGTTATTGGGAAACGAAGGCACTGAATAAATCTGCAACTGAGGTAATTTATCACTACTTATTAATTGATTCCCAGCATAGCCGGGAGCCATCAAGTGTGCACGACAAATATTCCTATTGATAAACGATAACGAATAGAATAATAATCGTGTTGTCAATAATTTTATTATACAGTTAAAGTAGTTCGTTTCTCCGATATTTACAATACATTTTCCTGCACAATATTTAAATAATATCGCGATAAAGGGAATCAAGTCTAATCATAATTCTTGAAATATTTGGAATACAGGATTTACATTTAAGAGACTGTAATTTAAATGAACAATTAATACAGCGTGTAATGTAATAACTCGCTGTATTCGTTGCTATGAGTAATCTGATATGATTAAGAGAATCCATTATTGGTTACTTTTTTCTATACTTGGATTTGTTTGCTACTGTGATCAATGCGTAGCTCCAACGAAAGTTCATACCACTTAGTGTATTTTATTTTGTGGGAATTTAACAATAGGAATTTTTTTTTTTTAATTTTAGTTTAATCAATTAAATATTTTTAAAGGTGTACCTATAATTTTAACATTTGTTTTATTACTCTTGTATAAATATAAAAATTTATATTAATTTTTTTCAGTTATTTTTATATTTTCTATTTTTCTTAAGAAAATAAAGAAACTTCTTGGTTTTTTTAGACAAATCGTATTTTTCTTTTAGTTTTCTGTGATCAGAGATTCTTATAGAAACATTCAACATTAGGCGAGCAAAATTTCAAACAATATCTAAAAATGAACTATTTTTGTCATCTTATGCGCAAGCAATTTACGTTTAGTTGTATTCTAATCAGTCAAATGATTTGAATGATTATAAATGACTTACACTTCTGTATTTCGTTAAAGGAAGATCGATTTATTTTCAATGCTTCCCATAGATATTGAAGTCTAAACAGCCAAGTGACATACTAATCCTGAAAGTGATGATGATCGAAAGAAAAATCAGAAACATAATTTCCCTAACGTTTGAACTGAAAGGACATATTGGAAAATTCTTATTCTTCAGTTAATCAGAATTTAATCGTGTCTAGATTAAAAAACAAAAATGCCACGAATTATCTATTTGAAATTTTTATCTCTATAAAAGAGGTGTCTTACTAACATATTTAAACTTGGCTACGAAAAAAAAAAGTGTTCTGATTTAAAATGTTTTAAGGGTCTTGAAGTTCTGCGATGAAAGCTGAGTTCATTAGACCTCCGAGCTTACAAATCCCCCTCCCCCGGATGATATTATAGACCATATACATTCTTCTCATATATACTATCAATAAATTTCACCGGAGATAGAGAAATAATTTCTTTTGGAAATATTTCGGGACTTTTAAATCCATAAATCACTAGCCATTTAAGCCCTTTTTTGTGGTAGCATTCTCCTGAGCAAAGTTAACTTAAAAAGTATAAACTGCTCCCACCCTGAACATTATTAACATGACCGATGACGCCATTCTGTCGAGAATACATTCATCAAAAAAGAAAACTCCCTTAATTTACTGGTAAATGCCCAAAAGAACAGATGGAACGTAAAAAAAGATAAATTGTTCGTCTATATATCTCTCCCGTACATTGCACTTTATACGGACGTGTACTGTGTACATACAGGGTGATTATAATATAAATTTACAATTGTAGCTGCAGTATTTCAAATCCTACGGTACAGTAAGATGCACTGGAGAATTATTCGAAAAAATATATGCAGTATTTAAAATTTTGGTTGCTATTATATTGTTGTTTAGTCTAGTATTTAGTTACTGGTGTGAAAAAAAAAAATTCTAGTCGGTTGGAGTTTAATATTGGAGCTGAAATTATGTCGATTTCTTGTGTATAGGAGTGCAATTTCTGTTAAATTGTTGATTAATATCAAATGCTTTGGTATTAGTTGTTTCGTTTCAGACAGAGTTTGGAACATTAAAATCATTAATTTATATCATTGTTAGAACTGACTTTTCGGAGAACAAGTGCATAATCAGTTAGCTTACTTGGGGGGGGGGGGATATCTCCGTCAAAGACCTAAATCAACTGTATCTGAAATCTGTTTTTTATTGAGAACGAATAAAAAGGAATATTCCTTTTAAAAGGACTGCGTTGGAGGAAAAACCTGTCTGGATGTTCACGCCATCTCGACAGTTTTTTGACTAGCTTTATGATGGGCTTGTTGACCTAATTTCCGTGAAATCACAGTCACATTTTCCACTAATTTAATTTAAAATTCATATTTAGAGCTCCAACATCTCTCTCTCTCTCTCTCTCTCCAAACTTGTATTATTCACTGTTGATGCTCATCAGTCAAACTACCAGAACGTTGGTTTGGATAGTCTGGCTTCAGCTGTTCAAGAGCCAGTATGGAGACTATTACGTAACAGGTGGAGAGTTTGTAAACTCTCCACCTGTTATGTAAAAACTCTCCACCAGGTTTATAAACTCTCCGGTTGGAAAATTTATAAACCTGGCTTGAACAGGAGGAATTATGATCACGTTTATAATGATATTGAGTAGAGGAATTGAAGAGATTTTCTAATTTTCCAAAACTGAGATTTTTTTCTTTCTGCCAAAGAAACATCTTCCTTATTTGGCGCTGAAATAATGAGAAAATTTTGAAATTAAATATTTTGTTATGTTTCTTCGATTCCAAGCTCTGAAAATATTTCACTTAAAATATTTTCCAAAATGTATGAGTTATACTCCCCCTTTTTAGTTAAAAAAAAAATTCTGACCATTGAAACAAATAGTTGCATTTTTTTCTTCAAAAGATAAGTTCTCGTATTAATTTCCTATTTAACATCCCGTTAATGTTCTCGACAAATCACCACCCATCACTCATTCGCTAGAGCGGCATCAGATGACCCTTCTACCAAACTCACTTGATTCTGTAGCAAGAAAACGTCTCCTGTCTTGAGCTTCGAACTTTTGCTAGAGAAATAACTGATCTCTTGTGCCGCATGTGTACACCCTCGTGAAATAGGACTTTTCAAATGAAGGTGACATATCTCATACGGAGGTAGTTGTGTATAAATTTACGAAAAAAAAATGTTTTTAGAGGATGGACTCCTTAAAATGTTAGACATAACCGCTCATGTTCCCAAAACGGGATGGTGGAAATGGCCTGGAATATCTCTAGTTAATCGGATCGTCTGGATCACATGACTTTAGTTTCCCATGAACATCTCTTTGCTTACCCAATCTAGTTTGCGAGGAAAAGATTAGGTTACGTTGATTGGTTTTCAATTGGTTGAAGCAACTAAGTCCATTTTACATCTCCAACTCCAGATTCCTTTTATGTTGTTTAGATAAGAACTGACTAACGACTGATTTGGTGGGTTGCAATCTTTGGAAGGAAAGTATAATCTCGACTATCCTAAGCAAAAAGAAAATGCCACATTTGATATTGTAATGTCAAACTTCTGATTGGTTTCTAAGTAACTCTGATTTATATTTTATATATTAAGCACTTCCCTTTAAATTGCGTCGAGAATGAGCCCTGACATTTTTCATATAACATTTTCAAGAAACATTCTAAGATTTTCATAAGTCAAATAGACATCACTTAGAGATGTCTGCGATCTCCACGCAGCTCACGCATTTGTTATACACGTCCGAGGTACTTGCAAAGCCGTAGTTTGACCAGCGCATTGTGGACTGCTTCAGAACACTGAGAATATGGGTTTAGTGTCAGAGAACAGTTGGCGATCCGCTATTCCAGATAAAGTTTGAGATGCGCATGCCTTTTTATAGGTCTTGTAGAAAACGTAACGTTTTTTCCTATTCGAACACTGAAAAGTCGACGAAAACTTACATAGCTGATCGGTTTTCGTATTTGATAGTTTTGCATTTATTTTTACCGGTTTGGAAGCGTCTTTTTTTTTTTAACATTTTATGTAGAGAAAGCTTTGGTGGGTGCGAGTGAATTGTTGTTGTTTCTTATGTGCTAAAGATCTGATAGTCTAGTGGAACAAAATGAATGTGTGTTCTGGCACAACGTTGTTCTTTCATGGAATAAAAGTCAACAGTCAAACAACACAGATGTCTGGTTCCAAACACCTAAATTTAGATATTTGTTGCGCAAATTTGCTGAACAGTGGTAGCGATAAATAAGTTTGTGCCTGAACTATTTTCAGGACTGGGGCAACTCGTATAAAGAAGCTTTTGACTTCGCATCAAGTCGCGATAAATGTTAATTCAAGAAACCCCACTGGCAATAGTGCATAATATTAATAATAGTAAGTTCTGGGGTGAGAGAAGGATGCCAGACGAACATGGCACAATTTGAACTCGGGTTTTACGAAAGAGGCGTGTGCCTTACCGACTACGCCACTAAACTATCATCCGGATGATTCTCCTTTTTTTTTTTCTTTTTATCATCACAAAAGCTCCGATTTCTTGCGATAACCTGTTGGCCATTTAACTTTCATTTCGTTTACATTAAAAACAAGTGCATAGCCTTAGTTCGAATTGCCTGCACGAAAATGCCAACATCCCTTTAATCCTAATGTGGCAGTCGGTTATTAACCTGTACTCAGGAGTCCGAGAAAGATTGTGCCATGCTTAAGTATAAATCTACCTCCTATCCTCATTATTAATTTCTCCTACATAAGCACTCTTCATTAATCACGAAATACGCAGCGCCTGCGTTGAGGATAATATTAAATATTGACCACATCCTAATGTAAAGTCGGCTGGCAGAGCGACACACCGATAACTGCATCCCCGTCATCTGATGTTAATTAGTCTGCCCTTTTCTAAGTCTAGAGAGATAAACGTCACTGAACTAAGTACTTCCGGTATATTTTTTTTTATTTTTTGTTTGTGAAAAATTTTTCCAGTCCTTGTCATTAAGCAGTTGCGATGGCCTATCATAAATAGAACAGAAGGTTGACTGTAGAACTAATTATCGTAAAAGCTACTATCCTGGAAGGTTCCGAAGAAAATTAACGACGGAGCATTTTGTCCACTTCATACCATTTCTTTCGAATTATAAATTAGAAAGTGGATATCAGATTTTACAATGAGTGAGCGGGTGCTGTGATAGAAGGGAAAAATGAAACACTTTGATTTGCACTCCACGGAAGTTATTAAATTTTGTGGGATTCATTAATGTAGATTTTTTGTCCCATTCGTTCCGGTTCTCTGGCATCCTTAATACAATAATGCAATTTAAAAGTCATTTCGGAAGTCATACTGTGAGAACATTTATAATTTATCATTGCTCAATAGCTAATATTTCGGGAATCTGATCATAGCGCTCAAATAATGGATATTTAAATGACAGAGTTTTGAAATGGCTTTATTTAATCCTTTGTTTTTATAGTAAAGAAAAAAAACAGTTATTGGAAATGTATTTTGAGCAGTACAATTTCTCATCTGTTAGATTCAACTTCATTGTTGAAATGCAATAATGATGCACGCCCTTGTTAAGCATCTGCACCAATCAGATGCATGCCATTGTTAAGTGTTTGCACCAATCAGATGCATTATTTAAATCAGCAAATCTTACAGTATTCATTTATTTATTAGCACTGAATTCATTTGCCTTGGTTTGCGCCTTAAGACGTTTACCATTTTTATTGTTAAACTTAACTTATACTTACCAAGATAATAGCAGAGATCCATGCCTACCTACCATCTGACGGGCTTTTCTTTCATTTTTCTTAGACAGTCTGGTTTCCAGTTAGCCAAAGAGACAAATAAATGGCAGCTATCGCAGACAGAACGTCCGTTACTACAAATTATCCTCAAAAATACTCATTTTGGACTTCAGACAATGACACATTGTTACCACACCAATGTAACTTTTCTTATTTATTGAGAAACTGTACCCATCCCTTTTAGCACTGGCCACGCACTAATTGTGTAACAAACGCACATTTAACGGCTGGTTCCATTATACTAGAAAATACTCTAGGGAATAAGGCAGAGAAGAACTCTACAAGATTTCACTTACAATTCCCTTTTTTCTCTCGTATGTTGAATAACGTGTGACAAATCGGAAACAGTTTTTATACACTCATAACTGACTTCTGGAGAATACTAAATATAATACTTCAACTTTAATATAATACTTCAAAATTAATAATATGAAATAAATGTCATAATGTTTTTAAAAGTTCATGATGTACTGCAGCACAACATATTCTGATATGAGCAGCAATCAAATATAATTATTAAAATTTAAATAGAAAAATATTGGAAATGTAGAAGTGTAAAATATATTCTTAGTTTATTCTTTATATATTTATTTTTATTTAATATATAGAAATATATTAATTGACACCTTTAAATATTATCAATCCAAATGACCTAACATGTAAAAGGTAGTTAATGCTGTGTTGATGAATCGACCGTGAGATGCGGTGATTGATTCATTCAATCCAATAACCTTGGAGGGTAATGGATGGCAATGCTGTAGCCAATGAAGTTCTAACTGAGGCTCGGCTATTGCTGTTACCCTCCTGCCATGACCAGAGCTTTAATTGCTCAATATCACCTTATCCCTACACTGTCCTCTACAAGTAACGGGGAAAATGAAAAGCATTCTTGCTTCGCCCCTTAAGGACTAATGCTGTGTTGATACTTAATATTAACAATGGACAAACTGTTCAAAATTTTGTTCAATAATCTAGATTGCTATTTACGAAACCATTATCTTATATATCTTATATTTAAACTGGACAATAGCAGAAAAATGTTTTAAATGCAAATGAATCCTTGAATATTTATTTATTTCTCACTAAACGTTTTGCGTGCTTTGCACCATTCAGTAATAGCTCTACCTAACAGAATACTTCATGAATAAGCGAAGTGTTCACTGTAGTTCTGAAGCTGTAATAAATGACTGTCTTCAATAGTTATGGACGAGAAGCAAGCAGCTTGCGTTTCTCATACTCCTTGTATACACGATTGGTATCAATAGCTATAGTAATGTTTACTAGATGGAGGATTCCCCGTTTTCCTTTTTTTTTTTTTTTAATTCCGCGTTGGGTCTCTACGGCTGTTTAGGATGCTGTAAAAATTAAATAAATGAAAATTAATAATATATATAAGTCACATGATAAAAGCCGTCCACTCTTCACTTTAATATTTTTATTTCAAACTTCCTTTTTTATATTTGAAATTTGTTTTTTACGACGAGAGTTTATTTTATGGTACAAAACAGATGCTGTATGAGATCATTAAATAAGTAAATCATCCACAATAATTTAATCGTAGTCCACTTAGTTAATCTAATCTTAATATTTAGGATAAGTTAATTATTAGACAGCAAAAACGGATCTCGAAATAACTTGCAATGCATTGAGTGTATATATACCTTAATACGATAAAAGAAAGAAAAATCTTTTTCTCTACAGTTGGAGTAGTCTATTCGCTCGTTTGGGTTTATTAGACAGAGGTGAATAAACATATTAAACATTATATCACGATAAAGTTACGTTTTAATTAAAAGAAACACACGTATTAACCACATTGAAAATTATTTACTTGTAAATATTTCATCCTAAAGTATCTTAGGACATCATCAGTACAGTAGTTTCAAACAATAATAGGAATAACTTACAGTTAGGGGCATGATTACAATAGAATCTCATTAAACGTGCGTAACGTGTTACAGAAGTATAAACAAAATAATAAAAAAAAAACTAATAATTATTTCACACAATTTTGTATGACAATTTCCCATACTTTAGGAATAGTAAGAACGTCGTTGCGGTTTAAATTTGGTCTGTGTAGTAGGGCTTCAGCACTTTCTTTGTATAAACGTTCATGTTTGTACGAAGATCTGTGTAAAAGTTTAGACTTTTCCCAATGGATCCTATGGCTTGGATTTTCAATTCCGTGTTGAGAGAGGCCAGATTTCTGCGGTTTAAAGAGACGAATGTGGTCTTGATGTCCCGAGATGCGTTTCTGAACAGACCTACCTGTCTGTCCAAAGTAATACAATTTGCATGAGCATGGAATCTCATAAACGCCAGGCAACATCAAAGGTGCGAGTTTGTCCTAGTTTGTCCCATCAACCAAATTTACAACTTGTTACCTTCTCCTAAGGACAAACTCTCACCTTTGATGAAATATTTACAAGTAAATAATTTTACTGTGGTTAATACGTGTATTTCTTTTAATTATGATCTCACCACGGGTTTCGTTATTTTAAAAAGTTACGTTTTGAATTATTTTAGCAAGTTAAACGAATAAATCAATTTTATATTCTTCGCCAAATAAATCTGAGCCTACTTATTTACTTTATCTCTTCCTGAAGGTCAAACCATCTTCAAAGAGGCCTCGGTGGTTGGATAATCTCGTAACCTGGACACTAGACATCACAAAAAAAAAAAAAAAAATCTAACTTCCTCCCACTCATGAAATATAAAGCTACTGTCGACTATTTCCATGGGTAAGATAAAGGGTTAAATAATCCAGAAACCGTCCTTTGAGATTAGAATTTTTTCCCCAAGCCCCTTTAGGTCGCTAATAAACAGGGTCGTGGCATCACATTGGGAAACGAAAATAGTAACTAAGACTTACACAATCATCTACGCCTAGATTTAATTCTGGGATTTCTTCTAACAAATTAAGCAGTAGATTTTTGCTATTTTGAATGATTTTTTCCCATGAGGATTTTATTAGTTCTATTGTTATTTGTAGATTATTATGCATTCGACAATTTTAAATAATTAAAATCAACATTTTGTATTATTATTCATTACTGTAAACGGTGAAGTGTGCGAGTGGTTACCCGCTTCGCAACTATATGCCTGGGAAAGGAGTGTCCTGCGTTCGATTCTCGTCGCCGACGTGAGAGCTTCAGAATCTTTCTCAGACATAGCCATGTTATCCGGTCTTGGGTGTGAACAGCAGGGTTTTTCTCCGCACTTTATCTGAGGGTTTTTCCTCCCTCAAAGCAGACAAACCGGTCTTAAAAACACAACGCTTCACAGACAATTACACGTGGTTGAGCGTGGGGGGTAACGACCCCACCTCGTAGTGAGTTATGACACTCACAAATGGGAGGCTAAGGCCCTACATGGGGCTGTAGTGTCGACGAAGAAGGAACGGTGAAGTAGATCGTCTTTTTAACCATTTTCTTAAATTAAGTTGATGTCAGGTTAAGTCAGATTTGTTACCGAATTAGAAACATTTGTGAAGATATCACTTACGCAGGGTATGTGCAAAACACTTGGTCGCGTTCGTCACAACGTGTTCTAAGCAACTGTTTAAGAATGTGTGGTCAGCAATGTTGATCACAGTGAGAAAAACAAAGGAAATTGTGTGGCCACAATTTTGAAAACAGCAGCTGACTTGGTCTCTCGAATAGGTGAGATATCCCGAGTGTTTAATCAGTAGAAAAATAACCCACTTGTGAGTTTAAGAGACGTAACTGTGGTTCTAAGACAGTTTGTCAGGAACGAGATCGCCGTCTCTGAGAAGGCTTTTACAGACAAACAGATGTTTGTTCGTAAAAGCACAAACTGTTCCATAGAAGTGCAACATTTGACTGAAGCATTTAATGAAGGCTGTTCCCGACCAATATCTCACCGAACTATGCGCAAGAAATTGAATAGGATCGGTACTGGCAGTCGCATGCCTACACGGGAACCACTGATTTCTTCGAATAACCGGAAAGCCGTCCACAGTGGTGTCAGGATCATTGTAACTGGACACTGGAAGAATGGGAGAAAAGTCATGTGATCTGACGAGTCAAGGTACACCATGTTCTGCACCGACAGTAGACAGAGCTTAGCGGGAGCTCCATGAAGCAATGAACCCAGCTTGCCTTTTAACCACAACAAGGTTCTGGAGGTGATGCCATGGTGTGGAGTATGTTCTGTTGGTACGGAATGGGTCATATGATATCGCTGAAAGTTCGTGTGTCCTCCAAGGAATATTTGTACATTGTTGCTGATCAAGTCCATCCTGCAACGTGGACTTTTTATCCAGCAGATGAAAATTGTTTCCTCGACGCCAACGTTATCGCTCAAGAATTGTTCAGTGAACATGACAGGGACTTTCGCGATCTTCCCTGACCACCACAAAGCTCGGATCTGAACTCCACAGAGAATGTATGAGACATGTTAGAAAAACAGGACCTGTTTTTCTAACATGTCCTCTTCCATCAAATCTGAGCCAGTTAAGGACTGTGTGGTGTGTTGTGAGGGCAGATGCAATCGAACACCTCGTGGAATCAATGCCAAACCGCGTATGTACTGTACTTCTGGCTAAAGGCGGGCCAACACGGTATTAAAGTTTGAATGAGTCATATTTTAGAAGTAGTAAAAATTTTTCCAGCTGATACAATTATACGTTTAGTGAAAAGTTGCATAAAACTCTGATGTATTCTAACCTCATTGACGACATGAAGGTAGAATTCCTCTGATTGGGAAATTTTCTTGTTAGGAATCCAGCAGTGTTCATAGCCATGCGATAATACAAGCCTTTACTAAAAGCATTTCAATTCAATAGCGCTTCCACTGCAGGATTGTACTAAAAAAGAAAGGAAAGAAAAATGGCGTGTCAATATTTTTTTTCACCATATCATTTGTTATATAGTTCAGAGAGTGCCTGTTATATCGTTATCTTGTGGTCCGCCTATCAGACTTATTACTGGAGAAAATTTTATTTTTTCATAAATAAAATATTAGGATATCATAATTTTAATTGAAAATTTAAACTTTTTCTGTAATTCAAATTTAGTCTTAAAATCTTAGAAGTATTCTACACACCTTAAATTATTTAATATAATTTTAGTATTAGAGTTCAGTTTATAGAAGTGTAATTATTACATGGGGCAATGCTGTAGCCAATGAAGTTATAAGTTAGGCGCGGCTATTGCTGTTATGAGTTTCGCTCTCTTAGGTTTCTTCCGAAGTTTTGCTCCCACTGAAGGGGGGTTTTCCCTGATAGAGCATTTGAGTCTCCGGGTGAGGGGGCTCTGTTGGTGGATGCGTTTCCCTGGAATTAGAGCGGTTCTGCTTGGTGGTGGGGGGAGCCAACGCCGAGCTGGACTATGGAATTGTCCAGCTCAGCCACTATGAAATGGTATAGGGATCGTCCGAATTTTTAGAGACGGCTTTACTTAGATATAAGGCTCTTGTTGTTACCCTCCTGCCATGATCAGAGCTTTATATATAACTCTGATCATGTCAGGAGGGTAACACTGTCCTCTACAGATAACGAGGATTGTGAAAAGCATTCTTGCTTCGCTCTTTTAAGCCAGTCCTTTTAAGGATGTAATTTACATGGTTAGTTTAAAATTAACTTAGTGATCCATTTTTTTGGTTTCATTGTTATCCTTTGGTACCCATAACAAAGCAAATGTACTGCTAGTTAAAACTTTTTAAATTGCTTATTATATATTATTAGTTTTGTATAATTGCACATTTTATTTACTTTATATTGCTTATATATTATTAGTTTTGTATATATTTTATTTACTCTATACTCAACAGTTCGCACTGAAAATATTTCTGAATAAAGAATATTTTCCTTATTTATTAATATCTCAGTGAAGAGAAAAACTGACCTACTTAAATTTAAACAGAAGTTGCAAATCATTCTGTGAACCATTCTGAGAACTTTGCATTAACTTGAAGCCTAAATAAGTGTTATATCTTTCTGCAACCTCATAAACAAATCGCGGAGACATAAACCCATCTTTATATAGCTAATATTATTCTTTTCACTTAAATTATATAGGCGAATGCTGAAAAATCGTTAAAAAAACGCTACTGATGTTTCCCATTGCAATTTTGCAACAGAACTTTCTTACATTCATGATGTTTCTGCCAAATGACGCGTAGAAACGAAAACTCTTAGTCATTTATCTCCAACCTAAGGCGTAGATTTGTAAAGGATGTTGTCATTTATATTAAAGAAAGAAAAAAGAAAACCATCAGGAAAGATCGTCAGGTTCAATCCTTCGACCTATTGTCTACATTTCTTCGCGCCCAGAGTTGTTTTAGTTTTTGTGATGGGTATTGATCGCTCTACGGGCTGCAGGAGATTACAACGGAAAAGTCTAGTCCCAGAAATGGACCTCACAGAACGGTTCGTCGCACACCCGCCAGACCGATGAAGTTCCCATTAAAAGAAAACAGTTGATGTACGGCGCAATATTGCACTGATGCGGTCTCTCTTTCTTTCTCTCTTTCTATGTCTCTCATTGTTATTATACGACGTACCTCTATATGTATGGGATCCATTTTTTTCCTTTCTGAGGAGCGGATAGTTAATTAATGTTCACATACATATCAACTTTATTTCTGAAGAACCTCTTATAATATCTTTATTTATTATTAAATAAGGTGTGCTAATGTTGTATTGTTTTTTTTTTAAATTTATACCCTACTGAATTAAGTTATTTATTTTATTAGCAAGTATTTTTCTCATAACATAAGTTTTCATATTTAGAAATGTAAAATGTGTAATTATTTCTCCAAAAATTTAATTAATTTCCCAACTTACACGCCACTATGGCATATATTATTATATGGATATTTAGTAATTTTATTTCCTTGGTGAGCTCAAACATCACCACTACTGTGATACACATTGATTTTCTTAAACCGCACTTGTCTTGTTGAGGTTTAATTAAGTGCAAAGTGTCACGCGATGTATGACGTCGCCCATGCAACGCCAAACAACTTACAGAGAAGCGTTGGCTGTCAATAGACAAACAACTTTCGTGACCGAGGACAGAATACGTTTCGCTTGGATCATCTGTGCGTGCAAATATAATTATCTTTAACTAATTCTAAGTCCTTAAAATGATATAGCAGTGCTGTCTGGCTGATCGCAAGTGTCAGAATATAACCACAGCATCGCCGAAACAATTACTCAATCATTTCATTAATAAGCATCAAGAGTATTGCCTGCCCAAGATTTAGCATAAATTGCCGCTCCGTAGATGCGCCTTCCAGTTATGAATGTTGTAAATCAGTCAATATTAGCCTGGAATGAATTCTCTGTGGTTATCAAAACTTCAGGTGTTCCCCGGAGGTATTCTCAATACATTATATTGCTTTAACTAAGGGAAACATGACAAAGATCGATTGGAAACTATAGAAATCGAGATTTTACATTGATTTCTGGCATGTAAGAATGTTTTTTGATATTACTGCCATATGCAGATGAAATTGTATGATACTAGATGGCGCTCTGATAATGCGATTAAACATTGTTAATATCCTAGTAGCTATAATTGTGTTAGATACTTAGAACTGTAAATAGTTCATTAATGTGTTATTAGAATAAAAAAGTAGGAGTTATATACTAAAAATTATTAACAAAAGTCGCATTTGCAATGAGAAAACAAGAGTATTTTAGACTGTAATCTGATAAACTATAGTGACAATATATCAGCTGCTTTGACACTAAATTGATAATAATGGTGTTTTTGATAATTATATGGTAAATAAGCCCAAAATTTTATAGATAAAAGATAAAATCTTAAAATATCCTAAAAACCAAATATGATACTTAATGTAAAACTTCTTTAATTAACATAAGCGTCCGAGAATTAGAATGGTATTCTCACACCATATCTAAAATTTCTCTGCCACCTATAGATTAATAAAGCATCCGTCATTCACAATCAGATGTTCGTTGGTTTGGAGAGTAAGAGAAAATTTGTTTATAAATTATTATAAACAAACGTTTCCCATTTTCCATAATTGGTATTTTAACAAATACTTGTCATTAAAACATCGGAGAATTTAATGCATTCTGTATTGATCGCTGATATTTGGTAACGTGTTTCTGAAACATGTATTTAAGTTTAGAGCACAATATTTGTAAAAGTACTATAAATATTAACTGCAACAACTCATTCACACACATCAGCAATTCTTCTGTGATTAGAATGTCAAATATATTAATAGGACAGATAATTTGCTACTCGAATATACTAAATATGCTTTAATAATTCCTTTAAGTGCTCAAAATGTTGTCCGCTTATAAATATTTGAGCAAATCTGCAAGCATATTTCCAAATAGAAAAGATCAAAAATACTTAACTCCTGTAGATTAGTAAATACATTAGCTCGTCAATTATCATATATTAGAAGATGATAGCTTGAATCGGATCTCTTATAGAAGTAATCTTGATAACTATGGCTTGCAACCGTCAAAAAGTACAAATATTGATTATTCTTCAAGACTGAATTAGCAGTTCTTTCATTGATATAAATAACTATACTCGTTATAACACTGCGAAAGATTTTTTTTTTGTTTTAAAATAGGTCATTTCAAATTCTTTACATTTTCTTTGGGAGTAGCTGTTAATTTGTGATATTAAAATAATGTTAACATCAGATGAATATCTTACACAAGAAGTCATTCTCGTGCATTTGCGAACCATTATCCGAGGTCAGTAACATTTTAATCGCAGACTCGAACACTTAAATATAGCATACATCGCTCAATTTTACCCCCGCCACTGTAGTCAACAGATATTAAACATTTCTTGAAATGCGTGATTTAAATTTAAAGAAACAAACGCACTATATAACAACGCGAAATTTAAAAAAAAAAAAAGAATGGTGAACAACAACAGAGCTCATTTAGCGCCTTAATTCCCAGCAGAGATGCAAACATGTTAAGAAACTCATAATTTATTTACTACACCATAACATTATAGTAATGTGGGATTAATAAATTATGCCTGCTCAAGAATGTGATGTGCTTGTTTCCGGGTTATTTCGCACTAGTTTTCCAAGCGCTTAAAATTACCACGGTTCGTATTAACAGCATGAGGTCGAGAGTATGCCGTGGGAAATCCGTTTCTTTCACGTTCCTGTAAAATAGCTACCTTTAGCTCTTTTAATGTTTTATGTACTCGCTTCCCTGGATGCTAGTTAAAATCAATGATAGTCTCGAGTCAGCTATCTGTAAGACTTAGAAGTATTTAGAGAAGCATAGAACGGAGAAGAAAAAAAAATAGCAACAACAAAGCACTGAGATGTATGAGTGTTGAGCAGCAATGAGTAACGTAGAATATAAAAAAATGATGTCATACAGTATAGCTACTCCTTCATAAAACATGCCATTGATGACATACTACTAAGGGTTTTCCGGTAGCGAAAATCTAAAATATAACAAATGCAAATGAAAAATGGAGGGGGGGAAGGAAAAAGAAGGTAGTCGTAGGTATGCAAACGAGTTAATTACTGATAAGTGCAGTATGCTAAAGAATGTGAAAGGCCTGCTGGAAACAGGGAGAGGAATGATTAAAAATCATTCTTCTTTTAACAAAGTATGGTACTAGAATTAAGAAGGGATTTCATTGTTAATGATTCCAGGCCTTGGCTATGTAGGAACTGAATATGTGGAGTGGGCCTGAGGAGAATATATCTATATAAGAATATACATAAGGAGTGGATACATTATTTACTAGCATGAGATCCAATAACGGAAAGCCAATGAAGCTAGATCATGATGGGAGGATGACACACCGACGGATTTCAGTCCATTATAGTAGAAAGCTATGACTATGCATTGGATTCAAAAATCACAGCCATAGCAGTGATGTTTGAAGCTATTTAGAATCTAACAAGATCAAATGGGAATGTTGTTACACACCCCTAATGCTTGCTGCTGACGATGAAATGCATTTCCAAATCAACCTGATGGGTACTAAACGTGTCATCGTGAGTGAGGTTAATTATCTGAAACTGATTGGGTTGCGTCGAAATCTCGTGAGAATAATGAAACCGAGTTTATTGAGCTATTGCGAAGAAACTTCCTCAAGCAGAATGTAACAGAAGGAATCGAGGTCAAATAGTGTTAGATCAGATTATAGTGGGAGTTCAGTGAAAGATGTGACTGTTCTGCCTACAGTTGGTAACAGTGATCATGCTATACTTTTCTTGAGATTCTCAAGAAAGGAATACCGTTTGCCTAAAGGTGACGTTAGTTACGAAAATTAAAAGGCGCTGGTCAGGAGAGCTGAGCCGAATATTGTAGGGAAAGAAACTGGCTCTGTTCACAAGCTAAAGATAACCCAAAATAATCTGCTGCTATTATGTTGAAAGTAAAGCAATGAATGATTTGGAAGAATAACTACTGAATGCTGATGGTATGTGTGGCCGATGCAGAAGTGATTGTTCAACTAATAAGTAGCCATTTTGATAAAAAGCTCTCAGCCTGGTGTATGCAACATGGAGCTCAGTGCTACTTCTATACCTTGTGAAGGAAGTTAAGCATCTGAGGAAGTACGAGAATTATTACAATCACTGAATGAGAATTTGGCAGTAGTGGCTGATGCTAAAAGACTGCTCGGATGAATTGGGTGTGCCACCAATCTCGTTATGTTGTGTAATCCCATTACACAACAGCGATGCAAATCCTCATGTGTCCAACTATCAACTCATCATCTCTGAAGTGGTGGTGAAAGAGATCAACTTTTCCAAAATAAAGTTGGCAAGAGATCTCATACAGAAATGGGTTGAGAGAGAATATACTTGCCAATACTCAGCATTGGTTTAATAATGGAATTTTTCTATTGAGTGAGACAAGAGGAATGAATGTACCATGATAGGAGTGGACATTGCTAACGCTTCTGACAGGACTCAGCATGGAAAACAGTTGTATAAGTTGGAGGACATGGAATTGGATTATGAACTGCTAGCTGAATGACATCTGATGTATTGGGAGGTGTGGGTATGTAAGATTTAATGTGACGTGGCCTACACTATGGACCACTCCTTTGTTTATTTTTATCAATTCTTACATTGATAACATTGGTAAATATTTAACAGAGATATACTATTTGCTGATAATGCAAGGATAGGCAGAAAAATGACGCTGATGTGCAGCTTGCTGAATGATCTGTTAATTATGAAAATATTAAAGTAAGTGTAAAGTTATGCACTTTGGTGTAATGAGATATTCCACTGGCATATTATATTGGCATTTATTATGTTAGAAGAAACTGACCTTTTGAGTTTTAGTGGATAGGAAGTTGAAGTGCCATATAACAACTGAAGAAGATAATTGCAATGCCGAAATGATCATTGATATGTAAGGATAAGGAAGTCATTTTGCCTATTTATAAGGCTTAGATACGATTTCATACAGACTATTGTGCTCATTTTAATAACCTGGTTTCACAGGTAATGCATTCATATTGGAGAGGCTTATTTTTATTGGAGAATGACAGAGAGACTATAGAATGCAATCAGGAGAACATATTTGTAGACTGCAGACGCCAGCATACATAACAAAAAGGGGCATGGTATCCTCCGTTCTCCTTTGTCTACGTGGATATCTGCCATTTTTAAAACTATACTGAAGTTAGTTGCAATCTTTGAAAACGTTTACAAAATGGTGGGAAGTATTCCAGGGGTTGGGTTGATTTGGGAGTAAGTGTCAACATTTATAGAGACGAGAGGTTGTGGTCTTGAGCGGAAAAGTATATTACGTTTTTGTTGATTGAAATCTGGAGAAAGAAAGTCATTTACTATGTTGGCAGAATCTCTCTCACACACATACATTTTTTATGAAATGCTAGTCAAGATTTTGAAATGCACTAACGTTTTATAAATTATTTAAAAAAATATAATTAATAAGAAACATTAAAGGATCATAAGTAATCTTAAAAGTATTATGAAAATTGCTTTAGATTTTTGGAATTTTCATTCATTTTTGAATATTATTTTCAAACACCAAATTTTTATTATTATAAGTATTGTAGATTATTAAATTAATACACACTTCATTGTATATTGTATATATATTTGGTAATTGGAATCAACCGTGAGATGCGGTGATTAATAATTGTATTCACTATGTGGATTTCCATGTCTTCGTAGTTATAGTTATTTTATTGTATATTTTATAAGAAGAAAACGGTCTAGAAAAAAAAAACATATTCCGAGTACATTATCTTTCACGTATGTAAAATATTTCGATCTGTTACTGTGACCATTACAAACTGAAGTAAAAATAAAAAATATTCAGTATATTGAGTTCCGTCACGGTGACTTTTACACACACGTGTATATCCATTGAAAGCGCTGACCAATGGAACTCGATCGTCTTGTGTGATGCGAGCATGAGAGGCAAAGAGAAAACTCTTGCATCGATACTAGAGTAATGCAAGTAATGTAGCTGAAGCACTGAGCGCATATGGCCGATAGGCACACCTTGAAATCTGCCCAGCAAGTACTGAAAGGGTAGCATCAATATCTGCGTGAAGACTGCACTGTCAGATTGCGCCAGAAGTAGAGATTTTTGCAGGCGTTGAATGCAGTCGACATCACGGTAAACATAAAGTCGGAGGCTCCTAAGATTTCGGCAAAAATAAATGTGGCAACAGGAATAGTGATCTTTTCAAAATATATATTTCTAATAATTAACAGTTAAACAGAATATAACTTTCGTTTCGATAGTGATTAGTATTAAGTTGCTATGAACGATGCCTTTCAGAAAAAGCTATTATTAGAACTGCGTTCTCTCCAGCAATAAAAGAATACAAGACATTCATCCGATAGATGGCGCATCTATCGGATGAATATCTTTATAAGTATACAGGTTGGCTTATAAGGGATTTAAAATGTGAATAACTTGTAATTCATAAAAAAAGAAGTCTAGAAGTTCTGTATTTTATTATAACGAATAAAAAAGTTATTAAATCTATAAATCCCTTCGTCACTTATGGACCACCCTGATATGATAGCTGCTGTTTAGAATTTCGTCATATATAGCAAAACAGTTTGATAAACTACAAAATCATACTGTACGCCCACAGATGCGATACCCTTCGACACTTCTGCGCATGCCAGGAGGAGAATCCATTTTATCGATAATTGGGTAATCAATCCGTCTTGCGGGATGGGTTATTTATTATTATACAGCGGAAAATTAACTTTTCTTTTATGAACATTGTCGTTTTTAAAATGGTTATTATTTTGCTTGTACAACAGTCGGAAAAGTTTACGTATAAAGCACGTGATTTCGCGTTAATCGCTGTAAAATTAGTACATCTTTTATTTCTTTCTCCCCTTCAGCATGAATTGACTATTCTTGGCAATCTGCCAGCCCCGTTTCTATAAACTGGGTGTACAATATATCCACATAACGAATTTCCTTATATATATATATATATATATACACACACACACACACACACACACACACACACACACACTAAGGAAATGGGTGCTGATTAAAGTATATTTTTCTAGAGTTAAGTTTCAAATTCGTATTTCTTCACTGTTTGTTACTATTTATTTTTATAATAGTTTTTCGTTTGGTGTTGATATACTGATAGGCAGTAATCAGAACGAACAGTATCAGTGTCTAGGAAAGGTTTTAGCAATTGAGAAACCTGGAATCTCAGAAGCCTCCAGAATCTAATTTATAAACTGAGTGTTGTGGATTTTGTAGTTTATTTCAATATTTCAGGTCCCATTACTAACAGTTCATTTCTATTATTAAACTATCCCAGTTTCTTAGAACTCTATAGCCATAGTGAACCTTTCAGCCAAACTTTTCAGACAGAAGTTGCCGACAAAGCCTAACCAAATTGGGAATTGATGGGTTTATATTTGTATTGGTAGTGTTTACTTTGAACATGTAATTGCGTCTTATCTTTTTCTTTTCACTGGATTTCTTCGTTAATATTGACCAGTTCGTGTCTGAAGTAGGAGAAATTATTAATTTTCGTTCAAATGGAAGTTACCTGCGATTATACTTTTCCATATATATATCGAAATTAACGGCAGAAGTTATTTATGCTTCACATGTCTACTTATGAACTTAGATGCTGAATATTTCTGGGACATTTCACTCTTTTCCGATACTTCTAATACCCGATACTATTGAAAAATATTTGCGTCTAATCCATCCGATTCTGTTGCAACTTGAATAAGGAGTTGGCAAAGTCAGAAATAATTTTTTTAAAAAATGAGCAATTTTCGTTACTCAACTAGCAGAGGTTATTATATATATTGAGTAGCTGGATTATTTACTTCTTTCTTAGATTAATATTTAAAAGTTGTGTGAATCGCACTGGAAGCAGTGATGCAATGAGGATAATATATTTAAGTAGGCAATCGTATTCTATATGTATTGAATTTCGAAGTTGAAGAAAAAAAAAATACTCCTTCGCTACTTTAAGTTCTGTATAAACTTCCTGTAATGTCATGTCAGGGTGAAAGAGGTTGATCGATACGGGCCACCCGTTTAAAAAGGCTTCTTTTGATGCAGTTCTTGAAAGAAACAGTTGGTCCATGAAGTATTCTCAGACGTAAGTCTATCCATCATTAAGGCATTTTACTTGGTTTCGAAAGAGAGAGAGAGAATCTACTCACAGATAAAGTTTGAGAAAGCTGGTTTCGTAAGATGAATACAGTTTGTCTAAAAGCATTAATATACTGCGTATTTCTCGCTAATAGAAACATCTGGTACTGAAATTGTAATTAAATTATATAAAACTGACATTTGTTAATGATTTAAGGTACATTTTTCTACCCGAAATCACCGTATCTTCATAAATAGTTAATAAATTTAAAATATTACGTTGTAAGTAGACAATCGTTAAAGTTTGAATAAAGGTTATCTGTGCTCATCTCGTTATTGGCACTTTGCAGTGATTCTCTGCGTTTGTATCGATTATGCTTTGTGCAAACCAATATTGTGCTGAGCAAAGTACCTCTCCAAGAGGAGAGGTATGACCCATTTGATTACTATGCAATTTAAATGCATATTTGAAGGGTTCTGTCAATATTGAATCGGAGATAGAAAACAAATTTGTTTCACTAAGAATCCCAATTCAATTAATATTTCTTCATTTTTCCCATCACTGATTTAATGAGTTACTTGCCGAAGATGGTATTTCTGCATTTCTCCGTATTTAATATAACAGAAATTATTCAGTAATTTCTTTGCTAACTTTATGAATAATAATTAATTCAAGCTTCCCATATTTGTTCATAGGGTTCGCTACTATCTTCTCTGAAATACATGATAGACTTGACAGTGCAGAAATACGTCTGCCACTGAATTTACTATACTTGGAAGAAAGTGAACTTTGTATATTTATTTGAAAAATTATAGTTTATAAGTTTATTAAAAATATTTATTACTTTTTCATCTATTATTTAAACATCTATTATTAGGACAGCATAAAATAATAATTATTATTTATTAACCAATAAACAGTGTGCCATTAATTCTCATATCTGTCCGCTAGCAATTTAATATAAATGGTTACTATGGTAGCACGCGCTTGTTGCTAATGGCAACTGTCGACTGGTTTTCGTTTGCACGAATTCGTGTATTCAACATATTTTTTTATTATTTATTTGTGACTATTTACCATATTTTATTTTTAAAACTCTTGCACGAATTTTATCACGTAAAGTGAGTTATGCTGTTCTAAGCCACAAAATTAGTTTTAATTTTAGATAAAATCTGTATCAATTTGTATGTTCGTATGTAAGATAGCATTGTAGTTATAATTTTCTCTTCATCGCAGTATCATTCCTTTCTATTCTCTGGTTGTAGAACATTCCTCCCCCCCCCCTATTTTATGTATTATCTTTCTCTTGCATAAAAAGCTCATTATAAGCTCTCTAATGGCTATGTCATGTTCCAGGATTTTCTGTTTTTCACTGCTCAATTGATCCTTCTTGTTCTTCCATTAATTAAGTTTACAAGATTGTTATTGCCTTTTCTATTCAATCTCCGTCTTTGTGTATAACAATCTGTACTCCCACCTGCCTTCTTTGGTTGTATTCCTTCCTCTTGTGTATCCACTTACATTTCTCCTCACTCGTTGTGTCATCCGCGCCCATTGCTCCATTAATTTAAGCCCGCTTTATGGCTCCTGCCTTCATCCTTGTGTCTTTCAAAAGACTAATGTCAATGTCTTCCAATGCATTTCCTTCTATACGACACATTCTTGAAATTGCAGTTAATTTAATTTCAATAACACCTCTACTTACCGTCAGTTTTTTGTGGTGGCTTATCTAAGCCACGTCAACTAAAGAAGAGCTTTTTTTGTGCAAAATGGTGTCTCCCCCCCTTTTTCTATTCTCCCTTACTGATTTCAGCGGGAGATATAATCTCTTTTTCCTTTCGAAGCGACCTAAAAAGGCGAGTTACCAGTAAAGTTGATTATCTTTCACGTATTCGGAAGGCTCCTGCTCTGAAAACCTTCTTTGTGAAAATTTGAAAATCCTGTTAGCAAACTCGTGATGGGTTTTGGCTGCTCCGCTGTGTTAGGTGATCACAAATGTAGTTTGAAATGAACAGGGAAAGAATACTTACATTACTTGAATCGTGTAGGACTTTTATCTGAAAAAACCCCTGCAATTCAGAAAACATTTTATAAAATTCTGAATATAAAATAAGTACATAAATTTAATTCCTTAAATACAATTAAAGAGTTGATACGGATTTGATACATACAGTTAATAACAAGCATTAAACAAGTTTATAATATAATATTTTATTTTTAAATAAGTTCATAATATTTTATTTTTAAAAAGGTGTATAAAATAAAGAATACTTGAACATACAGTTAATAATAATCAAGCATTAAAATCCTTATAAGGAGTAGCTTAAGGGGGCGAAGCAAGAATGCTTTTCATCTTCCCCGTTATCTGTAGAGGACAGTGTAGGGATAAGGTGTTATTGAGCTATTAAAGCTCTGATCATGGCAGGAGGGTAACAGCAATAGCCGAGCCTCAGTTAGAACTTCATTAGCTACAGCATTGCCATCCATTACCCTCCAAGAGTATTGGATTCTTCTCTTCTCTCAAACCTCAACCAGCAAGCATTAATCATGCCTAAAATCTAATATATATTCATAATATTTTATTTTTAAAAAGGTGTATAAAATAAAGAATACTTGATCATGTGTATATAAAGTAAATAAGTATATATTTATGATATATTTTAAATAAAATATATAAATTTCTAAAACATATCATATTTAAAATAAACAGTTTAGTATTTTTAAAATAAAATCCAACTACATGAGTATATTTTATTCTCACGGTTTTGAGTGATGTATATACATTCCTGTCAACATTTAGTGTTCGAGTTGTTAGGTAAAACAAAAATAAAATAAATGGTTACATATATATTTAAATAACAAGCTTAGAATGCAAAAGAACAAACAATAGAAAATAAATATTAAAAATAAGCACAATTAATATTACAAATTATATAACTAACATTAATATAGTTTAGTATTATATATAACTAATGTGTGTGTGTGTGTGTGTGTGTATATATATATATATATGTGTGTGTGTGTGTTAAAGATACCAAGCTATTTTAAACCTGGTTTTAATCATTTCCCAAGTAAGCAAACAAACAAGTAAGTGAAGTTTGCGCCTGCAAGTCTGGGTGACCCGCAAAGTAGTGCAACTCGTGGTAAAGGTGGAATAAGCTCTGATCATTATTCTTAATATTTACCCTTAATGCATAGCATCATACATCTCCTCAAGCAGATGTGCCTTGCATTAAGGGTAAATATTAAGAATAATGATCAGAGCTTATTCCACCTTTACCACGAGTTGCCTGGACTTGCCCTACTTAGCGGGTCACCCAGACTTGCAAGCGCAAACTTGGCTTACTTAGGAGAAATGGATTAAAACTAGGTTTAAAATAGCTTGGTATCTTTAACATATATTATATATATTATACCCAAGGTAAAAATCTTTCTACATATATATATATATATATATATATATATATATATATATATATTTATTTTTATATATATATTTTATATATTATTATATATATATATATATATATATATATATATATATACACATTAATATAGTTTAGTATTATATATAACATAACATAACAGAATTGTATTTTAAAATCTAATTTATGAATAGTCCCCCGTGAGATTGCAAAAAAAAAAAAAAATCGTCATTTCATAGAAGCAAGATCTACATCTCTAACGGGTTGGGTATATATTAATTTTAAATCTAATAAATTTGTTCGTAATTTATTTATGTTATTGATATATTGATATATAATTATTAATTTATTAAAATCAAAATATATTATTTAATTATTAATTTATTAAAATCAAAATAACTAGTCAGATTAGTATTAAATTAGCTTGATGACATTCAATTACAGCTATTCTTTTTTCGAACAGATATACAGAAAAAATTCTTATATTGACAGGGGCAGGTGGGTATTGCTTGGCATAAAACCGAGGAATAACAAGCGTTCGCTCAGCTAGTAAGAAAAGAGTAAAAGAAATGTAGCCTAAACCTGCTTAATATCTTACTTAGAGACTCATTGTTCTTTAGACGTATGTAATTCATTTTCTTTTCTTTTTTTTTTCTTGAGTGAATTCTTTAGCTTCCTATGCGTCATCATGGTAATGAAGGCCTTTGGAAAAGAGAAAAAAAATAGGAAGCAGTAATCTCAGTGATGTTCCCCAAGAGGCCTTTCAGTCAAGAAGTTTTCTTATGGAAGAAACAAACTTTGCTGGTTACACACGAACAAAAAAAAAGTCCCTACAGCTTGGGTTTATTAAATGAATTTGTGGTTAGAGATATTGCAGCGTGCGGTAAGCAGAAAGAAAACAGAGAACATTAAATTGGTCATCTCCCTGAAGATAATTTGATTGTACTCGACAGTATTGATTACTCATTAACACCCACCTTATTGTGAGGAAATGAGAGATATATTGGAGCAGATTCCATCTTTGGAAATAAGCAAATATGCCACAGAACTTCATTAAACATATCAAGGGTCTAATCATTATTGAAGAACCCACTCATAAAATGCCCGTAATTACTAATTCCCAGATGCATTGCTTCCTTTATTAAATGCCAAATGATTATTTTTATCTCTTTTCTGAAAGAGTAATTATCATTGTACATCACCTTGGCATCGCAATGTTATCACAGGAAGCCCATCTATTCTTATTTGACACCTGTTTTGACACATTAAGAAAATCATCTGTTGCAACTCACTGTGAGTTTAATATCTAATGATAAGTAACGTAGAAATGAGATAAATTGGTAGCTTCTGTAATATGTGATTTTTCGTCAATCCTATGATTTACATCATGAAATAGCAGCATCATGTATTATTCCATTAGCTCATTTGTTTACGAGGATGGTCTGAATAGTTCTCGGCCTGACAATGAAAAAACAAATTTATAATTTCAAAATTATTTTCATTTTTCAACATAATCTCCCTTAAGACTAAGACATTTATTCTAGCGATGCTCCAGCGCCATGATCCCGTCCCTGTAGTAGTTCTCAGTAAGATCTGCAAAATACCCCTCTACAGCCCTCTTGATTCGAAGAAAAACGCTGACCAGAGAGGAAGAGTTTTAGTTTTGGGAAGAGATAGAAGCTAGAGGGAGCCAAATCTGGGGAATAGGGTGGATGTTCCAACAATTCGTAGAGCAACTCCCTTAATTTTCCCATTACCAAAACACCTTTGTGGGCAGGTGCATTGTCCTGATGAAAGATGATTTTTTCCTTCTGCAAACCGGGTCTTTTCTCACGAATGTTTTCGTCTAGTCTGGTTAAAAGATCGGAATAATATTTTCCGGTTACTGTTTTACCCTTTGAAAGATAATTAATAAACAAAATGCCTTCAGCATCCTAAAACACCGATGCCATGACCTTTCCTGCTGATGGAACCGACTTTGTCTTCTTTGACGCTGAACAACCGGCTTCTGTCCACTGTTTTGACTGCTGTTTGGATTCTGGTGAATCCATGTCTCAACCATAGTAATAAGTGGACTCACGAAATCAGTTTTATTCTTGTTAAAACGCTCCAAGCACTGTTCAGAGATTTTCCTGCGAGTGCGTTTGTGATCTGCGCAGCACCCATCTTGCGCAAAGCTTTTTCATTTGCAATTCTTCATGCAAAATATATCCTACACGTTCTTTTGAAATGTCTATAGTCTCAGCAATTTCAAGCACTTTGACTCGCCGGTTATCCAATACCATATCGTGCACTTGATCAATGATTTCTGGTGTTATTACACTTTTTGGACGATCTTCACGTGGATCATCTTCAAGGCTGGTACGGCCACGTTTAAACTCGGCAGCCTATTTCTTAATTGTCGAAAACGAAGGAGAAGAGTACCCATAAACGTTTATGAACCCGGAATGAATTTCGTTCGGCGTTAAACCTTCTTTTACGGAAGATGCTGAGGACAGATGTACCAGCGTAGAAAAAAAAAAGCTTGTCGATTGCATCTATGATCGAGGCCGAGAACATTTTAGACCACCCTCGTATAATCCTATTATGTTTTCTAGAATAGTGTCGTTGTCAGTCTGTAATTATATAGCAACACAAATGAGACCGAAAAAATAAAATAAATGCATTGGAGAAAGCATCTTTTAATTTATCAAAGAAATCCTAGTATGGCCACTCCATCAATATGTGACCAGCATGCATGCATACCTTAATAAGTAATTTCAAAATCCCCACACTTTTCCCAAGTCTCTCATGGCTCTTATTTTTAATGACACTAACTTAATAGAATTAATCCTGAACACACAAGAACCATCTTTCTTTCTAAAAGACGGTTTCCCAATAAATCTCTTATCCAATTGCAAACTGCCAGTGTTTCATCAGTGTACACCTTCCCTATAAACTCGTTCATCTTGCATTAACTGCCGGACGTTTGACCTAAATCGTGTATGGACGTAAAACCAATCTATTCGATCATCTGTTCTTCTCCTTTATAACTTTTTCTCCAGCAAATTCCAGGAGCCCCTTTTCATTTGAGGTCTGTCCTGAATAAATAGGCAATATTTCTACCATTAACCTTAATACAAACTGTAAGACTAGTTGAAGCAATTTCATTTTGTTGCTGGGAACGTTACACTCGGTTGGGAGGTAATTTACCGAATGTTGAATTTTTTTCTTTCTTTTGTTTTTCTCCTATGAGAGGGGGGGGGATTCTATTTATCCAACATCATTATCAGTAAATCTATGCATCTAATTTCTTCCTAGGAAATCTTTAGGTATTCGATTAGCATTTTCTTATTGTAATTTAATTTTGTTTAGTTTCAATTGCTAATAGGTTTTTGTTCTCTTTATTACAATAAAGCCTGCAAAAGAACAGGCAAGACCGTGGCGGGGGGGGGGACTAGAATCATTAACAAAGTACCACTTAGCCTAATGTTAGATAATAAAATTTAAGTCAACAATTGACTCTCAAATTTTAAAAAACAAATATTTTTCTAAAGTTGTAAAACTTAAATTCAGTTAGTCTACATTGCCTTAATATATGAACGAATAATATTTATAACTTATACCGAACTAGAGACTAAAGCTTATTCAATTAAAGCTATCTCTTAGTAAATTTAAATTCAAAGTATATAATTTCTTTTAAACTATAATATAATTATTAAAAAATATAAATATTTTTATTTCTATTTAGAATAGCTATTGTTAATTATAAAAAACGGAATACACTATTTTGTTTTTAGAAAAGTATTAAGTTATTTGCGTTTACCATATAAATATAAATATATATAAATAAATTTATAAATAAATTTAATTTCTGTAACTATAAATTTAAATTCTGTAATCATAACTACTTCATTTATGGTTTTCTTCATGTTCGGATTGATTTCAGGCATGTTTTGAACACGCTTCTAAAAATTGCAACTCTCAGTGTGCATGTGTTACAGTTGATTATATTAAGATTTTAGATAATTAGGGAAGCTGTGTTTTCGCCACGTCTATCATTTCTGATTTATATGATGTAAAGGAAGTAAATGTTTTGCACTTCTCTGTCAGCGTCATTCACCAAGAACTACCGGTGCATCGATCGCCCTCACAGCTTCCTGGACGTAAGCCTTATTGACAGAATTATGAGAACGGCCGTTGGATCCTCCGTGTTGAAGAGATGATTATCGGGCTAATCTGTATCAGTCTCTACAACACCCAGTACTGCTTTGTGGAACTGATTTTCCAATGTTGTGTTCTTCTTCTTCTTCTTTGTGAAATCGTTCCCCACTTCTCTCTACCCCTCTAAGAGTTTAAAAGGAAGTTTATTTTTGAAGTGGAAAGCTTATTGCCGTCTTCTCGCGTTTATGTCAGCATAGTGCGTGGCGTCTTATCTCGGTACTCAGTGTTAGCTGTCAAATTTTAATGAAGATTGCTGGAATCGTTTTTGAAGGAGCCAGGAGACCGTTTCGCTGAAGGATGCAGTCTTCACCGACGGTTATAATTGGATGATCGTGCGTCTCCTCTCCTGAAAATCAAGTTTACATTCTAAATATTATGAAATCTTTCTTAGTATTTAAATTGCATACTTCACGCAGTGTTTGAAATGTGTAATTTTTGCATCCATTTTTCGAGATGCCTGGGTTGCGATGATTTTACGAGGTGGATATATTGTCGTCTTCAACATACATTCAGGTTTAAGAATGTTAGATGGTGTTGGAATGAAATCTATTGGAATCATGCAGCAAGACGGATATCCCTTTCTAGACCAAAATTTTAATGACATCTCATGAGAATAATAATCATGCACTCCAGTCGCATAATCGTATGCAATATTGTTCAGTTCGTGTTGCTGCATTTTGGTGTCCTTGTTTCTTCAATAATTGTGTCCAAATATGGATCATATTTATGTCAAACTAGATATGATTCTGTCATGGTTGTCTATCCATAGAAGACGATCTTCCATAATATATGACGTATAAGACCATCATTATAGTAGTTACCATCTCCCTCTTCCATTTAAAATATGCTTCACTATTAGCTATTAAAGCAATGACATGGGCAGAAACACGGAATTTCCCATATACGGACATTCTTCATTTTTAACTGATTCTTTATTAGTTAAGAATAGTAACATTGTTTATAGTATCAAATTAATGTTTCCATTCTCCACACAGTTATCATTTGTTGATTAAATGTCAAGGCCTGTAGGAAAAGTCTTCATAATACTGAGCGCTTGGCATTGCTAGTCACATGGTTTAATATTTTTATCTTTCTTGTGTGTCTTCTCATGCTTAAGGGTATCTTTTTTATTTTTAAGAAAACCACTTATCTAAAATCATGAAATATTTAAGAATAATTTACGATGAAAACGCGGACCTGAAATACATTTGTTGGTAGGCCACCACGCTAGTGTTAACTAGGTGATGCCTAAAACCCAACGTTATGCAACATTCATACAAAGATTTCAACAAAGCTTAATAGAATGATGAAAGCAAAGTATTTTCTCTTATGTAAGAATCAGGGTGACCACCCTGCAAAAATATTTTATACTAACTTATGCAGGAAAAAGGTACTAAATCTGAAAACAAAAAAAATACTAAATTTTTATTTGCTTTCGTTTCACTCTATTTAGGGCATTTTACGATATTACTACCTTACTATCATAGATGAACTGAATGTAAAACTGCTACATTAATACATGTACGACAAATATGAAAAGAAAAAAGTCAAACTCACCTCACTGTAGTCATCTATGAATCCAAGAGCAGCAGTTGTCAATCATCATAACAGAAGTCCCAAGTGTAACTCTAGCACTTAAGGTGTATTAATTTACCATATAATTTTTAGTGTATAAAATAATGTAACATTACATTTTCAGTTATTTAATGTGCTATTTACATATATATATAGGGGTTCCCACCCACAGGAAAAACACTGGAAGTATTTATTCATTATTTTTATCAGATTTTGCTAAATTAATTAACTCTTCAGAAATACTAAAATCTGTAGCTGATGAATGTTTCAATTTTTATTTTGTCAAAAGGAGTCCATTCATAAAGGGAGCTTTTTTTTTTGAGATTTCATTGCGTGAATCTACAGCCAAAGCATTTTTTATAAGATAGTTACATTTATTGCGTCCACACTGCATTTTCTTAGCAATTTCACTATCAGGAGGAATTGTTTTCAATAGAGTTGGAAGAGTATCCGTAAGCCACAAACGCAGATTGTGTTCGGCATCCAGGGCCGTTCCGTGGGTTTGCGCTGCTTGAGTGCAAATTTTTGTGCGCCCCCCTTCCATTAAAAATTAAAGGATCCCGAATTACAATAACACGTTACGAATCATTTTATTATACTGCACATTAAGAGGAATGTACATTAAAATAATGAACAAACACAAATAGTAAAAAAAAAAAATTATTTTTATATAATAAACCAAGATACTCCTATAATGTAACATGGAACACGACAAGAAAAGAAGAGACTCTCAGGATAACTCAGCGTGCAAAAGAACGTAGGATTTGTAACATCGGCAAAATGGAACATGTTAGAATCGCGGAACTAAGAAAGAGATCAGGCATAAAAGATATGGTAACTGCAGTATATGAAAGCAGGATGAGATGGGCAGGTCACATAGCCAGACTCAGGAATAACAGATAGACATATAGAATATTCAACTGGCAACAGGAATAAAGAGAAAACCAGGAAGACTACCTACAAGATGAGAAGATCCGCTAGTGAAATCTATGGGGATAACATGGAAGAGAGAGAGGCTCAAGCTCGAGATCGTTGGAGGCATTTTTGTGACCTGCACTCATGGAGAAATCCTGAGTGAAACACAGGTCCATCAAGAAGAAAACTCAAGAAATCCCTAGAATGTTTTTCACTGTGCTGAGAGTAGTGATTCAAGTAAGTTGTGTTGAAGCTCGTACCATTTATTTAACTACTCAGCCCCTCACTGAAATCTCTCGCATTCGAAGGTGACAAATATGCACAAACAGTTTAGCGTGTTATTTATTTCCATTTTTTATGAACGTGTTCGATTATATCTCCCCTAAATTGTGCCGCCCGGGTTCTTTGCACCCCGGTACGGAAGGGGGATAGTGACCTGATGGAGGCATTTGCATCATATGCACATAAAATCTCAATTCTGCGTCTTTAATTTATTTTTCCGAGTGATATTCGGAACTGGATTTAAACAACGACATTATTCCTAACTTCTTTTAGATTCTACATTCTGCCTGTGTTTTGGAGTGTTTGCATAACGAATCAATAGACATTTGCTACCATTAATGCTTATATCACAAAATTTACAATAAGCAGTCATTTACCTGAAGTGACCAAGGATTTAAGAATGGGATCCTCCAACCATTCTTCTTTTAATTTTTGCTTATATGATTTTTTCATCTTTTTAGATGAATCTTGTGAACCTAAATCATAACTATTATCACTTTCTCTTTCATCTGAATTGCGTGTGTCAGAAGTGGTTTCATGTGAGTGCGAAGGGCTGCCATTGAGATCTTCACTTTCAATGGTTCGTTTGTGTACTTAACTGACTCATGCACCACACATTTCCCCCTGATATTGAGAATCAAATTTAAATTTAGAAAAGTTTTCTTGCAACTTGTCTATGTTTAAAAGGAAAATCTAAATATTTTCGATGAAGAATTAAACAAGTTTTTGTTAAAAAAAACTGAACTTATAACGAGCTAGAAGTGTTTGAACAGCGAAGAATATATTTTCATTGACTAGTGCCAGTCGGATTGTGTGAGTACAGGATTGGGGGAGTGAAAGAGAGAAGGTTAGCGAACAGTGAGAGGGGTAGGGAAAAAAAAGAAATCATATTCTTGTGTCACTGAATGTGACATATGGGAACGTGGAAGAAAAGAAAAATATTGAACGCTTATGTCTCTCGTGTTGTTATTATTACTACTCGGAAGGAAGAAAGTACTAGATCTGTTGGTGAACGTACTAGAACACCAAAAATGTATAAAAAGTACTAGATCTAGTACGAGAATACTAGTGGTGGTCACCCTGGTAAGAATGTTCCATTAAGGTACCCTTGTAATATCTCAAAATCGGAAAGTCTTCAGCTGATGTTATGTTATATTTGTTTGAGTTTGTAGGTTTAATATAAGCATAAGTAAACCATTTTGTTATCTTGAAACTGAAAAATAACCATTTTTTTCAATTCCTTTAGTCCTTATAAGGACTGGGTTAAAGGGGCGAAGCAAGAATGCTTTTCATCTTCCCCGTTATCTGTAGAGGACAGTGTAGGGATAAAGTTATTGAGCTATTAAAGCTCTGATCATGGCAGTAGGGTAACAGCAATAGCCGAGCCTCAGAACTTCATTGGCTACAGCATTGCCATCCATTACCCTCCAAGGGCATTGGATTGAATGAATCCTCTAGTCCTTTCAATTCCTTATAAGGACTGGCTTAAAGGGGCGAAGCAAGAATGCTTTTCATCTTCCCCGTTATCTGTAGAGGACAGTGTAGGGATAAGGTGTTATTGAGCTATTAAAGCTCTAATCATGGCCGGAGGGTAACAGCAATAGCCGAGCCTCAGCTAGACTTCATTGACTACAGCATTGCCTTCCAAGGATATTAATTAACGACACCTCTCCTCCTTTCAATTCCTTAGTCCTTATAAGGACTGGCTTAAAGGGTCGAAGCAAGAATGCTTTTCATCTTCCCCGCTATCTGTAGAGGACAGTGTATGGTAAGGTGTTATTGAGCTATTAAAGCTCTGATCATGGCAGGAGGGTAACAGCAATAGCCGTGCCTCAGTAAGCACCTCATTGGCTACAGCATTGCCATCCATTACTCTCCAAGGGTATTGGATTGAATGAATCAATCACCGCATCTCACGGTCGATTGATTCCCATCATCCCTTTCAATTCCTGCCTCCTTTCCCTTAAAATATACATAATCTATATTATTAATAGTTTACTTTATATCTTAATTACTTAGTATTATTTTATATATTAGATTTATTATTTTTATATATTTTTATTTTATTTAATAATTTTATTTTATTTATTATTTTTAATTAATTTTATACTTTTTTATCCTTTTATGAATAGAAATCACAATTTAAATCATTATCTTTGCTACTCAAAATGTTATGAATATAGGATGGCATTACAATAAAATTTGATTCAGAAATTGGTATATTCTTTTAATGGTATAATTATTACTATTAGTAATACTAAATTAATAAGTTATTACTAATAAAGAAAAAATATTTAATATATATTTATGCTTTATAATATCTTAATAATAATAATAAAGAAACTTATTAAGAAAATGATTAGTAAATTTATATCACACGAGCCTATGTTTTGGAATATTTATGAAACCTTTTAGAGGATGTTTGTCCTCTTTCCATCTTGTTATAAACAGATAACTTTGGAGAAATGAAAATATAAATATTAACTTTTTCCTTACGTTTTATTGATTTGAAATTCCAAGTACTGTAATCAAATAATGAAGATGAAACCTGTAATAAACGCAACCCTTCGCATCTCAATAAATATCAGATTAAACATTCCTCCAGTGACGTTTCTAAAAATAAATTAAAAAAATGAACACATTCTTAAGTATTAAAAGGAGTTTGCTATCTTTTCAAAATATTAATGCGAACAAAACTTTAATACAAATCAACACTTCGTTTAGCAGAAAGAAAGTTAAGGAATTGAAAGAATGCATTAGCAGTGCATTTGAAATATTAATGTGAATGCATTAAAAGGAAATGATCACGTAAACATACTTGAGTTACCCAACCAGTTGATTTTAAATACGTCTGAAAGGCGTCATACTTGGTATTATTTTAGATTAAACCATACTAAATATTTTTTTTACGATGAAGCTGTCTTCTAGTGAATGCCCTGATTTCTTGTGAAGGTGCACGAATTAAATAACCCCCTTCCCACACTGACAAGGAATTCAATCTAGTAATTTTATTAATAAGAAATTGGTAGAGCTTGCTATTTGCATAGATAATGTTGTTGGTAAAAAATGCATAAACTTAATCAATGTTTCTACTTAATAATCTTCCACTAGGAAGCAAGTCCCTCTAAGATGGAATCTAATGAACGAGCCAACATTCAGGTATCTAGTTTAATAATAACCATCTTTTAATAGCGTATGGAGCACTGTGAGCTAAGATAATATCCTCACGATAGTCACACAGATATGCCAGGATTTACAGCCAGTAGTTCCATCAGATTTCCTGGTGGTGGGTTCCTGTTTCAAACATCTCTTTCCACCACATCCCGGATATTCTGTGGGGGAAGAGTCAATTACAGTGAAGCGATTATCGTGTTTCTGTTACCTATTCCTGGAGGAAGCAGATGCTGAGTCATTGTGTAATCATGTTCGCGTTCTCATCACATGCAAGATAAATGTCGATGTGAATTACTATACCAGACCAACAACGATGTTCATTTAGTCACACCATTCAGCTTAATACTAGTCCTATTTATGTCAAGGTGATGGTGGTTTCGTGTATATGACCCACCGGTTACCGGCAAATTCATCGAAAAACAGTTAATCGAAAGACAATTCACCGAATGCAATTCATCGAACAGCAATTCATCGAAAAAGCAATTCGCCGAATAAACAATTCGCCGAACGGCAATTTAACGAATGGCAATTCGTCGAAAAGGCAATTCATCGAATGACCAATTCCTCGAATGACAATTCATCGAACGACAATTCGTCGAAAATGCAATTCATCGAAAAAACTATTCACCGAAAAATTTTCGATGAATTATGAAAGAATTCATCGAAAAGTCATTTTTCTTGCAAACTATTGTTTAGAAAATGTTCAGTAACAATGTGGAACGTTACTCATGATACAGACATCATATGGAAGCGGTCATTGAAACGTAATAATTATTTTCTTGCATTCTAGAGCATTTAATGTAAGTGTACATCCTGCTTCATTGTACAGTTAGCGATTTATCTGTAGGGAAGACAGGAGTACCGCATGCACTTATCTCCCGAATAACCTCGAAAACATGTAATTGCAGTTAATAAGGGGAGGAATAGGCTAAGAAATTCGTTCTACCAAATTTTGCACTTGACATCCTTGATAAACGTAGGATGCTGAAGTCCTTTTCAGCAATTTCATTAAATGAGCTGTAGAATTTTTCTCTTCTCGGTTTCTGCAGTTTTGATGAAAATAAGTTTAGGATGGAGAACTTTTTTTTATACATTCACGCCAAGTTTTTTTGTGGTCTTCCATTTTCCAGAGATGAGATGTTTCTTAAAGTTGAGTTTTCTGATTTGGAATTTTCGAGTTGGTTCGAAAAAATGGCTCAACAATGCGATCATGCATGATCGCATTGTTGAGCCATTTTTTCCATGAGGAGACGATTACGAGAGTGGCATACCTAAATATGCTAGAGAAATTTGTGTTTCCCCAGATTGAGAATGTGTAGGGCCTCATTTTCCAACATGATGGAGCAACTCCACATTATGGTGACTGCGCGTATCCCACTGCTTGTGGCCACCGCGCAGTCCCGATTTGATTCCGATGGATTTCTTCTTTTGCGTATATTTATATTTGTGTATAAATAATTAAGTAAAAGAGTTATTTTCCCAAATGATTACTTTTTCCGATTTTTACATATGGCTATGTTCGTGTCCGAACAATTCATCGCGAGGAAAAATCAGAAAAATTCATCTCGCGAACTATTGATTGCAGAAAAAATTCGCTGAAAATGTTATTCGCTAGAAAATTGAAATGATATTGCATTGATACCGATATGAAAAGTAAATGCAGTGAAGATAAATTTCGTAAAGGCGTAAACTTTTACTAACGCATAAACTGAGTTCAGTAGAAAGTTCAGATTTTTGTTTCTTTTTCTTAAAATAATCTAAATATTTTTACTTCTACTTCAGATGCTGGTTGCTATTTCTGAAGTAAAATACGTCTTAGAAATACTACGTCTTAGAAATATTTGATAGTAATCCTCTTAGCTGGAGGAAAAGGGTAAAGGCTTAGATTACTCTGGGTGCTACTGAGAAAGAAAAGAGAGGACACTTAGCCAGAAGGGACACTAAAGTGCCTCAAGCTGTAGTGCGAATTACATCAAGAATGTCGTGTTTTGTTTTCAATTGTTGATTAGTAGACATCCTAACATAGAAATAAATATAGACATTTCTTTCACAGGCTGATACAGTATTTATCTAAAATAAGTTCTTAATTTATAATGATCAGTTTCATTTTTATTATCGAAAAATTATAAATTATTTCTTTCAATTATCTTGAAAAAGAAGATTTGAATTGTTTTTGAAAGAAAAGGAACATATGCATAATCTTATTTTTTGGTGGGGCGGGGGGTTATAGACTTATTCAATCTGCAGATATTTCAGAGAATTTATTTTATAAATCGTTCGCAAAACAACTGTTACAAACGTAAATCACTTGGGGAAACATGTCCAATCATTTTAATGTAAATACAACAATGCCATGTATCTAAACTGGAAGAAAAAAATATTTATACAAGAGTAATAACGTCTAATAAATCTGCTGATGCTAGAACTCTTTCATAAATAATTTTTTTCTGACATATCTCTATTAGTTATAATGTAATCAATCTACAGATTTTTGCCCTCTTGTATTCTACCATCTTATGGGCAGTAATTTCTTCTTTGTACTACAAAAAAAAAAAAAAAAATCAGTCAACAAGAAAAATATGTAATATTTTCTTTTTCATTGGGTGAATTTACAATGTCCTTTCTTTGTGTTTTGGAAGGAAAGTGTAAATGATTATTTTCTTACTATTTTTGCCATTATAACATCTGATACAATTAGTATATCTGAACTAGCAGAAAATACATACATATCAATTTAAATCATAACCTTTAATTTCATTTTGTAATGACCAATTATACAGGGAAACCAAAAAGATCACAATATAAAGAAAAAAATTAGTGATATGATTAAAGAATTTCATTTTATTCTCTATAAAGCAGAGTCGCTCAAGCACGTCCTTCAGGAAATCTTCGAAACATGATTTTGAACAAAAATATAACATAATCTTGAACCTCCGCAGCCTGTTTTTTTCAAAAATAATTCAAATATATCAAATAACTATCGTGAATTATTTTTTTTCGAGAACAAAGAAAATGTTTTGTGGAGTAAGCGATTAGAAAAAAATTAGCAAAAAAATAAAAATAAATAAAAATGAAATTAGTGTTCCAAGGTAAGGCAATATTTAAATGAAGAAACTATGCAAGAACCTTTATTTTGTCCAGGCATTAAAATTGCTTTGTACAAGAAAAAGAGAAAATAAAAATAATTTCTATATTTTTAGTTTATCCAATATAACTAGGATTCAGTTACCCAGCATAGAACGAGGAACTGCATTCCTTGTTATAGACAACTGAGATGCAGCTATGAGCGTGAGATAATCCCATTAACTGTTCTCTTCAGCGGGAGGGTTTATCACACCTTCTAATGAACATGCTGGCCGAATTGCACTTCTTATAACTTCAACAGATAGCATTCATCGTATCCAGATTTATCTGGACGTCTATAGACGTCCTGACCGGTTGAGGGGGGGGGGGGGTTAAACGAGGAGGAACTGGTACAATTAATAGATGACGTTGAAAGTTCTGCCAAAGATTATGATTGTGATGAGTCCGTTAAAGAATTCAGTTTAAAGAAATTAGCAATAGGATTAGACTTGGCAAGAAAGTTATTTTATGGATAATGATCTCTCAATGGAGCTTTCCAGAAAATTTACGAGACAATTGGACATTTGTTTAGTTCCGTATTATGAACTTAATAAAAAATTGTAGCATAGTGGTAAGCAAGGTCTTATTACTGACTTCTTGAATTCATAACTAAACCAGCCGAAGTATGCAATAAGAACTATTGCATATATAAATAAAGAACATCTATGAAGTATACATACAATTTATAATTTTTATAATTTTTTACTATGTATTTGTTGCATAGTTTATGTTTTCTTAACTTACATGAATTACCTGAATATGTCATTGTTTATAATCTTAAAAAAAAAGAAAAAAACGATTTGGGAACCTAAACCTACTTTTTCTATGTGATTTGAGTCTCGCATAACGCGATTTATACAGCGCGGTATTTTTGTGGAACCTAACATCCGCGTTATACGAGAGTTACCTGTACTTCAATTTGTATCTTACCTTCCAAGTCAGCAGACTTCATTCCTGCCCAATGTGGAAGTTTAAACTATTTAAGAATATGCAAAAAAAAAAAAGAAAAAAAAAATTGACCTCTACTGTAAGCCGAAATTGTTCTATTTTTTTTTTTTTCATTTTTATGCAATTTACATAACTGTTTACTATTAATTTACAAGTATACATACACATATCATTTGTAGAAAATTAGCCAAGAACTAAAATTAGACAAGATATTTGCATGCGCATCTTAAATATTTTTTATATTATTTAAATATTTTAGTTATCATCTTTATGCTAAGATCAATATTGTAGATAAAAATTCCTATTACCAACAAATTTATCATTTTTGTCAACAAATTTATTTACCAAGTATTGAAACTAATCGATTTTCAGTAATAATAATAATCGTATGATGATACACGGCCGTGAGTCCCCTTTATGAGGAGGTACGGTACCATCTCATTCCCCCCAAAATTTTATCCGGGCTCCGGAACAGATGAGGAATCAGACCTATGGCTGGGTCAGTATTCCTGACTGTAATCCGTGTATGTTCACTGGACCGGTTTGCCTGCGGGATGAAAACTACCAGATAAACTGGTGGAAAAAACCCTGCTGTCCACGCCCAAGATCCCTCAATGGAGCTTTCCAGAAAATTTACTAGACAATTGGATATTTCCTTAAGCTCCTCACGTCATTGACGAGAATCGAACCTAGGACACTCCTTCCCCAGGAGTACGGTTGCGAAGCGCATAGCCACTAGGCTAACCGCGCGGATTGATTTTCAGTGATATGATATTACACTGTAAATGAATCATATAGTTTATATGTATGTTATCTGATTTTGCTGAACTTTTTTTTTCCAAATAACTTTTCCATTTTCATTCAGTTTAAGTGACTTATTTACACTTAGGCTGGTAGTGATGCATTTTCTCTTGCTTTTATAATATGTATAATGTAATAAACTTGCCCTACTTTTATATTCCCGTTATTTTCCATATGTAATTGCAATTACCAGCAACTTTCGTATACTGTTAATAAATTAATCATATGAGAATTAGTAAGGAAATACAATTATTCAGTGACATATATTATATATATTATTATACGTATTATATTATACATTATGTTACATTTCAATTTTTGCAATAATGTGCATTTATTTTAGAATACTATTCAAAACATAACACCGCAAGTTTCTTAAGCAGTATTACTCTACATTGTAAACTGAAGACAGTCGTTTTTGTTGTTTTCTATACTTCTTTTTATTATCTATTTTTCTGAAATCTAGTCTTCTAGTTCCCGATAATCTTTGTTAGTGCATCCTTATTTATTTATTCATTTTAATTTACTCATTTTAAACAATGCATTTGTATACCAATTCTCTTTCCTGTTTTGGATTATTACATGTGATCATTAGAGGATTATTATCATTAAGGGAGATACTAAGGGAAAGTGATCAGAGCTTACTTCACCTTTACGACGAGCAGCCTCAAACCTGAAAATACCTCAGGCGCAAACTTCACTAATCTGTCTGTATGCTTACTTGCGAAAAAGGATTAAAACCCAGTTTAGAAAATTGCTTGGTATCTTTAACATAGTATATACCCAAGTTAAAAAAACTTTTTACATATATATTATTATATTATATTACATATAATTATACTATATTATATATATTATATTATAAGCTGTTGATTATCCGCCATGACAACTGGAAAGTGTAGTTCACAAGTTGAAAGTGTAGTTTTAATAATTTTACAAATTATTAAAAATCAAATCAAGCTATAAGAAACAAACGGGCGTGAAATCCGTCGCATTAAATTAAACATTCAAGATTTCTGTTTGTATTAATTATTTTGAGTTTTTGTCTGCAGCTTCGTGATGCGACTTTTTTTGGTTTCTTGTTTTGTTTGTGGTTGATCGCTCTCAAACTGCTATCTTAGGGTATATTCCTAAACAATTAAATGTTTTCGTGGATGCCATATGTGTAGTTTCTTCATTTGAATTTTATGGGTTTCACACTAATGTCTTTCCATATGCAAACATATGCGGCATAAATATGCTTCGGCCGAATGGACTAAGCCTTCGATGACTGTGTAATGTCTAAGTGAATATTAAATATGTTCTTCTGACCTGCTTGCTTTTAATATAATAAATAAATAAATAAATAAATATATGGGCCACACTATGGAATCTGTGATGATTGTAGCTTTCTAGTGAAAGCTCTAAGTGTATTCTACAAAAATTCTGAATTCTGAAGGAACTTCGACAATGGAAATAACTTCAACCCTAATACCCCATTAGGAGATGGAAATGAAATTAAATGTTAAATATATTAAATATCTGTGATAACTTCAGCGTTCTCCTTACGATTCCTTTTAACTGCACAGAATAGGATATGTAGTTGTATCTCATTAAAATCTCAATCTGAGCTAATTTCATAATTTTTGATTACATTTCTTTCTTAATTGCGAAAAGGCGGCATGCCCTAGGTTTCCCATTGCTATTGACACTATGGAAAACTGTGATGCTTGGAGCTATCTAGTAAAAGTTCTAAGTGCGTTCTACAAAAATTCTTTAAATTCTTCGTTTACGATGCAACTTTATATTCAATGGTGAAACTGTTGATTTCAGCCATTGATTTCAAAAATGTGATAATATAAGAACTTTTAAAAGATAAACCAGAAAGAAACACAAATAACAGTTTATGAATAATATATTATCTATTATCTACCTTTTCCGCAACATGAATAATTATTCACTTTTAAGTGAATAATTATTCATATATAAACAATTATTCATAAATAAACAATTAAGCTGACCGTCAATTATAATTGACGGTCAGCTTAACAGCACAATGCAACTTATATCTGAGACTTCTCAACAAAACTAACGGCTCCGGGGGCCGCGCCCACAGTTTGGGAAGCGCTGGACTAAAATACTCCACATCTGTCTCAAATAATCAAAACAACCCATAACGGTCTTTCCAAAGGTCGAAGTTCTCGAGGTAGCCAGTCAGCTAAAATACCTAGGATAACAAGAGATTGAAAATTGAGATTGAGGGATTAGGCCAATGAGCCCTGAAAACAATATATACAGGAGCTATACTACCATTGATAATTGACGGTCAGCTTAACAGCACCATGCGACTTATATCTGGAACCATTAAAACAACTCCTATTTATTGGCTTACAATGCTAAGCAACATAATACCACCAAATCTAAGAAGTGATGCTTGTTCACGAGAACATGACAAAGTACTCAGAAATACTGTATTGCCTATACATAATGACATATCAGAACTATAGCTTAACAGATTGAAATCAAGAAAGCTCACTCTTCGTGAAGATAAACATCTGAGAATGATTAATTAAAATACTAAAAATTAATGGAAACGAGTGTGGAGCATAAATACTAATGCTCAACTCAAAATTTAGTTTGATAGTTGCTGCCTCAACATCCCGGCAGGGGCGCGCCAGTAGTGTCTGGCGCCTGTGTGCAAAACTTTAATTGGCGCTCCTATCCTCCCCTCCAATAAAAAAATCACTTAAAAAAAACGTTTTTTTTTAAAGTATTTCCTCCTCTTTGGCGCCTTTACTATCCTGGCGCCTGTGTGCGTGGCACACATTGCACATATGGCCGGCGTGCCCCTGTATCCCGGGTGTGGAATTGGAAAGACATGGATAACACTGAACATGATTCGTACGCAATAGAAGATGTGCAAGCTTTCTGTACAAGTGGAGGAAAATTCCCTCACCGGAGTGTGACTATGGACACCCGAACCAATCAATCCATCATATTTGCATTGAGTGCAGTCTTCGCGCATATACAGGTCAAAGGAGCGACTTCCTAGAGGCGACACCGCCTTCTATAGACTGGATCAGAGAACATGATCTTAACTTATAAGTGCGTTGTCCGTCAAACGTGTAACTGCCTGTTTTATTGTAATTATTTATCATTTACACTTTTTTTTTATTTTACTTTTTACATATCTGTACCCATTTTTGTAAATGCACTTTTATAACTTTATGTAGATTGTCATACGATAAACAATAAATAACCTCCGGTAGGGTTACTGTTGGGAAGAAAACGAAAACACCACACACACTTAATAATCTACAGTTTATTCGACATCTGAAACAACTATCGTTCAAAGATTTGAACCATAGGTCAGATGTCCACAGAAACTGCACTTTCTCGCGATAGTTGAGGGCTCCTGTGCAGTCATTCGAAATTATCAATTTATTGTTTTTTCCCTTAACACTAGATATCACTCCTTCTAGACATGTAGAATGATGCTAAGCTGCAAACATAACTTTAACTAGGCAAAATAGCTGAAAATATCACAACATTTTCTGCAAAAATGGTATGGCGCCGTAAATGAATTCATTTTTTATATTTAGAAAGACATCCCAACTAATGTAATTCTGATTTTTGTGTGTGGTCTCTTTGAGTTTACTTAGATAGGGCGATATCGATGTTTATTCTTCTTTCCGTCAATTTACTATTTCATAGCGAACACTCTCTCTCGTTTCGTTTTGGTTGCCTAAGAAATATCGATGTTTATTTTAATTTTTTAAATTTAGTAAAAAAAAAAAAAGATTACAAGCATTTATACGTCCAGTCTATTTTTGACATCCGTGCATCATGGTACGTGAAGAAATTTCATAGTGAATGCTTTGCTTTCTCTATGTAAAAAAATGTGGCTAATATTCCTTTCTTTATTAAGTTCATGTATTTCAGTAATGTAAACTTGCGTACTACAGAACTATATATATATAACGTTTTTTAACTTGGGTATATTATGTATTCAAGATACCAAATAATTTTATATAAACTTAGTTTTAATCCTATTTCCCAAGTAAGCAAACGGACAAGAAAGTCAAGTTTGCGCCTGCAAGTAGTGCAAGTCCAAGACAACTCTTGGTAGTGCCAGTCGAGGCAACTCTTGGTAAAGGTGGATAAAGTTCTGATCACTTTTCTTAGTGTGTATAATACTAATAACTAATTAACTAATATATATATATATTATGCCTCGACTGGCACTACCAAGAGTTGCCTTGGACTTGCACTACTTACAGGCGCAAACTTGACTTTCTTGTCTGTTTGCTTACTTGGGAAATAGGATTAAAACAAAGTTAATATAAAATTACTTGGTATCTTGAATATATATATATATATATATATCTTCTTTCTTAGCATAAACGTTCATTTCCTGATAACATGATCATGGCTTTTAAGACGTCATTAAAATAGTTTTTTTTAAGGGGAAGGGGCGGAAAAATATGCTACTGCACGTGGCGACAAAATTTCTAGGGTTGGCCCTGGGGCCAGTCCTGGTGAATATGGTGTTTGAGGTAGATATTGAAATCCCAAGTCGTATATTGTCTGTTGGATTTCATAAGCAGGTGCATTATCCTGCAAAAGCAACACGCCTCTGCTTAGTTTCTCGAACCGATTTTCCTTCAGTACCTCCTTCAATTCCTTCAGAGCTGCTGTAACAGTTTCACCTTTCTTGAGGTAAGGTAAGGATTACACCATCCATATCCTAAAAGACAATGGCAAGAACTTTCCCTGCTGACTGTTTGGTTCGAAACTTCTTTGGCCATGGAGAACCTTTGTGTCTCCACTCCATTGACTGTTGTTTGTTCTCTGGGTCATAGTGACGAAGCCATGTTTCATCAACGGTTAGAATATGAGCTAAAAAATTTCACGAAGATGAAATCCCTTTATGAAATGTTCTTTTAACATCTCAACTATACCCGCCTCAGTGGATATCATTCACTGCAACCAGTATGCCCCGCCAAAAATTCGCTTTCCGAACGAAGTAGGATAAATAATAGTTATAAATAGTAGGATAATAAAAAGATATATATACCTCTCAAATAATATAAAATACCTCTCAAAATAATCCAAAACAAAAAAAAAAAAAAAAAAAAATTGCACACACATCTTTGCCCCCACACGCCTTATAATTCATTTTTCGGTGAACTGTATATTCGATGAATTGTGATTTTTCGATGAATTGTTGTTTTTCGATCAATTGCGTTTCGATGAATTGTCTTTTCGATTAACTGCTCATCGGTGAATTGCTTTTTTGGGGAATTGTCTTTCGATGAATTGCTTTTTCGATTAATTGTTGTTCGATAAACTGATTTTCGATGAATTGTTTATTCGGTGAATTGCTTTTTCGATGAATTGTTGTTCGATGAATTGGCTTCGATGAATTGTCTTTCGGTAAACTGTTTTTCGATGAACTCTCCGGATACCGACCCACCATGTTCTCCTGTAATCAGTACGAAATAAGAGGAACCAGGATTCATCACCTAGTGACTGTTCTACAGCTTTTCTTATATTCCTTCGATCATCTCAGTCATAAGTGTAGAAAGTTTTTCACTTGGTTGTGAATTAAAGATATCAAGAAATTATATTCTTGAGTTAATCCTTTATCCAAGTGTAACAAAGATTGCGCGTGAAGTATCTTCACGACTAAGCTACTTGTACACATAGGCTTTTGACTTCGCATGAATTGCTTCGGTATCCCATTATGCAAAGCACAGTTTCTTTGGGATGTATATTGTTATACATTAAGGGTCACTATCAAAACCGGGCTTCGACCTTTATTGTGGTCTCAATTAGCACGAGATAGATGGAGGGCGAGACCCACTCCTTGTTCAACCGACAGTGCATTAGTATGTGGATAGACAGAAAACAAAATTGCATTTGATGTCACATACGATTAGTAAACGCGTAGATTGTATTCTTAGAAACATCTTTAACCAATTAACGGACAATGAAGAAAATTATTGATACTACGTCTATTGAATGCTGACCACGGAAATATTTGTAGAAAATGCAAGAAGCAAAAACGAAGAAACTGAGTGAGAGAGGTGCATTGGTGAGAGATTGGCAATTAATCAGCCTACTTGCTCTCTTTTGTACTGAATTGAGAAATTTTGGGAGCTCTTTGAGGCTCTACTCCAAATATGAGAGGTTAGATGGATTTGAGGTGCGTATCTAGTTAATAGCGTGATGATATTTGTTCACCGATTAATGACAATATTCTGGATAATGAATGTGACTCATGAACTGCAATAGAAATTTTTGAATCGTTTAACATACACCCTAACCAACTACTTGATTTCAAGAGAAATATTTCCAACCACTATGGTTGTTACTGGTTTTCTTTCCAACTAATATTTCTGCCTAGTACATATTTCTGTAATTTATCGACTCGGTCGTGTGTGGCACATACGAGTTGAGATTTAGATTCCCGTTAGCATTTTGTCATCTAGAAAATTCATCACAGGTCCAAAGAAAAAGGTAATAAATCTAAAACAGACTAAAATACGTTCGGCATATCAATTTTTGTTATAAAAGAAAATGCCAACAGACGATTCAGAAATACTTCAAACTTTCCAGATTTCCAAAATACTAACATTTTCATTGTGAAGTAAAAATATTTCGCACATGATCCCAAAGAGCACAAGAAACAAACCGGTCCATATATCACAAGATATTTTCAGAAACTGTAAGACATTGCTGGTGACGCAGAACATTTTTCATTCTCTGTAAACGATAAAGGTTGAAAATACACCACCTTGTTTATCTCTTTGTAGACTAGTGATTGCCGTATTATTTAAATGTGTTTTTAATTTATTTGTAGAATCATGGACAATATCCAAGTACATTCTTCAATACACTGCCATTCAAACCAAATATGTTTTGAATAAATGAATTGGTAGTTTAATAATAAACATAGAGAGAATATCAAAATATAATTATTGAAAATAATTATTCAATAATTATTGATGTTATCAATAATTATTGAAAATATAATGATAACATCAGAAAAAAGAATTTATCTGATGTTATTCGACATTCGATTTTTTTTACTTCCTAATAACTACATTAATATTTATTCATTCATTTCCTCGTACTTCAATGCTTCCACGACACCAAAAATTAATAAAATCCCCTAATGCTTTTGAACTTGAAACAATAGCTGTAATATCCGAGAGTTGTTAAATCAGTAGAGAATAAATAAAAATATATAACCCCCTCGCGTGCAAACACAATGTGAAACACAATGCTGTTTGTGTGGAGGAAGATTTTTAACACATTTAGAACATAAATGTACAGTTTATTCTAATTACAGTTCTCATGTAGTCAAACATTGGTCAAATGAAAAGTTTTACAACAAATTTGATAGTAGTGAATGTTACGACAAGCCTCAATTGTATCCTCATCACAGAGGCTCTACTCTTTCTACAACATATTCATTACACTGAATATCATAAATTCATTCTGACACTTCACAACACATTCAGGCAATGAATTTCATTCTCTCACTCACCTCTCTCTATGTAAAAATGAAAAAAATACTCTTATTCAGCACTTCCTTGCATAACTTCTAAGGATGGGGCCTAGTGCTTGTCTTTCCCCTCAAACACATCTTCTTTCTTATAAACTCCTCATTTCACATGACTTAAATCTCTAACATTGCATAGTATTAACATCATCTACCATGCTGTCAAAGATTTCATCCCTTTTAAATCCTGATGACGAGATCCAAGCTCATTTGTTCAGATATGGTCTAATCAGTACCTTTATATAATGAAATCTGTATCTTTTCCATTCAACGCCTTTCTTAGTATTTCTGTACTCCTTTGAACTGTGATCAGCATCATCTGTACTTTGAATTTCACGTTTCTATTTCCCATTACACCATTAATCCGTTCCCCTTCTACTTTCAGATGGAAGTATGTACTTATTGCACGGTTACCTCCATGGGGTCCGAAGACTCATCGCGGGAGATCCAGTCTATACACACAATCTATCATTCATCTCCTTAATCTCATTAACAGACAGTACTCACAACTGACTCTGGCAAGCCATTCCACTCATTCACACCCATCAAGCTAAAAAACATCTAGTCCTCACCCCCCCCCTACTAACCACACCTTTGTTAAACTTCCCTCTAGCCAAGTGCTGGAACATTTCCCCTGCATCTATCATATAAAACTCGTTAAGCAACTCAAATGTTTCTATCATATCCCATTTTTCTCCTATCAACCGACTTCTGCAATCCACACATCTTCAATCTGTCATCACAGGGAACATTCCGCAGGCCACTCACCATCTTGGTCACTTGCCTCTGAATCTTCCTCATCTCACTATTGCACAGTAGGGCAAAACTTTACATTTGTTCCATATTAAATTGATATCCATTATGTTTTGCCCATTCTATTTAAATCATCCTGCAAGCTCTTTGCATCACTTTAATACCAGGGATGATGCCTTCCACATCATCCCTGCCGGCAACAAGCAATTTGGTATTTTTACCCATTGGCCTCGATCTCACATAAGATTGACTTAAAAGAACTGCCAGCCGCCCAACTGACTCCTACATTTGTTGGTGACAATTCATCTGCTATCAGCAGCAGCCCCCCCCCGTCCTGTCTTTAGTTTTCCTGACTTTGAGCTTCCCTTCTCAGTGAACAAATCTCTCTCTCCAGACACCTAACTCCAAATCCATTTACGTGCAGTCCATCAAACTCAGGCCATAGGTTCCACAGACTCCACATTATTCCTTCCGCAGAACCTGAGCATTGATTCATCAGATAGTACGTCAGATATTCTCTTTAAAGGAGCCTAAAATTTAGCACAATTTATATTATTCAAGTTAATTGTTGAGCCTCTCATGTCTTGTGGAAAATATTCAGTGACAACGAATGCATTTCATTTGCATAATAGTTTTGATTAAAATCAAGCATTGAATACCGCATGAACAGATTTTAAATCGGGGATTAATTACATTTTTAGCATAATGTTTGGGTACTTATTCTGGAATTAAAATTGGATTTGACAGACAGGTGTAATTATAATATGGAAAAACAAACAAAAAATATGCGGAATTTTTAAGTATTAAGAAAGTTCAGAAACGTAGTCGGAATCCTATAAATGTGGAAATATTCTTAAAAATTTAGAATTCAGTATTAAAATTTCGTATAAACATCAATTTAATTTGAAAAATGTTTCAATTTGAAATAAAAATAATTGCATTAAAATTAATTTTAAGAGAAACTGATATCAACAACAAGCAAACCATATTAATTCTTAGTTAAACATCCTATATTTAAAATCATACTATTTATTTACAATCGACCGTGATCGGGAGTTGATCTACACTGATTCCCGAAAAAGTCCTTTTTAGGACTTCCAGGGTGACAAATGGCAATGCTATAGCCAATGAAGTTTTAACTGAGGCTCGGCTATTGCCGTTACCCAGCCATGACTAGAGCTTTTTAGCTCAATAACACTCTATCCATACAGATTATCTTCATTCAGATGACGGGATAAAGAGTCAAGGACTCAGTCCATCGCCCAGTTCTTTTAAGAACTTAAGAACTACAATCGACCGTGAGATGCGGTGATTGATTCATTCAATCCAATACCCTTGGAGGGTAATAATAGATGGCAATGCTGTAGCCAATGAAGTTCTAACTGAGGCTCGGCTATTGCTGTTACCCTCCTGCCATGATCAGAGCTATAAGCTCAATAACACCTTATCCCTACACTGTCCTCTACAGATAACGTGGAAGATGAAAAGCATTGTTGCTTCGCCCCTTTAAGCCAGTCCTTATAAGGACTTCTTCTTATTGTGCTATCTTCTATCGAAGGTCAGCGACCATCTTGGCGAACAAACCGCGCTCTTGTGCTAATCTGAGCAGTTGTGCACTGCTCTTTCCTGTCCACGTCTTGATGTTGTCAAACCATGATATTCTTTTTCTTCCTCTAGTTCCTTTGCCATCAATTCTTCCTACCAAAATAGTTTGTAGAAGTTGGGATTTGCTGTTTCTCATGATGTGTCCAAGATATGATGTTTTTCGTTTCTTGATTATTTCTACAAGATGTTTAGCTTTGCCAATGGATTTTAAGACATCTTCATTGGTAATTTTTTCTGTCCATGATATCTTTAGCATGGCAATGCTAAAGATATCATGGACTAAAGATATCAAAGAAACTATAAGGACTACTTATAAGAATTATAAGAACAACTTATATATAAATATATGTATATATAACAATGAAGTTCTAACTGAGGCTTGGCCATTGCTGTTACTCTCCTGCCATGATCAGAGCTTTAATAGCTCAAAAACACCTTATCCATACACTGTCCTGTACAGATAATCCATACACTGTCCTCTACAGATAACGGGGAAGATGAAAAGCATTTTTGCTTCGCCCCTTTAAGTCAGTCCTTATAAGGATATATATACCATGCGTTGAATTAAGTAACGTATTAACCAATTTCTAACTTGCATATTCTAAGTTTGCACCGCATTCGTTTTATTGTATATGCCATGAAATATCTGTAGGAATGAGTTTAAATTTGTTGGAAATAAGGAAAATGCGTCTCTCTAATGTAGAAACACATAATTGCTCAAGTACTTAACTTCATTCTCTTAGTTGAAGTGCTGTTTACAGGAAGTTTATTGGTATGTACAGGAAAAGGATTGCTAAACCATTTTATGCGGGGATTCCGCTTAACTAGCTTTCCACTGAACTAAGCATATATCTTCTCATAAAGAGAAATGCTGATTAGTCGGAGATTTGTAAGCTGTTTGCCACTTCAGCGGTAACACAAACCACAAACTCGAGTTAATGAGCATCTTAAAATAAATAATGCAACACATAATATTACATGTCTTCAAGTATCTCAACGCAGCTTTCTCTGTCTTTCAAATGGTTTCAATTTTCTAAAGCCGGTGATTATAATTCCTTTTTTAAGAACACTGACTGACATATACTTCTTCATGACTATGACCATATCAGAACATGTTACCATGCATTATTTTTAACTAGTTTCGAAGGTCTGAATTATTGTTTAGTTGTAGTTTTTAAGCAAACAATTATATCAATGACTGCCAAAATCCAGAGGATCCTGGTGATCTTTGATTTAGCCAGAAGAAAGCTGTAGAAGAAGCCTTCTGTATTCTATATATTGTTTATATATGCGAAGAAGGTCGAACTAAAAGTGGCTCATGTGTTTATGTGGAATTCCTTTGCATACAACCTAGTAATAAATATACTCTGCTACATCCACTTGAAATACATTTGTCGAGTATTATCACAAAAAAATGTAAATGGAATTCCATTGGCACAAGGATGTGTCATTGCACAACTACATGAGAGTACATGGTGACATCATTGTAGTTTATGTGTGTAAAATTACCTAAACATTCCATCGTCAAATCTCTTACTGCGCAGATACGCTCATTAACCAGCTGCTAAACATTTCATGAACTCATTAGCTGGTTCTGACAAATTATACAGTTGGAGAAATAGACTTCCTCATTTTAACACTCCTCCAAACAGGTGCCACGTTGACTTGCTATATAAAAACAACTCCCACAGTTGCAACCATCTTTCGCCAAGTGTTTTCTCCCCTTGGATTAAGGGCAAGTCAACCTTTCACAAAGCTAATCTGCGGACGGTGACAGCCTCTGGTCTTCGAGTTGGGTACACATTCAGAGCTAATTACAAACCTTCATGTAATCATCTTCCTGATCTTCCTACAAAGCATAAATAAAGTTGTGAGTTACAGGAAGATAACATTTCATGTCCAACTAGTAACCGCAAATCGCTTGAAGGGGAGAACAAAGTTTGTTAAACTTTACGTTTACTGGAAATGTTACCATTACTGCTACTGTTAGGATGGGTGAAGCATGTGCTTTTCATATTCCCATTTGTCTGTAGAGTTGTGCTTTGATTAAGGTAGTTTGTGAACTTTAAGCTCGCCCTTTGGGGGCTGTAAAATTAGGTGAAATCAGTGGATATGAGAATTGCTTTACTGCTATTGAATGAAGAGGGAAGAGAGATATGAAGTGTTGGTATGATGGTGGATCTGTTCACTTCTGATGAACCATGGGACATCTAGTATCATGCGTATCCTATGTGTTTGCAATCTTTGGATGTTGGATTTGGAAGTATGGCTCCAAGCCTGTGATGCATACATCATTATAGGTCTTATTACCATCTGGTAGAGTAATAGTTTTTTTCTTGCATTTAGTTTGCTAAGTGGATTAGTCAAAGGGTATAGTAGCTGAGCGATAGTTTTGAATGCTTTCATACGGATGAGTTTGCCGTGGCTAGTGAATCGAGGTCCTTAGTCCAATTGTATGCCTAGATATTTTGTTTCTTTTTGCAATGGGATTTTAGTACTTGAACATCTGAATATCTCCTTTGGGAAATGCTAACCTTCTAGTAAAGAGCGTTGTTGAACTTTGTTGTGCGTTCACTTAAAGTTGCCATTCGGATAACCATTTTTCCAAGGTGGTGAATGCTATCATGGAGTCTTTTGGTTACCAGGAAAGGAAGAAGAAATCTTGATAGTGTAGCTGTGATGTTCGTTGCAGGAGTTTGAGGGATATCTGCCATATAAATTGAGAATACAAGTGGAGCCAATAGGGAGCTTTGTGAAACTTCGACTGTAATTTTGCTCTAGATGGATTTATTATCGATTATTTCCTGTTATTAAGATGCTTGATGATACTATTAGTTATTTCAATTGGACTAATCGCTTCCAGGTTGTTTGTGGATTGACTTAAGGTATTTGACACATTGGTGAATCTTGTAAATGAAGTTGATATTTATGCTTTCGTATACTGGTCTGCACTGCTTTTCAAGATTGCTGACTAGAACTCTGAATTTATCTGCCTCTTAAATACGAGGCACTGTATGGGGGGTAGAGATTTGTGTTTGTTACGAAGAGTTTTAAGAAATTTCCATACGAAGTGCTTTTCACTGAGAGCTGTTTTCCCAGTAAGGATTTCAGTGGGTTTTCAGGGCTTCTCTAACTGGATTATTAAGTTTGTTTAGGATTTTTCGATCTTGTGTATTATGATATATTTTCTGGGCTTTATTATTATCCCTCATTAAATGCATAATGTCGTCCTGGAGTCGGTTAGGAATGTAAGGAGATTTGGTGATGGTGACTGATGCCAGTACGTTGTTGATTTGATTTGTGCAGTTGGTTATTGTTTCACCTATATCTTCCTTTTTTTGATGGTAAGAACCGGACCGATATGTTTGAGAATTACGTTGGACATTTCCCCCAAGCTATGAAGGGATGAGATGGGTACAATTGTTCTTCAGTGCCTAATTTGATTAAGATTGGGTTGTGATCTGAAGATAGTTCTTTAATCGTTTGTAATTGATAATGATATCTGATGATTTGTAGGATATCTAAAACATCTGGACTACCAAAATTAAGGGCGTTTAGTTGGAGCAGCTACAGATGTGTACTTGGAAGTAACATAATCGTTTAATATATGTCCATTTTTGTTTGTTAATTTACTATTCCATGCTGGATGTGTTTGCATTTAGATCACCTGCTATGATAATAGAATGTTTGCTATCTTAGAATGGCGTCTACTGTAGATCTGCAATCAGTAGAGTTTTATTGGGTGAGTTTAAGCGGTAGATTTTCTCGCATTGTTGACATAAAGTTCAATTTCTAAATTTCTGGTTTGGGGGTGGCTGCAACATTATGTTTGAGGCAATTGTTTGATCATAAATGGCAGTGCCACCACCACCTCTCACGTTAGTTCAGTTTGTCGTTCCTGTATGTGATATAGCCTCTTAATTTTGGATTGTTTGCTGGCCAAAAGTGTCTCTCTAATTAGAATTATTTCTGAATTACATTGGATGGCGAAATCTTGTAATTTCAGTATTTTGTTGGTGAGACCGTTGGCATTCTAAGAGGCGATCAGAAGAGAATTAGACGAGATTGTATTTCCATTCATTGCTGGGTGCAGTTAGAATGGAGTGAGTCTCTTTGAGAAATGTTTTTGAAGAAACCAGGATCGAATAGTTTTCTGAAGACGTCTTCTATTGGTTGATATTGATCGTGTGTTCTGGGGGTGATGATTTCGTCGTTTGCCATTTCTGCGTACGTTTTATTTGGTTGTAGATTTCCTTCCTGTTTGTTAGATTTTAATTAGGTGGGTATATGATCAGCTAGCTTAACAAAGTTCGGAAGGGGTTCGTGTTTCTAGAAGTATTTCGGTTATTTGGATAAAAACTTCATCCTCTATAATTGGCTGGTGCTACCCCCAGCAATTTACACAGGTGTTAGTTGAATGATTTTCACCCCACATTTGTAGTCAGCCCTGCACAACGTCTATGTATGACAGAATCCCTGACATCTATGACAGTGAACAGTCGATGCTCTCCCTTTCGAAGGGGTTCAGGGATGACTTTAAGTCCACAAATTAATATGATGTCGTAAATTTGGTTTTGGTTGTTATCTCTGCTAATACGAGCGGCATCGTTTTTTTTCCTGACCGAAACATGCAACTAATTTTAATAGGATTTAGCCCATAGTTAATAAGATCTTCAGTTGCCTCTTCAGTGGTAACTCTCTCAGTGACACCTCTGAAAACTACCTTCAAGTTTTTCTCACCACTGAGCGCAAATGTGTGTCGTCACCATCAGTATTCGACAGTGGCGGCTCGTGGCTTGAAATCGTGGGGGTGCTGCAACTTTCGAAATATACACACACTGTAAGTACAGTGTATACGTGTTTGGATAAAATATCAAAATTATGGCAAAAATTTAAAAAAATTAAACATGAAAAAATATTGTTTATTATCGATAAAATTATATAGTTTGGTATAATTCAAAATTACTAAAAAATGAAATATATTCTTCTTGTTTTGTTTCATGAAAAAAATATTGTTCATTATCGATCTTTGAATATCGGGTAAAGGACGGCCTCTTATTTTAATAGAAACTTTCTCAGCGAGAGTCAACTGTGAAAATTTAAGTTTTTGTAGTTCACTACTGTCACAGAACTTATTTCTTGAGGTTGCATTTCTGAGGTCATAATTGTCAATAACCCCAATAATGTTCTAAAATAAAAACTATAACAAATGTTATGTCTTTAATAATTGTAATGTCCAAATATTTAAAGAGACGGAGTAAACACCAAAGCACTACGAACACTCTACTACTGGAGAAAACTGCATGTAAACAACACTGAAACTGCGCGAGACAGTGCCGCATTAAGCTAATAGCTCGCATCTCACTATGACGTGCAAATGTTCGCGCGCGTAGCAATATGATACAGTGGTAAACACAGTGCTGTTACGTCCTTCGCCCTCTTAAGTGCTTCAAGAGGAAATTTTATTATTTTTTATACAAAATTTTATAAGAGAATTGTATAGGATTGCTGATGATAAAATTAAATATTACAAGCAAATATAAATAAATTAATTTATATCGATAATTGATATATAAATATATTAAATTTATTTATATATCGAGAAAAATTGGGGGCGCTGCAGTTGTGCAGTGCCTATGCACGAACCGCCCTTGGTATCAGATGTCAAGTATCCTAGCCATTCATTTTCAAACCGTTTTAGCAGTTTCTTGAAAATAGCGAATGCCTGCTTAATTAATTTTTGGAATATATTGTCTGTCTCTTCGTTTTCCATACTTCTTACACATTAAGCCACTTGTTTTACTGTGATAGTTCAGCAAAACAAAATAAAAGATCAAATATGATATTTGGAAAGTTCCGAATATGTCAACTGTTAGACTAACAGAACTAATAAACTTATAATCCCGAATAAACAATTTTCTCTAAATCTCTATTTCTTCTATCTTCTTCATATAATAAAAATATTGGTGTCATCACTTATGCTCTAGTATTTCGTAATATTTTAAGAAAATGTTCTTTTTAACAATAATTCGCATTACATTATTAATAGTTTTGATAATTAGTAAATTAATATAAAGAGATAAAATTCCATACAGTTCAGTTTCGGATACAATTTCCAGTTCCGTAATGTAAATGCACCAAGCTCATTATTGAAATATTTTAAAACTAGGCTGCTTTAACCAATAGTATATCAGTACGGTAAGCAGGCTATGGCATATGTTTAATCATGTTTTTTAATTTTTTTTTTATTTTTATATATTTCAAAATTCTACTTTAGAAGCTAAATAAATAAATTGCTAAGCTACTTCAGATCTCTAAAAACTAGAGTGTTATTCTCATACCAGTCGCTGAAATTCATTTCTTATCTACAAATATTCATAAACATGGAGGTTTATAATGCGGGAATTTGGCCGTGATTAATAAGCTTGGAGGGTAATGGATGGCAATGCTGTAGCCAATGAAGTACTAACTGAGGCTCGGCTATTGCTGTTACCCTCCTGCCATGATCAGAGCTTTAATAACTCAATAACCTTATCCCTACACTGTCCTCTACAGATAACGGGGAAGATCAAAAGCATTCTTGCTTCGCCCCTTTAAGCCTGTCCTTATAAGGAGTTTATAATGCGATTCCAGTCTGCACTCTGATGCTAAAAATGATGAGTTTGCTTTGTGGTGCATTGCTACACTCAATGATAGTAACTGGCGTCTTTGGTTTCTTTCATACAATTTACATTCACACGCTTGTAATTGTAATAAAGCATAAATATTCTAAACAAATATCGTATTTCGACTTTGTATTGAGGGATAAATGGAATGCTGAATAGTTGTAAACTTCATTATGATATCATTGTCCTTTTATCCTGCCTGTTCTGCTTTTGCATAGCTGCCATTCAGTTTGAATGGAAGCCACGTGTTTGTTAGTAATGGTAAGATTTGTTTGTTTTTTATATAAATAACTGAAACTTAATATTATTGTTATCGAGGCAGGGTCCATATATGAATTCATTCACACCACCTGCATTCGCGACCTCCAAAGGCAACCATTCCCATTGCATCATTCTATGAGAATAGAATCTTGACTACATTCATTCATCTGTACCTCATATGTACCTTAGATCCAAGAACTATTCTACATTTTTAATTATATATTATTTATTAATATATTTAAGCGAACTGGCACTTACGTTTCATGTTTACAAATAAAGAGTCGCCCTTTAATTTGAATTACAAAACATACACCATCGTATTTCCACGATACTAATGATAATGTTTTCTTTATTTGTGTTATAAATATAAATAAATAAGCTCGTCCCAGCGCCATATCTTTGCTGGAGTGCCGCAAGGATCTCTACTGGCTCCATTGCTGTTTTCTGTATACATGTCAGACATTCCGCGCAATCCGATATCTTCCATTTTGGCCCTGTATGCGGACGATACGGCAATACTAACCAGATCTCTCAGACCTCATTTCATTACCAGAAAGCTTCAAGAAAACCTTCTAAAGCTGGAGGGTTGGTTCTCCAAGTGAAGATTGGAAGTCAACCCCCAGAAAAGCTCAGCCGTTCTTTTCTCAGAAAGGCCAATATCTCCTGCAGGAGATGTGTTACTATTCAATACTAAAATACCCTGGCAGACAGAAATAAAATACCTGGGTGTAATTATCGACAGAAAGCTATCTTTCAACCAACACATCAAGTCTACGTGCGCAAAGGCATCTAAAGCCATAGCTCAGATCTATCTGCTAATTAATTTAAATAGCAAGCTCAGCAACAGAATCAAATTGCAGCTATACCAAATGACGATTCGTCCTATATTCACCTATGCCTCTCCGGCCTGGAGCTACACCTCTAATGCTAACATTATCAAAATACAGCGAGTGCAGAATAAGTGCTTGCGAATGATTCTGAACGCCCCGTGGTATGTTAGAAACAATCAACTCCACAGAGACACAAATATTCCCTATATCTTCTCTTTTCTACAATCCTTAGCATCCAAGTTTTTCCTAAAGACGTCCACACACCCCAACGATTTGGTTCAGCAGGCTGCCGCATACGAGGCAACGGACATACTCAAATATAGAAGACCAAAAGCTATATTAGCATCCCATAGCGATGCATAATCTCCATGCCCATTTAGTGCGAGCAAACTGCTCATAAATTTTACCCTCACTGTAACCACAACAGATAGCGGGGAATATGAAAAGCATCTTGCTTCACCCCTAAAGACATAAATGTCGATTGTTATAAACTTTGTCGTCTTGGAGGCGAATGGGTATAGATCTATCTCGTTAATTATTTAGATACAAACATTGCATTTTTAAATATGAAAATGTTTCGTGCCAGTTATAAATATATGTTGCGTGTCATGAAACAGAATTGGAAATCAATGTTTGTACAAGAAAAGTATGTTACTTTGAAATAAATTCTATTTGTTAGTTGTATATTATTCCTTTCGTAAAGATGCCAGAAATAAATATCAGTCTCTGGTTATTAGTACTTGGTGCTTTCTGCAAATTTCCAAATAATTAAAAAAGTAATGGAATAATACAAGTACAATAAAATAATAAAGAAACGGAAACTTAAACACCTTAAAATTTATATAATATTATTCTTATAATATTTAAGAGAAAGAATATTATATTTTTTGCCAGTTTGAAGTTTATTAGAAATGAAAGATTTAAAATTTTAAATCGTACAAATTTTATAATAACGCTAGTTAATTATGGCATACTTTTGACACTAAATAAGTCATTAATAGAGACATTCATTTAACGAAATTTCCCTCACCTCTATACATGAAGTTAGCATTATCCATGTAGCGGTTGCAACTAACCAAACGATAATTATTATGATTCAGTCCCTTTATTAGTTAAGATAAAAAGCCAAATGGCTAGTTTTCTGGCACCTTAATATAGAAAATAAGGGGATAAACATCCTTTGTTGTTTTATAGCCAGTAAGCGAAACTAAAGATCGATAACTACGATCTATAAGTTTCATGCCGAAAAACTATCGGCGAAGGCAATTCGAAGTAAAGGTGGAGCAAGCTCCCTCACTATTCTTGATATTCTCTCATAATGTAAAACACAGCTCTTAGGAGATGTAATACTGTCATTACATTATGAGGAGAGGTCACTACCCAGACCGGTTTCAACCTTTTTTGACAGTATTACATCTCCTAGGAGCCGTGTTTTACATTATGAGAAAATATCAAGAATAGTGAGGGAGCTTTCTCCACCTTTACTTCGAATTGCCTTCGCCGATAGTTTTTCGGCATGAAACTTATAGATCGTAGTTATCGATCTTTAGTTTCGCTTACTGGCTATAAAACAAACAAAGGATGTTTATCCCCTTATTTTCAGTCCCTATATATATATTTTTTAAATGAATTTGTCCATTAAAAACTAATAGCATTACTTGTTGAGTAATGCTATTAGCCATAAAACAACTTTGAAAGAAACTGTTCTAGGTGTCTTGCAAAATATACCTAAACCAATTTCTATTTTAAGCACAATACCAGAATCTTTGTGTATTCAACTTTCTTAGCGTGTCGAGAACAGAACCAAAAGTACAAGTAAATGAAAACTCAATATCTTTTACGTTCCAATATATAAGATTAGCTGACAGAATATATTTGAAGGTGTTTGAAGTAAATCTTATTATTAAAGAAAAAATAAAAATACGAAGGTATTCAATCAATATAATAGAACTACTAATTGTACTAAACATAAAATTATTAAATAATTATTTAGCTATTTCCATTATATAATGTCAGGCTGTTTGCAGAATTCAGTCCGAACTTTAGTAATTAGTTTCAACCTTAACAGCATTTCTGTTAAACTTGCTATCTACCAGTAACAGCGTACAGCTTCAGAGATAAGGAGAGTTTCACCTTATCGGAAGCACTAAGGAATTACTGAAATATATTTTGCGGAGGAAGTTTTACCGAGAGTGAAATTTTCCGCCAATCATTGCTGAAATGATTTAATCATTCTTATAGACGGTCCGCTAATCGTATTTCGGCATTTTCTCTGTTAATCCTGATGCCATCGTTGATAGGTGTTAGGTAAAGGATTTTATGTTAAAGAATGATCAATAATTCTGCGATATGTTTTTAGTGAAGGTTATTAACCTTAAGGTGCACAGGTTGAAACTAATTACTAAAGTTCGGCTGCATTCTGGAAACAGCCTGACATTATATAATGAAAATATCTGAATAATTATTTAATAATTCTATGTTAAGTGTAATTAATAGTTCTATTATATTTATTAAATACATTTATATTTTAATTTCTCCTTTAACCATAAATTTTACTTTAAACACCTTCAAGTATATTCTATCAGCTAATATTATATATTAGCTGATAGAATAACCTATAAATCGAGTGGGGGATCAATCGACCGTGAGATGCGGTGATTGATTCATTCATTCAATCCAATATCCTTGGAGGGTAATGGATGGCAATGCTGTAGCCAATGAAGTTCTAACTGAGGCTCGGCTATTGCTGTTATTCTCCTGCCATGATCAGAGCTTTAATTGCTCAATAACACCTTATCCATACACTGTCCTCTACGGATAACGGGGAAGATGAAAAGCATTCTTGCTTCGCCCCTTTAAGCCAGTCCTTATAAGGACTATAAGGAACCTATAAATCGAGAATTGAGGAAGGTGGATCAATCGACCGTGAGATGCGGTAGATTGGTTCATTAATGCCCTTGGGGGTGATGGATAGCAACGCAAAGCTGTACCAATGAAGTTTAACTGAGGTTCGGCTGTTGCTCTTACCCACTTGGGCGATGAGTTTTTGAGTTCGCTCTCTTAAGGTTTTTGCCTTAAGGGAGCACTTTGAGTCTCCGGGGAGAGTGTTCTCCGGCACGGCCCGCTGAGGGGCTTTGTCGGTGAATTATTTTCCTCGGAATTTGAGCGGTTCTGCTCAGTGGTCGGGGAGCCCGTCACTGAGTGGAACCAATGCTGAGATTAGGACGGTCTTTCGCCCACTATGGAGTGGCCTAGAGATCGTCCGTATTTTTGAGATTTCACCTTTACTTACATAGTCGGTGATTGATTCATTAATGCCCTTGGGGGTGATGGATAGCAACGCAAAGCTGTACCAATGAAGTTTAACTGAGGTTCGGCTGTTGCTCTTACCCACTTGGGCGATGAGTTTTTGAGTTCGCTCTCTTGGGGTTTTTGCCTTAAGGGAGCACTTTGAGTCTCCGGGGAAGGTGTTCTCCGGCACGGCCCGCTGAGGGGCTTTGTCGGTGAATTATTTTCCTCGGAATTTGAGCGGTTCTGCTCAGTGGTCGGGGAGCCCGTCACTGAGTGGAACCAACGCTGAGATTAGGACGGTCTTTCGCCCACTATGGAGTGGCCTAGAGATCGTCCGTATTTTTGAGATTTCACCTTTACTTACATAGTCGGTGATTGATTCATTAATGCCCTTGGGGGTAACGGATGGCAACAATGCAATGCTGTACCAATGAAGTTTAACTGAGGTTCAGCTGTTGCTGTTACCCCCTTGGGCGATGAGTTTTTGAGTTCGCTCTCTTAAGGTTTTTGCCTTAAGGGAGCACTTTGAGTCTCCGGGGAGGGTGTTCTCCGGCACGGCCCGCTGAGGGGCTGTGTCGGTGAATTATTTTCCTCGGAATTTGAGCGGTTCTGCTCAGTGGTCGGGGAGCCCGTCACTGAGTGGAACCAACGCTGAGATTAGGACGGTCTTTCGCCCACTATGGAGTGGCCTAGAGATCGTCCGTATTTTTGAGATTTCACCTTTACTTACATAGTCGGTGATTGATTCATTCAATCCAATACCCTTGGAGGGTAATGGATGGCAATGCTGTAGCCAATGAAGTTCTAACTGAGGCTCGGCTATTGCTGTTACCCTCCTGCCATGATCAGAGCTTTAATAATAGCTCAATACCACCTTATTCCTACACTGTCCTCTACAGATAACGGGGAATATGAAAAGCATTCTTGCTTCGCCCCTTTAAGCCAGTCATTATAAGGACTATAAGGACCTATAAATCGGTTTCCGGAATCAATCGACCGTGAGATGCGGTGATTGATTTTCAATCCAATACCCTTGGAGGGTAATGGAGTAATGCTGTAGCCAATGAAGTTCTAACTGAGGACGGCTATTGCTGTTACCCTCCTGCCATGATCAGAGCATTAATTAATAGCACAATAACACCTTATCCCTACACTGCCTTCTACAGATAACGGGGAATATGAAAAGCATTCTTGCTTCGCCCCTTTAAGCCAGTCCTTATCCTTATAAGGACCTATAAACTTTTGACGGTTGAGGCAGGAGGAGAATGTGTTGAGTCCTTTTTAGGATTTCCAGGGTAACAATTATCAATGCTGAACCAAGGAAGTTAACTGGGGTTCGGCTGTTGCTGTTATCCTGGGTGATGAGTTTTTGAGTTCGCTCCCTTAAGGGAACACTTTGAGTCTCTTGGGAAGGTGTTCTCCGGCACGGTAAATTATTTTCCTCGGAATTTGAGCGATCCTGCTCAGTCGGGGTGCTAGGACGGGGAGCCCGTCACTGAGTGGAACCAACGCTGAGATATGGACGGTCTTTCGCCCACTATGGAGTGGCCTAGAGATCGTCCGATTTTTTGAGATTTTACCCTTTACTTACTAATCAGGGTAACAAATGGCAATGCTGAACCAAGGAAGTTTTAACTGGGGCTCGGCTATTGCCGTTACCCAGCCATGGCTAGAGCTTTTTAACTCAATAACACTCCACCCACACAGATTTTCTTCATTCAGATGACGGGATAAAGAGTCAAGGACTCAGTCCATCGCCCAGTTCTCTTAAAAACTTTTGACGGTTTCCAATTGAATCATTTTCATAAACTTACGAGTAACTTTAAAATATTATTATTTTTATTTTATAAATCTTGAAGAATTTCATTACTAAATTTTATATTATTATTTTTATTTTATAAATCTTGAAGAATTTCAGTATTAAAATGTTTTTAAGGTTTTTTTTCTCGGTAACTTTCAATACTAACAATCGACTTGTTTTATGGATGGTTCTTAGTGAAGAAAAATAAACTCATCAGACGCAAACACTTTTTAAAGTTCTTGATTAATCATTATCGTCTTAGAAGGTCTTAAAGTTTATCCCTACAATGTACACTAAAACTTAACCTAGTGATAAATTTGCTGCTGTTTTAGTTACGTCAATGGAAAACTGATTTGATAGAAAGAGCCGCATTTAACTAGTTGGGGATGACTTTCAAAGTAAGCAGAGACGAATAGATAATGTACATGTACATATCTTATCTGTTTTTAGGGAATAGTGCTTCTCATAACTTACCGTTTCGCCATGGGGGCAGGCAATCAATCATTGAAGCAATCTTGTGTACAACGCCAGTGTCATGAAAAACACCAGAAAAGTATTAATCACATACATGGTGCCGGAGGGAGGCTATATATCTTCCTAGTGATTCTCCCTTCAGGTTAGCTGGCAATTTCTCTTCCTATAAATCTGCATAAAATTTGAGGAAATCCAAATGCATACTTTATCGGACCTTTCAGAACCTTGAAATAACTGAATAGCTTTCAATGTGTATTAACATTAAAAAAAAACCATTCAACTTTTGTCTAGAATGTATATATTACTAACATGAATAATAAATTATGGTGTATTATCCAATTGCAATTATTTTTACAATTAATATTAATATCTAATTATATATAACTTTTATAAAATTTAGGGTTCGCACTTGCTTTATTTTTAATTTCTTAATATATTTCTTTTTCCCACTACTTCTTCATTAATGTGACACCGACATTGCTAGGTTCAAAACTGTCTGAAATATAATCACGCTTGCCTGCCTCTTTTCAGAAAATGCGATGGTAATCAGCGCACTTTACAGCGCATATTTTAAGAAATCACGAACCACTACTCCCCCCTGCCAGACATCGTTAGAACACAGTTACTGAAAAGGGTAGAGAAAACAAGTGATGTCGCCTCTTTCCTGTGTATCCAACGGTCCGTATTTAATCATTTGCTGTCTCCGAGGGCGAGATAAGGAAGATACCTTGTTGGCACCGAACTAATTAATAAGGGCAGATTTAACGAAAAATTCCTGCAACCCGCCCATTCATTTAAATTCAGAGTGAGTAACCTTGTTTCTGTCTCCCACTTCTAACATTTGATAATGGAAGTGGGGGAGGTATGGAGAAAAATGGAACACAAACGCGTCCGATACCCCCTCCCCCCCAACACCACCACCAAGAGGGAGTAGGACATCAGGAATGATCACAAATCTTTCGTTTGATATTTGTAGGAGGTCTTGAAGAAGGTTAGTATTGTGCAAAAAGATTAATTAAAGAATAGAAAATTATTTATGCATGTTTCACGTAAAACAATTTTTATTTTCTTTTGCCCTCCTGCTATGATCAGAGCTTATAGCTCAATAACACCCTACCCTTTCACAGATAACGGGGAATATGAAATGCATTTTTTGCTTCACCCATAGGTTAAGGGAAAAACTGCAATTATTATTATTACTTTTGGCTAGATGGGTCCTTATAAGGACCCATCTAGCCAAAAGTAATAATAATAATTGCAGTTTTTCCCTTAACCTAGATTAATCTAAACATATTCAAGACTTCAAAAATAGGCTGTTAATTTGGTAGCATCTGGAATTTTAAAAAAAGGTTCGGAACATTCAAACACAGAATGAAATCCCATTGCCAAGTTATTTTGAATAGAAATATATTTTGTAACTGCAAGATCTGGAATAATTCAAGCATGAACTTATAAATAAAATAAAGGCATCTATTTTATGTCTCTATTTTCGTAAATTCGCCATCATCTTTGGAATGATTATAGTTTCAAAGACAAACATCGATTTGCTTATTTCATAAGACAAGATTTCAAATTAAACAAAAATGAATTTCCCTTCTGAATTTGCATTACTTTGTACGATGTAAAGGAAGAGACTCTTGAGAGAAGAAAGTATTCAACTCGTTGATGTGAAAATTGCATCTTAGGGATGCAACAGTAGTGTGAGTGCCGGTAGTCATTGAAGTTCTTTATCAAATCTTATGGATGCATTGAATGTTCCGTTCGGGGTTTTACATAATATGGAGGTCCACAACTGCAAAGAACATCAATACCCAAATCTGCACTCCCAGACCATTCTCGAAATTGTCCTGTAGTGTTCTGTACATCTAGATTCACTTAGGTAAACCGTTTTAGTGAAGTATCTCCCTCTTTCTGATTTGGCAATTCATTCAGAGCTAAGTGTAACCTTTGAAAAGAGCATGAAATGCGATAGCAGCTGCAGATTGCAAATCAATAGTGTTTGCATCTCTTTGGGGAATGGAAAGAAGGATAGGCTGTTCGATTGATTTTTTGATCAATATCCTTCTACATGATGGAAAACAGTCTCATTACTAAGAAGGGAGCAACACGTTCTTTGCTGGATTAATATCTCTTACATGAATTGATTTGTGTATTTATAGATGCCCACCAGTGCCTGCTTTGCGTTTTGTGAAAACAGTAATACAATCAGATAGTTTTGACTACTTATGATCTACTCTGCTACAGAAGGATTAGTGATGAACTTTACACTATGAACATATGATATTAGCTACACAAAACTAACAGCAAATAAAATTTGGCTTGTAGAATGATTATGATTTAATACTCCCAGCGGTTATGAATACAACCAAGATTCATAATTAAGTAAGGGAATTGAAATACTTAACTCTCGGTTTTTAAAGAAAATTGTTGTTGGGACGCATGAAACTAAGAATACAAATATTGTTCCTGCTAGATGAATACAGGTACAAGCTAAAGGCTTTGTAACAAGTGGATGTAGTTAAGTGATAGTTACACAGAACTCGCCGATATATAAAGGAACTGTTGAGATAAAGTGAAGTTAAAAACAAGTATGGAAACAATTCAAAAATCCTAAAAAGGCGAGTTTTATCCAAAAGGTTGGGTCTGATTTTTTTAAACTAAAGGGCACAATGCCGTGCTTAGTACTACACCACTTAATTTTTGTGAAAACGGGTCGTGTAGATCATACGCAGTTATGACTATTTTGGTTTTATGATACCGTTTAACAAAAGTAGAGATGAACGAATAAGGAGGTGAAGATGTTTACTCCTCCTTCCGAATGAAAAAATTAAATAAATAATAAAACTGGTTCAGCGAAAGATAACAATAACCACCGAACCCAGATTTCGAATATCTAATGATTCTACAATTCCAGCAGTATCTAAAACGTTAACTTTTGCTCATAAATATCACCTGAGTTGCGTTATTCTCTGTTGGAATAAATAAATAAAGTGATATGACGGATATTATTTTGTAAAATCTCTATACTAATAAATCACTGTTCAAATGAACATTACAAACTCGATCCGATTCCACATCCTTCGGGAATATAGCTCTTATAGCTGCTCAGTTTAATGCTTGCTACATTAATGTGACTTCGCCTTTTAGTTGTAAAATATTTAACCGTTGATGACGGCGTAAAACTCTTCATTTAACATCTTAGAAGGAATCTGAAAGGAAATACTGGCTTGCATTAATTACTGAGGAACAAATATAGAACTTCAGTCTCAAATTAGGCGAGCCTCCGTATATTTTAATTGGTAACATTTAAATTATGAGTTGACCTAAAATAATCACTGATTTATTTATGTTTGTTTTCTGTGGAAAATATCACGTGAGAGATTGTCACCTTTAACACCTAATTGAATAGTTCTTTCTTTGGACCTTAATGTTCTTCACAACCAGAGTTTCTTGACAAGGCATCTACAGTTTTTAATCCAGGCAGTTCTTTGTTCCCCTACTTGAGTTTTATACTTTCCTCAGAAGAGTTTCCTACAATAGCACGAGCTGTTCATTAATGTAGATAGATTCGTGACATAATGCAAGATAAAGCCCATGCAGTTGACTTTTTTCCCTTATAGGAACGAGGGCACCATTCTCTCCTCATTTTCTGAAGGAAATGAAGAAGAAAGCTAATGTTCTTTGTTATGCTGGGCATTCAGCGAGCAAATTTCGTATCCGTGTCCATCAACAGAATGCTTACACAGCCACTCACCTATTTTGTATTGTTAATAAGATCTCTTGGGAATCATGAAGTATCTTCTATTTGCAGCGTGTTTTTGTGGAGAGGTCATTGCAGTAGTTCGAATGGTGGTTCCTTTTTTAGCTTATGCACTTCTGTTTGTGCTAATGTTTTCCTGGTTGCTTTTGATGATGAGAATGCGTGTTTTTCACTAGTCTGGAAAGATCGTCACTCCTACAATTATCGTTTTAATGACCTTTCATCCACGTCACTTTTTGAAATCTTTGTTGTCCAGCATTTTAAAAATACTTCTATGAAAACAGTTTTATAATTAGTTATGGCAAACTTTCAGAATGAGTGAATTGAATTCTGTTAGAAGAGTTACTAGTCATCTTCAGTCTCGTTCTCACTTAATATTTTGGAGAAAATGGGCCACACTCACGTCAAATTTGCTTTACAAAGCGATAAAGGCTTGCTCTATCTTGAGAAAACCAGGAACATGTTATCAATCCTCAATATCTATGAAAGGAGACACTTGTGGTGGAGGTAGTAGTAGTGATGGGTTGGGAACGCGTAATATTAATGTAATTATGATATTTTGCTGATGTGAAAACAACATTTATAGCCCAGAGAAATATGGTCATGCTGTGAAACGAAGAGATCCACAGTTGAGAATTGTAGGTTAGCTGGCATACCCTAATAGTTAACTCAGTTTTATGGAGATGATAAAAGTGCTAAAGTTATTGTTTGTATAATGTCTTAAGTAATAATTAAACAATGTGTTGAATGCGGTTATAACTTAATCGCATCGTCCCTACAGAGTTTTATTTAGAGCCTTTATGTTCTTGTCTTTCTAACGAATTCTGCATTGAGAACTAGTTAATACTTCAGTTGAATGAAACTATTCTGATAGTAATCAATTTATTTTAAGTAGTTTTAAGACAGATTTGTTTTGTCAACAAAATTATCCTGTCACGTAAGCACCTTCGTAATCAGTACCCTCAGGAGGAACGCAATACTAAGGAACAAGACAAGAAAACAGTTCATAGGAAGCTCGTTTCCATTATTACTATCTTCCTATCATATTTTTTGCGTTGCTGTTAAATAAATATAACGCACCACATAATATCTTAAGAAAATTATGCTCTTCCTCCCTTCAAGTTTTGTTATCCGGTCCTTTGAAGTATTCTGATTATGCTTAAAAAGACTGCTGGGTCTTTTGTTGTGTGCGTACATAACAAATTGCCGATAAAGACAACAATTTTCTTTCTGTTTCTGTGGTGAAAGTGAAATCTATTATTTCTTGAACAAACAGGAAAAAATCTTTTAATCCTGAGTATTTTTCTTATTCTGAAGTTTAGAAAAATAGCTAAACTTTACCTGAAAAGAATTCAAATCGCTCCACTAATAATGCTTGAAGAATACACTTTCCATAGTCATTAACAGCTTCCGTCTAGACAACCCTGTCAGTTATTTTGTTTGCGTAAGGCAGCACTTATTTATTGACTGAGGAAGCGTTACAGAATCGACTCAGACCACCTGTAGTTTGCACGAAGTTATAAACGAGCCTGTTTTCATAAACAAAATAGAAAAGTGTTGGAAATTTTAAAACACAAACACATTGTTCGAAAACTAAACTTTAAATTTTGTTGAAAAATCCACATCATTGTTTAAATTTAATGATTGGAAATTTAACATACTGGACATAGGGTTGCTCGCGATTACCTCGTGCTAACAATCAGGTGATCACAGAGCGTCCATTTAGGTGTAGCATTGATATATTTTCCATAAGTTTCGTGCTAATTTTTTCACTGTTTTCTATACTGAGTTTTTAACAACACGTACGTGTGGGATAAATTTAGTAACAATTTAAACTAGTAATAGTTTAATAAATAGTAACGCCTTCTATTACACTCAATAAGATGAAACAGCATCTTAGATCGAGACAATATCCCTTATTTTCCCCCACCCTGTAAGTTAACAACCCTCGTGGCAGAAAGGAGGGGGGGGGAAATAAATGCATTCCTTCCGGGTTATACAAGGATCGTAGCTAGAAGTGATGCATGATGAACATGGAGAGACGGAGAACAAAATATTAATGAAAAACCAACAGAAGACACTCAACAAATCCCAAGGGTCAAAGCAAGACGACGAGATGAACATATGGATTATGCAGATGTGGCCTTGATAGATAATAATCGATATGCTGAACTACTTGGAAACAGAAAGTCAAACATAAATAGAATCCTCGTAATAAATAATTAAATCTCTGACAGGGAGATAATTAAATATTATTTCAAGAAAATCAAAAACAAAATCAGTTTTTTTTTCATACACCGGTAATTAGAATCTATTAGCTTGTTATAATTGAAAGCCAGAAGACAGTTACCCTTGGAAGCTCAGCAACAGAATCAAATTGCAACTTTACCAGATGACGATTCGTCCCATAATCACCTATGCCTCTCCAGCCTGGAGCCACACCTCTAACGCTAACATTATCAAGATTCAGCGTGTGCAGAACAAGTGCTTGAGAATGATTCTGAACGCCCCGTGGTATGTTAGAAACAGCCAGCTCCATAGAGACACAAATATTCCATATATTCTCTCTTATCTACAATCCTTAGCTTCCAAGTTTTTTCTAAAGACGTCCACACACCCCAATGATTTGATTCAACAAGCTGCAGCATATGAGCCAACGGACATATTCAAATATAGAAGACCAAAAACTATATTAGCCTCCTATAACGATGCATAATCTCCATGCCCATTCAGGGCGAGCAAACTGCTCGTAAATTTTACCCTCACTGTAACCACGACAGATAGCGGGGAATATGAAAAGCATCTTGCTTCACCCTTAAAGACATAAATGTCAATTGTCAATTGTCAATTACCCTTGGAGGGTAATGGATAGCAATGCTGTAGCTAATGAAGCTCTAACTGAGGCTCGGCTATTGCTGTTACCCTCCTGCCATGATCAGAGCTTTAATAATAGCTCAATAACCTTATCCCTAAGTTCTAACTGAGGCTCGGCTGTTGCTGTTACCCTCCTGCCATGATCAGAGCTTTAATAGCTCAATAACACCTTATCCCTACACTGTCCTCTACAGATAACGGGGAAGATGAAAAGCATTCTTGCTTCACCCCTTTAAACCAGTCCTTATAAGGATAAGGTTATTTCAAGTAAATATGATATTATATTACTGTATAATGATTAATAGAATTAGTAATTTTGAACATGTATGTAATATTAAATAATTATGAAAGCACGTGATAATTATTATGCTAACTTATTTTCTGCAGAAAATTTAGAAAAAGAAAGAAGATGATGTACATTACTAGAAATATTTCAGACATTAATAAACGAGCCCTTGGAACAGAATATGGGTTTATGATACAAGAAGCAAGAGCAGCAACAAAGGCCTTTCTACAAAGCACTAGGTATGTATCACTTAAGTATAGAGTTCCATAGAGCACTTAGGAACAGTCTGTATATCGGTATCCATACAGGCTCACACATAAAAGCAAGTCATAGTCTTTGTTCCTAAACACAGATATGCGTATAGTAAGCAACTGAATATGCCGATATCAATACTCATAAACGAGTACAAAACACCAAAATATTAATGATAACTACAAGAAAACATATATAATGATCAAAGCTCTACAATATCCAGTCGAGAAAGTTATGTTTTTCATATGAAAAGTATTGCTGATTATATAAATTAAGAGGGTTGCTCATTATTGTTTACATTTGCTCAAACCGAAACATTGCAAGTCATCAGTTGATATTAGATTAGAAATTCTTAGACATACTTTTGGTCACAAATTGGTATAATATAACGAAATTAGTATAAAATAATAAAGTAAAGGGTAAGAAAAAAATAAAATAAATAGTAAAATAGGTTAAAGATAGGCAAAACAAATTTAAAATGGTACATATCTCTAGAAACCATAACAGAATTTGAATAATATTTATATAAATTAAACAATAGAGAAAACCTTCAATAACTTAAAATTAGAAAATGGAAAAAGGCCTTTTTAGGACTTCCAGGGTAACAAATGGCAATGTTGTAGCCAATGAAGTTTTAACTGAGGCTCGGCTATTGCCGTTACCCAGCCATGACTACAGCTTTTTAGCTCAATAACACTCCATCCACACAAATTATCTTCATTCAGATGACAGGATAAAGAGTCAAGGACTCTCGGTCCATCGCCCAGTTCTTTTAAGAACCTTCAATAACTTGATTGCGTGCATGCCATTCTTCCCACTATTCAATTCGCTATATCTATATTTGTGAAATCATTTAAACGTGTGATTGCGAGAAATTGTTAAAATTCTTCCTTCCCAATTACGGCGCTATAAAATAATTGAGAATTTATTAATAGAATAATTTTTGAATCCAAGTATTTATTTATATTTATATTTATTTAGGCTGTTACGGAATAACACTAAAGTGTGTGATGTGTGATTTCCTATTAACTGCATTAAGTTACGATGTCTAAAGCGAATTAAAATCGCCCAATTTTTAAGGGAATTTAGTCAAACTGCATTCTCAGTTCGCATTTGAGTCAGATTTAATCACGTGCTTGCGCCCTTCTTCTACGAGCTAAGTCAACTCACACATTTATTTGAGCAAATTTTAATTAACTTCCACTAACTATTAGCAGGAATCGCAGTGGAACTTGTGTGATTAATTAGTACATTTATTTTTTTAACTGATGGTTCGTTCATTATCTCTGCTAGTAATCCTCAATAGCCAACATTTGAGTTAATTAATTTTTTAATGAAATTTAAAATAATTTCAACCTTTTAGGAATAAATATTTTATTTACTCATCTTTATTAAGTAATAGCTTATTGGTAAATCTGTCATCTGCTTATAAACTATTAGAAACGCCGAACTGAACACGATGCATCAAAAGCGAGAAACTATTTATCTTTTTATGTCCTAATTTCAGTCTCCTACACAGGAACTGAAATTTTGTAAAACGAAATGGAAACTAAAAAATCACTGCTCAACACGATCAAAGCTGCTGTAGCAGACCACTTAGTGGGAAAATACGTATCGCTATAGTAACGAAATAACAGACATTTTGATATCAGAAAGAAATTCTCTGTGTGCTAAATGGTTCATTCTCAAGTTCAATATAATTAATTTAAAATAATTAAAATAAATTCTTAAAATTAAAACTGTATGGAAATCGATAGAATTAAATTACTTAAAATATCGAAAACTACACAAGTTCATCCTTGCTCACTTCATTAATCTATATTTTCAATTTTTACTCCTTTAAGTGGAAGAAATTACTTATTATAGGAAGTGGTTATTACCTCTATAAGTATAGATGACAACCCAGAGCCCATGAGGTTGTCATCTTGGTAAGAATCTCAATTTGATTGCAAACCATATTTATAAGGCTATTTCAACTAAGTTAGTACATACTTGGATTGCCTTATTGACTTCAGTTTCCTTTTCATCCACATAACAGTCAGAGCTGTTGGGGGAACACATGCGTTTGACTGACATCAATATATTTTTAAATGGCTTCACTCAGTTTGGCATAATCTTCGGCAAACAACCAACTAAATTATCTTCCAAAGACTGTACAGCAATTGCTTTACAGTGGTGATATATTTACTTCAGATTTATTAATAAAAATTACTGAACAAATGTAGTAATAAATTTTTGTTACTAAAAAATTTAAAAAAGCACCTCAAAAATTTATTCTACAGAAAACGTATTGCAATAGATTTATCCAGAGTAGAATGAAAGTAAAACAACTACATACTCCCAAGGTGCCTACTGAGACAGGCTCTTACGACTCTTGTAAACTGTAACGTTATTTTATAAATAAATATTTTTTCTGCCGTTTGAATACTAATACAGTTATTCCCCTAACACGCTAACAAAAGAGTGTAGTAGAGCGACGAAGATGGAGAGAATACAGATCTATTGTAAGATGCATAGTTGTTAGTCTTAATTATTTCATAGTCATAATTACTCGTTGACAGGCGAAAGATTAGTTTAACATCTAACGAGGACAATAACATTACGAACTTAACATTCAACAACATTGAAACTAACATCCCGCAACAACAATAACATGAAACTAACATCCCGCAACAACAATAACATGAAACTAACATCCCACAAAAACAAAAACATGAAATTAATCTTCCGCAATAACATGAAACTAACATCCCGCAAAAACAACATTGAAATAAACATACTCAACAACAACATGAAATTAACATCCAACAGCACGAGATTAATATCCCACAACAACGACAATTGAAATTCACATCACACAACAACAACAACAACAACATGAGTTTAATGTCTAGCAATATCATGAGATTAGCATCCTACATTGCATTAAGAAGTGGACTTAGGAATAGAATTTCGAGAGTATGTTTTACTGTAAACCTCGATTTTCCATTTTCCAATACTTCTGTTGAAAGAAAGTTCTTTAAACTGTTCTACAATTTAGAAAGTTGTAACTTAATTTCTTTCTGAAACCGAATGCGCTTTAAATGAAGCGTTGTATATAGCGTTCATAAGTAGAATGTCCGGGGTGGCCTTAATTAAGCGAACAAAGCGGAAACTCTCAGCTCTTAGGAAAAATTGGAATTTTTATTACTTCATCGATTTAGAGCCCGGTTCATAGCGTTACATGGCATCGTTTTGCTGACTGGGCGAACCATGTGGCTCCAACAAGCGGAAAATATAGCTTGAGTCAATGATCGATATATTTATACTCGGAATCAAGATATCCATTAATCATACTGTAAACTCTCAAGTAAGCACGAGCTAGTTTGAAAGTACGGATTGGTCTAGTTAAATTTGAACGAACTCGCTTTCGAAAATAAGTAAACACAACATATTTCTCTTAGGATACGTAAGCATCCCTCTAATTAGAATATGTTGCTTATTAGTATCTTTTGCGAAAGTTGGATTTTATGTTTAAAATAGAGTTGGCATCGCCTCTGAATGAATCAATAAGTTGCTTTGTATTTGAAGGATTTCTAGACTTTTACGCGACTTTTCTTCTTGGTTTTATGTATGAAATTAAAGTTCAACTGAGGTTACGATTCCTCTCCCAGCCGATATATTTTGAAAGAAGAAATAAGATACGTAAGTGTAACATATAACGACTGTCTTAAACTTAAGAAACGCTACAGAAACATAAAAAAAGATAGTATCGAAAAAGATTTATACATAGACTGCCTTATATTATTCACAAGTTTTCTTTCAAAATATATTTTGTAAATCACTGATATTTGCACCACTCTGTAAAATGTATACAGTTTCAATATAATAGAATATATTGACACTTCAATTTTTCTCTGACAACTCATTATTCATACGACATTCTGGAGTAGTTTGTAAAATTTTATGCCCAGTCAGCTGAAAAATACTATAATCAAAATAAAAATGAAAGCCCACTCTGTTATGATTTGTCTTTTTTGCAGAATATAATGGAGGAATCAAACTATGGTTACTGTGTGGTGTTATAAGTAGGTAGTAGAGCTCGAGACAGATGCACGCATACTCCATCATTTTTAAGAGAATTGCCAATAAAGAAAATATACGCTGTTATACTGTTACAGTATATCAGAGGCAAGAAATAGCAACATGCCTTGGCTTCTGGTGCACTTATGATCATTAATATCTCTCAAGGAAAAGGAGTGTCAATAAAACCACTTCAAGGGAAGCTGATGTAAGGATCAAATAAGTGAATAGAAATCCAGGGGCTTCAACAGTCCAGTCTATTGAAACTGCCTCTTCGGTAAGAAGACATTCTAGAAATATTTCCATCCTTGTTTTTCAATGGAACCGTCTGAAATCAATTCACTGTTGATTGCAAACAATCTTTGATTATGACATCATGTAATTTATAACAAATACGTTTTTCATATTCATGTATGAATATTCATAAACCAGATGCGTTTAAATTCGTGGTGCCTCTATTATTATATGCTGTATATGGTTAATAATTGCAGCTGATACAATAGCGTATTCTGGGGCGAAAATAAATATTTTAAAATATTTTTTTACCTTGGTTTGACGATATCTGTTTGTTCGAAAGCCCTCCAAGGGTCTATTTGTTGTGTTTAATGTACTGAAAAGGATATCCGCGTTCGGTGCGATTTTCGTTCACGATTCTTATCGCCAGTCAAGGATGAGATATGATTCTACCATTTATTTTTTACTTGGAAAATAACTAAAGTTTAGATTTTATAGTTGTCATTTTAGGTCTAACTGATTCGTCATAAGTAGCTGATCATTGTTCGTTTTATTACACAATATACAACTAAATACTTCTTTTTTACCCTCTTTTTTATTTCAATTGATGGAATTTGAAGTAATAGCCCACATTATGCCTATAAACAATACGCTAAAATCAAAAATATCATTCAGTAGAAATTGTGATATCCAACTACTATCGTAAACTAATTATAAACTGAATGTGGCTAATGTCAGTTAGTGGATCAAGTTTATGTTCAAATCATAAATAGAATCCCTAAATATATCTTTAAATTTAACAGCATAAACACTCACTGAAATGGTAGAAATAAGTAGGCTGTCTTTGTGTATACCCACAGTAGAAGACAAAATTAAATCCCCGATGGGATAATCATAGGATTTGCAGTAATTTGCAATTATTAGTTTGCAAAGAGCAGAAATTAGCTCCAGCTTATCTCTTTTAACATAAGTGTAGCATGAGCTAAGTAAGAATGCTGACCATGCGCTAATTGATGCTCCTAATTTTTCTACTACGGCCTTCATTAATCTTTGCAATAGCTACAATCTTTTCTTTTTCTCAAGACAAAGAAAGTGTCGTGAATCTCATTATCCTTCTTGTACTGGTGACGTTTTTTATCGTATTATATTTTTGGTCTTCCTTAGCTGAATAAATAATTGTTTCACACTTTTGTATTTCTTAATTAAGAAAGGCGAAATTATAAGTTTTAGAGAGGAAAAATAAACTGTATACTGATAACTAATTAGTGATTATAATTAAATTTCGTAGTGAACCGTTTGGTGTTTATTTTATTGCAAATTAAATTACATTCCTTCGCCAAATGGTTGAGATATCAGAAGAAATAGAAGAGTCAAGATCCTGGATTAAATAGTTCTCAGCCACGTTTTGTTCTTTCACTAAAGCGAACTGAAAAGCGAAACTGTTTTCCTTGAGATTTTTAGATGAGCTTGTTATCTCTGAGAGTGGTTTTATTTTCGTTGAAGAACATAATTTAATTTATAAAATATCCAGCTGACATTCTTTGAAAGGCTTCTTAGATTACAGCTACGATTATTTGCTTGAAAGATATGTAAACACATTTCGTGAATATTTAAAGATGTGCAATATTCGCAAAATATGGAAGATTTATCTTTTTTCATAATCACAGGTGGCGTTTTTGTCCTATTGTTACGAACTGTGAGGAGATCTATGAATAAAATGTCATTCGTGTTCGGGACAGGAAAAATCTCATGAAATGTTTATAATTTATTCTGAAACAAAAAATATCTTTATTATTAAACAAATAATTATGATAAATGTATGTAATTTACAGGGATATTCTCAATATTGGATTGCATTATTTAGCGACTGTTATTTAATGAGTCGAAGACGAAACTATTTAGACAAGAAAATATACATAGATTATGTTCATAAGAATAATAATAGTTTTCTAAAATTTGCCCTTGATTACAATTGCAACCTCTGCTCAATATCTGAAGTCAAACTCCAACTTTTCAATGCGCCTACATTACACTACAACCTGAGTCAATTCTAAGATCACGAACATTCAAAGCAGATTTCAAAACGGTCAAATTCTGTCAGCTTGCCTCTTGCTAAACTAGCAGTTGATCTCTCTGGCCCCCTTTCTAAGGCATAACTTCTATCGTTTCTTGTTTCCACCCCTCACATCCTGATGGTTGCATGGTAAAATCATCCAGAGATTGACTCCTTAGCACTAAGTTTTCCTCCAACTGTTGTATAGACGATCAAGGCAAATCAAATCCTACAGCACCAAATATTTCTCACTGAATCTCTCCTCTGAGTTTTCACCAGAAGGATAACTGTAATATCCTCATTAGGCTTGATACTGTCTTTTGATACAGGTCGTATTCCTCCATTTGTACTCTAGAATGAATACCTTTCTGTATCATCTATATAACCAGTCGGTATAGATTCCGCCATTTCCATTCTATAGTAGACATCCACTAACCTTTTCCACTTTTGCACATAGGCTATCGAAGTATTTGAAGAAATTCGTGATTGTTCTTGATATATCCAAGCATTTGATCTTTGATTGGCATCGAGGCCTTCCTAACACGCTGCTACCTTACGGTCTCCATCCTACCCTTTGTGGTTCGATTGCGAGTTTTCTGTATGGTTGTTTACAGCGTCTCATGATGGATAGCTTCGTCTAATCATATTTCTTAATCAGTGTCAGAGAATCCAAAGGTGCTGTCACCCACAAGGACTTCTTCGTGTACATCAAGGACTTACGGTCTCTCTCCAAATCCAATTCAATTGACAGTATTCTGTATTCCCATTCTTCAGAAAACGTGTACTGCTGATTTATATCATGGCCATAATCTCTGTATTAATTTTAAGCGATGCAACTCTAAAAATATTTTTTATTGATTAGTGTACACCATGAAATGTATCGCAACTCCTAACAAAAAGACGATGCTACATCATTCAATATAAGTAAGTAAACTGAATATCCGATTGTGATTTTATAACTTCGAAAGTTAACTTATCCCTTAAACATAACGAAATCAAATTCATTTGGATATTCAGCTATGAACAGCGCTTTCAACACAAAAGAAATTAAAATTGGAAAAAAAACACTGCAGTCCTATGATTTCTTTCTAATCCTTCGAATTAAAAAAGCTATCTAGCCAATATTTGACTCGAAAACAAAGGAAATTTAAAAGGAAAACTTCGTATTATGGTCTTAGATTGTTCTTTATCACAGCGTCTAAATGTCATGACTTAATATGACGGCATTAGATTAAAAACACAATCAGCATTTGAGATACTTTGGCCTCCCCCTGCTCTAATTAAGAACTATTCTTGTAAGAATCACAGACATGAATTTTCTTTCTCTAATCTAAGTTAAAGCAACTGTGTCTAAATTAAACCATTCTTTATCAACGTACGCATTGAAGTATTAACCACGCAATTGGGACAAGGTGTCGCCTTTACAGCCCATGAAATCACAACCAGAACACATTAATCTGAAGAGAACTATATTTCTTGTAGATATAGCACAAACCTTTTGGGAATCTCATAAAATTGTACTGGGATAGGACTCCTCCAAATACCCACAGACTTTGGAGGTGTTTATGGCAAGATATGTCTGTGGTGTCGGCTGCCCAAACCACTACAGGCTAACTCATTATAACGGTGACATGTAAAATGCTCTTTTACTGCCTTATCGCTGCTGGGCTTTCTTTACGTTCCAATCAATCCCATATCAGCTGGGTACGGGCAATAAAATGAATAGTTTACAAGTTGGAGAAAGAAATTCCTAGTCTTACAAACATAAATGTAAACGCGATTTATTTCGTGATTAAAATAACTATATATTGATGTTTCTTGTGCAATACTATTCTGTATACATGCGTTATTAAGATACTATTAACGTTTATTGCATAAAATAGTTTTTTTTTCTTTGCATAACTGTGAAACCCTAGTGCATTATAAATATGCTTATGGAATAAGTAACTGAAAACGTAATTAAGAATATATAATAAAATTTTCAAAATTTATAAAAAAGATAATGTACTATTAATATTCTTTTAAATTTTTTTATTAATTTACAAATTTACTAGATTAAAATAAATATTTCGTTATTATACTTATACACTAATAAAAATATAACATTTATATAACATTTTGATTGGACTAAGAGAAGGAATGAGGACCGAGTGGTACCGGAGTGAGTTAATCGACCGGAATATGCAGTGATTAAATATACCCTTGAAGGATAATGAATGGCAATGCTGTAGCCAATGAAGTTCTAACTGAGGCTCGGCTATTGCTGTTACCCTCCTGCCATGATCAGAGCTTTAATTGCTCAATAACACCTTATCCCTACACTGTCCTCTACAGATAACGGGGAAGATGAAAAGTATTCTTGCTTCGCCCCTTTAAGCCAGTCCTTATAAGGACTATAAGTAGGAATGAGGTGAATAAGGACTTCCAAGGTAACAAATGGCAATGCTGTAGCCAATGAAGTTTTAAATGAGGCGCAGATGTTGCTGTTACCCCTGGGGCGCAGAAATTCGAGAGTTTGAGTTCGCTCTCTTAGGGTTTTTGCCTTAAGGGAGCAATTTGAGTCTCCGGGGTAAGTGTTTTCCGGCACAGCCCGCTGAGGGGCTTTGTCGGTGAATGATTTTCTTCGGAATATGAGCGGTTCTGCTCGGTGGTGGTGGAGAGAAGGCCATCACTGAATGGAACCAACGCTGAGAAGGACGGTCTTTCGGCCACTATTGAGTGGTCTAGGGATCGTCCGAATTTTTAGAGTTGGCTTTACTTCAACATCGCCAATGAAGTTTTAACTGAGGCTCGGCTATTGCCGTTACCCAGCCATTACTAGAGCTTTTAGCTCAATAACACCCCATCCACACAGATTTTCTTCATTCAGATGACGGGATAAAGAGTCAAGGACTCAGTCCATCGCCCAGTTCTTTTAAGAACTTTAAGAGTAGGAATGATGTAGAAACCCTGGGCGGGTAATGGATGGCAATGCTGTAGCCAGTAAGTTCTAACTGAGGCTCTGCTATTGCTGTTACCCTTCTGCCATGATCAGAGCTTTATGTAGCTCAATAATACCTTGTCCTTAAACTGTCCTCTACAGATAACGTGGAAGATGAAAAGCATTCTTGCTTTTCATCATCTATATAACGATATAGTTCTATATAAACTGATATATTTCTATATAAACTCATCTGGTAGGCGGTGATTAATACCCTTGGAGGGTAATGGATATCAATGCATTAGCCAATGAAGTTCTAAATGAGGCTCGGCTATTGCTGTTACCCTCCTGCCATGATCAGAGCTTTAATAGCTCAATAACACCTTATCCCTACACTGTTCTCCACAGATAATGGGGAAGATGAAAAGGATTCTTGCTTCGCCCCTTTAAGCCAGTCCTTATAACGACTATAAACTCAACTCTCCACGAGATGTCTACATTTTTTTTCAAATGTTTTGTAATTAATTGCATGCATCAAATTATTAAATTTCAAAGTATTTCTCCATGAAAAATGTATAGATGACATTGCTTCTTTTACCGAGAAATTCAACTTCTACAAATCCACCGGAATAGAATACTGTTGTCATTTAGAAGGCCGGCAATCTATCATCTTTTGAAATTTGAATTATTCCATATCCGTACTTTTTTCCCTAGAAGGAAATAGTTTTCTTTCTGGGTATTTTGTATGGAGACTTCAAAAACTCCATATATTAGATACTAGGTTATGAATCTCTCTGGCCTTCCTCTCTTTCTTTTTTTTTACTATATTTTTTCCATACGTTTCTTTATATTTATATAAAAAAGCAGGAAACAATATATACGGAGCTGGAACTCTGTCTGTCATGTTTATTGGGACTATTCTTCTGTATCCAATAATAAAAGTCATTTCTGTGTAAACTGATATTCAATGAAACTTCGGTCCACAAACCTACCACAAGAACCTTGAAAGAAAATATCCATTCTTTGCTGAAGAATATTCTTTTCATGACGAGACGCATTGGAAATAATATTTTAAAATTTCTTAAGGCATTAGAGTTTTTCGCAAAAACTTCTGAAAGTGTTCCGAATATTATTTGCAGAGTTAGTCAAATATCTTTATCAAAACACATATGAATATTTCATTGGTGAAGTTTTAGGCACTGGTTTATGTGTTTATTTTAATTAATATTCCGATGACGTGTACTACACGTCATCATTACTAAACCACAATGATGATGACGTGTAGTACAAGATCAGTTAATGGATTTAAGAAGTTAACCTGAAGTATATTAACGCTGTTTTATCATGACGAATCCCATATCGTTAGCAATATCAAAAACGAATAACATAAACATAAAATAGTTTAATGTAAATTTCTAAAGAAATAATTTGACCTTCTATTCTTTAATTGAAAATAAGGAAAAACTCAATTACCATTTGCTGTATTTTTTAATCCCATAAAAATAGTAACTTGTTTTGTTTAATTCATTTGGTTAGAACACTGGGCGTTTTCTCATAGAAATAAGTTATTTCTCCAGAGTATTTAACGGACTTTTCATGCACAGAAATCAGCACACATGAAAATAAAACGCGAGCTAGGATTATGCGAATCTAATGATTATATACAACCAGCGGATATAATGCATCGAGGTCGTTTTACTTTTTTTCTCTATGTTCGGCCTACATTTATTTAAAACAGTAAAATATAAGTAGCAATTTCCACAACTTTCAGCGTTTTTTCCCGTTAATTTCCCTCACGGAACAATGCAACTTATAGTCCATTAGCAACATGGGTAGGCTAAGGATTTTATTGTTATTTTATTTTTTTTGTTTTTTATATATAATCACGAAACCTTGTTCTATAGATTGAACTTTTTTTTTCAGTGAAATTGATCCCCCACGTAATGACAATCACAAAGCATCATACATGCGTCAGTATTCAAACCTACAGTCTATTGGTTGAGGAGTACATTTTGTCTTTTTTTATTATTTTTGACATAGTTTTTGAAATAGTTAAATGTTTATATTTTAAAATTTGTTTATTAAATGCATATATTGTTAACACACCTACTACTAGCAGATAGTTATTTGCTATTTACATTTCCCTGGATGTAAATAGCAAGTTGGGGTTCGAGTTCAAAAGAGAGAATCGACCATGAGATGCGGTGATTAATACCCTTAGAGGGTAATGGATGGCAATGCTGTAGCCAATGAAGTTATAACTGAGGTTCGGCTATTGCTATTTCTCTCTTGCCATGATCAGAGCTATAATAGCTCAATAACACCTTATCCCTACACTGTCCGCTACAGATAACGGGGAAGATGAAAATCATTCTTGCTTCACTCCTTTAAGCCAATCCTTATAAGGATAGCAAGTTGGGGAAAGGAAGAAAAAGAAAGTCCTTTTTAGGACTTTCAGGGTAATGGATGGCAATGCTGCAGCCAATGAGGTTTTAACTAGGGTTCGGCTATTGCCGTTATTCAGCTATGACTAGAGCTTTTAGCTCAATGACACCCTATCCACACAGATTTTCTTCATTCATATGATGGGATGAAGAGTCGAGGACTCAGTCCATCGCCCAGTTCTTTTAAGAACTAATAGCAATTGGGTTCTATTGTCAGTAATCCTGTTGTTGTACATGTTCTGTTAACTAACTCATTTTTCTGCTTTTGATGTGAACGGACGTATTATTTTAGACTGAGCCTGATTAGATCGCAATCACATTGCACTAGCGCTGACAGAGTTTGATTCCTACTGTCTCTCTCTCTGCATTAAACATGCAAGAGATCAAATGGCTGGCAGGCCACACCCGCAATGAGGACCAGTGACTCAAGCCCTGCGGGATTTTATATTGCTAGTAGACCACCTTGGTCTACAGGGTTCTTTGCTGGCAGGCCCCTAGCCCTGCGGGATTATATATACTGCTGTCAAACAATTTCTGCCTGCAGGAGATCGCTGCTCGGCTATGGAAAACATCAATGAGCAGATCCTTAATAAGGAGCAGTCCCTAGAGGTACTGAAACTTATAATAGGCAGGCGTGAATCTGACTGGCCGGATTTTATAAAGCAGTACATTCATACTAACGATCAGGATAGAGAGGAGGATGAGATATCACAAGAAGAACTCATTACTGCTCTGCTACCAAAATCCGCCTGCCAAAACAACTCAGAGGGAGCATTCTAACAAAAGATGAAGAACTACATACGACCGAATGGATGAAGACTTGCATACACCAGATGTCCCGAGGAACACCGAAAAGGTTCCACCTGTTATACTAAGGGACAAGGACAAATGGACCACTGTCACATCAGCCCTTAGGGAACATCAAATCTCATATTCCGGAGCTCAAATTCAAGATGGAATCAAAATCCAGCTACAGTCACTGACTACAGACAAATGACAAAACTAATGGATAACAAAAGTCTTCCTTATCACACTTTTGCTTTACCCAGTGAAACGAATCTCAAGGTAGTACTTCGCGGAGTAACTGAAGGTGACACCTCTGAAGAAATCACTGCTGTCCTTATGAGTCGGGGCCTGACCCCAGTCAAAGTTAGTAGGATGCTCAGGTCAGATAAACGGTCAATGCCACTAGTGCTGATAGAGATTGACAAGATGCAGAAAAACATTATGAACTGACCACCATCTGTGGCATCAGAATCTCCACTGAGCCGCTAAGGAAAAAGTTATCAGCTGGGCAGTACCATAGATGCCAAAGGTTTGGCCATGCCCAAAAACTTTACAAGGCCAATTTCGGGTGTTCAAAATGTGGCGAGGGCCACCAGACCATCATTTTCACCAAGCCAACACGCCAGCCAAATGCGCCTCATCCTGCCTACTACAAGGGGTGCATCATTGAGCACCCAAATAACCGCGGGTCAGCAAACGCTGCCCCTACCACACCCTACAGAAATGCTCAAGGCAGCCATGGAGGTTGGCCACTGGTCCAAACAGTCTCCAGTCCAACAACTCAGGAAAGAAATCAAGCTGCAGCAATGACCAAAACTTACCAAAACAAAAGTCATCCTTACAAGGCTTCAAACAGCAACTGACAAGCTAGGAATTATTCCGGAGGAGCAATTCAGTTTCAGAAAAAATCACAGTACTACTCAACAAATACACCGACTGGTGGAACACATTACAAAAGGTTTCAGCTGGAACCTCCACACAGCTGCAGTCTTTATAGATACTGCAAAGGCTTTCGACAAGGTGTGGCATCAGGGTCTTCTCTACAAACTCATCAAATACAATGTGGCAATTAACCTTGTAAAAATAATTAACTCTTATCTGAAAGACAGATTCATACAAGTCAAAATAAATGAAACTCTTTCAACCGGACGCAAGATCTTGGCAAGAGTGCCACAGGGCTCACTTCTTGTCCCCCTGCTATTTTCTATCTACCTAGCTGATTTCCCTAAAAACCCTAATTCAACAATCACTGCGTTGTATGCTGATGATACTGCTTTATTAGCAAGTTCTCGCAGCCCCAAACTAGCTATCAGTAGACTTCAAAACAATATCCATATATTGAAGAAATGGCTGATGGCCTGGAGGATCCAAGCAAACCCACTGAAGTGTTCAAGCAGACTGTTCACTAGGAAGAAATTTCAGACCAATTAAGACATACACCTGCTAGGCGTCAAGATTCCATGGCAGAGCGAAGTAAAATATCTCGGTGTGATGCTTGACAGAAAACTTCAGTTCACCAATCACATAAAACACGTGAGTTCCAAGACATCGAAAGTAATCGCACAAATCTAACCCATGATCAACAGAAGAAGCAAACTGGATACCCTGAACAAACTACTCATATACAAGATGGTAATACGCCCAGTCATCGCTTAAGCATCTCTTGCATGGAGCCACACCTCGCATACAAATATTTTTAAACTGCAGAGGATACAGAGCAAATGCCTGAGAATGATCCCGGACGCTCCATGGTTCATTCGAAACTCTCATTTTCACTGAGAAGTCAACATTCCCTACATCACATCCTTCCATCATGACCTAGCAGAAAAGTTCGCAAGACAAGCAATCATCCAAATCCCCCCCCCTGATCAGTCAAGCTTCAGATTACAATGAAGTAAAATTCTGCAAATACAAAAGACCCAAGTCAATCCTATGCTCAGCTGAACACAGCTAATCCCAGGGCGAGCTTTAAGCTCAATAACTCTCCACTCAAAGAACTTCCCTCTCAAACAAAGGGGAATATGAAAAGCATTTATGCTTCACCCAATCAAACCAGTATCGTTCTGCGAATAGCAATTGGGATAGAGTGAAAGAGGTGGAGAGTAAGAATATAAGAACAGCAAATTGCCACCCATTCTACTGGAATTTGCAGTAGGATGGGTGACAATGTTGCAGTCAATGAAGCTTTAACTGAGGCTTGGCTATTGCTGTTATCGTCCTTCCACGATCAGAGCCTATAGTTCTATATAGAGCTGTAGGCTCTGATCATGGCAGGTAATATTACCCATCCATGCATTTTCTTCTACAGATAACGGTGAATATGAAGAGCATACTTGCTTCACCCATCTAGCAGGATGGAATGAATTTAATAGAAAAGTAGTTTAAAGAAATAAATCACTACGAACTGTTCCACAGCGAACCATTGTGAGGTGTTTTAAAAGCTTAGTTCAACTCATTCATCTCACTGTCTACATCGAGTGCAAGCTACCTAGTACCAGCTTTCTCAGACAAATTGAAACCAATGAAACTAAATAAATTGTCAAATAAAGTGTGCATTGAAGTTAGAGATTCAGTGTAATAACACATAATTGAAATGTATACGAACATATTAATATATTACCCTGTCTATTGAAGTGCCACTCCTAATAACTCAATATCGACATAATAAAGAGTGAAGTTACTAGTAATGACATTGACAAGAAGCGGAACAGAATGCAGAACTTCTCATAAATGACTTTTCTTACTATCATCATATTAAATTCTTCGTGTTCCTCCCTTTTCATTTCAAATCAATAGAAATTCCCAGAAATTAAGTTAACTTATTTGCAGTCAAAATCGTTTCATCCCTGCATGACTGTCGAATTATTTTAATGAGCCCTTCGACTTCCTCAACTGCTGCCGACTTTTCATCTCAGTTTTCCTCATTTATAGTTCTTTGCTTTTCAAAGACTGCTCAATCTAATTTAAACTAATATTCCCCATTGAACCTTTTTTCAGTATTAAAATAGGATTTATCACATTTTGTTTAAACATATGATTTTTTCCTATTTTTTTTAAATCTCCATATCATTGCAACCTTTTTTGAGTTCATTTCATTAAATATTCGCTATTTTTAAACTAAATTTCTGAACAAAAATTATTATTCCTGGTCATAATAATCATTGCAATCCTAATGCTTATCCAGGACGGTAGATCTGAAACTTGAATTCACAAAAGTGTTGTAAAAAAGTCCCGATTGCACAAATACACTCATTTAATTGCTTGTGTCCCAACATTTTATTGATTTCTACATCCACAAGTAATAACATTTCGCTGTCTTAAACATTTTTGGTCTTTTCCCTTGCTATTGAATGTGTACGTATGCCCAAAATCAATCAGTTGATGTGTAGGTAAATTAAACTGTAATCTGATGGTATTTGCATTCCCATGATTGATCTTGTCGGTATTTTTCCTACTTTTCCTTGATCTACATAGAATAAGAACAAATATTATGAATTTTTTAGCTTAACGTTTGATTTAATTTTTATCTTTACAGATGAATTTAAAAGCTCACTACGACTCCAGGCTTACGTTTCGTAAAGGTAAGTTAGTTTTAGTTTTTTTTCTAATTATCTAGCAATGTCTTGTATTGCATAATTAAACGATTCTTCTTGAAGCATTAATAATTTAGTATTAATTGCGAATAGTAAGTTTATTTTTTGAATAAAAAACAAGATAATACGATACTGTTTAAGTTGCAAACCTTCATTTGTTTTACATTCACTACTTCATATTTTTATTGCATAAATCCAATTTAAGACATTATTCTCGCATCTACTTAAGTTTTGTTGGTAGAAATATGTACCGAATCCTTTGCATGTTGTTTATATTCGCTGTGTGCAGATGCAGATAAAGAGAGAGATTCACAAAGAAGCATATATTAATCCTGTGTTCCGCCAATTCAGTTTGGGTAAGAATCAGGACTCTTTCTCGTTCTATGCTGCAGTTGTTCACAATAGAATATCGTTTTCTAGACAATGATGTTTCTCTGACTGCGTGGAGCATTTGTTTTCGCTAAAGCTATATCGTTATAGAGCACGCGTTAGTGAATGCTAACAAAGGCTTGAAGTCATGTTTGAGCAAGTTGGTGCTATTATTCAGCAGACAATAAAACTAACCTGGAAGCAATACCGGAAACTGCCTTTGTAGTTCTCAGTTTTCACGATGATAGCATTTGCTTCCACGTAAATAACTGTTCACCTATTCTTTACACTCCTATTGAATTCACTCAGTAATATATTAATTTTACTGAATTTTACTAACAATTTTAGACTGACTTCGTTAAGATTTTTTAAGGATATTTGTTACTCTTTATAGATAATCCCAGAAAGACGTTTTCGCTTTTGTGTTTCATGAACCAAATTCTTATTCAGATTTGTTTTAACTTTACTTTCATTTGGCATTAAAACGGTGCCGTCCTTTGGGATTTTAAGATGAACCACCAAAAAATACTACCGCATATTCTGTTATGCATTCTGTAAAATTTCTGTAATCACGATGCAGACTTCTACAAGGAGAGATGGGATTTAGCGTGACAGCATTATCTCTAAGGAATGTTGTATTCCCACAGGTATTAACATCAGCTGGAGTAATTCCACAACTTGGATTAGCGAAAGAATAAATTGCTTTAAAAAAAAATCCTTCCTAGTATTATTATGAACAACAATGGTCGGTTCTTTATTCGTGCATTGATTATTGTCAACATTTTTTTTTATAATCTGAGTATTCTCGCATTATTTTTATTAGTGTAAAGAGGAAATTTTAACATTATGCTGGCGTTTGTGTTATCCATAAACAATAAAGCAAAATACTGTGAAAATAACACTGGACATCATAATGGAATTTCAAATTAAAATTTAACTTTAATCCGAAACGTATTAAATTCGCTTATTCTGTGTGTAAACGCATACCCGTACTGTTGCCAAAAGGCGAAGCTATTGCTTTTTATACTCCCCGCTGTCTGAATCGGAAGACGTGTTGGTAAGAGTAATTTATGCGCATTTAGCTCGCCCTGTGGGGGGTTGAGGGATTAAATGTAACATCGGAAAAGTAAAATGTCTTTGGGTCTTTTATGCTTGTAGACGTCATATTCATTGTAGCCTGCAGCTTGTTGGATCACTTGATTTGGGTGCATAGCTGCGTTCGAAAAGAACTTTACTGCTAGAGAGAGTGAAGGAATAAGGAGATATAGGGAATATTGGTATCAAGGTGAATCTGTTCATTTCTGATGGAGTATTTAGTATCATTCACAAGCACTTGTTTTGCACTCGTTGTAATTTTAGTTTTTTTGGATTTGGAGGAAGTGTGGCTAAAAGCTGGAGAGGCGTACGTCATTATGGGACGAATCAGCACCTGGTAGAATAATAGTTTGTTTTTTGTATTTAATTTGCTGCGTCGATTAATCAAGGGATAGAGATGAGCGATAGTTTTGGATACTTGCGCACAGATGAGCCTGATGTGGCTATTGAACCCAATCTTTTATCCCGAGATATTTGATTTCTATTTGCCGTGAGATTTTAGTATTAAATATTTGAATGTCCTCTTTGGGGAATGAGTATGGTGAGAGTGTGGCTACGCTTTGTTGTCCATTCTATGGTACCATTTTTCTAACATCGAGATGCTGTCTTGAAGGTTTTTGATTACAAGATGAGGAGGGAGTGATCTTGTTGATAATGCCATGTCGTTTGCGTATACTTTCGATAATCTTTCCCATGCTATGAAAGAATAAGGGGGAGATAATTGTTCTTGATTGCTTAATTTAAGTAAGATATGGGTGTGATCCGAGGACAGCTCATTCAGTGTTTGTACTGGTACTGATATTTGACGTTCTGTAGGATAGCAACATCCAACATGTCTTAATTGCCAAGAAGACCGTGATGAGTAGACGCAGTGGGACCAACCACTACAATGCAGTTTTGACCCCGTGTAATTATAAAGTATGCGACCGTTTGTATTGGTTGTTTTACTATTCCAAGCTGGGATAGAATTCAGATCTCCAGCAACGATGATGAACTAATGCCTAGAATGGCGTTTAAATCAAAGTTTCGGTGCGGTGTGTTGTAAGCGGCACAGATATTGAGCTTACCAGCTGTGTTGGTATAGACTTTTAATGCTTGTACTCCCTAAATTGGTGGTTTGGGGGTTGGTTATTGCATCGTGTTTAACACTTTCGTTGCCAAGCTGAAAATTGGAATTTCGTGTGGTGGCCAATTTTTTTTTATATTTTTTTCATTTAGTTAGCAACGTCCACGCGATAACGCGTGGTCGGCCGTTTGGTGAGGACTCGTATCACGCGATATCGCTTGATTGGCAATGAACATGTTAATGTAGTTTTTAGCAGTGGCAGTATCACTGCCTCTGTAATCAAGCCTATTATTTATGTAGAGCAGAAATCAAGTTATCCCCTCAATGTCGGATTGTCCGCTGGTTGTAAATGATTCTCGCTGATTAGTATAATATCTGGATTATCAGTGAAAATTCTTGTAATTCAATAGTCTTGTTGGGGACGCCGTTGGCATTCCAAGCGGCAATTAAAAGGAAGTTTGGAAGAAATTTATTTCTAATCATTGCTAAGTGCTGTTAGGAAAGAGTGTGTTTCTTGAACGAATATTTTGGTAAAGGTCAGTAATAGGCTTCATTTACTGAGATCTTGAAGCACGGTAGCTATAGAGAGAGAGAGAGAGTGGTGGTAATTAGGGTGTGCTTGATCCTGGCATGTTGGCTTCTTTTTAGATATCGTTTGAGTCGGAGAATGTTCAGCTTCCTTTAATTGCGTGCCAGGTTGAGAGGAAGTCTGATTATTTCTCATTGTCACTCTATTTTTAGGGTAGAAGCTACATCCTTTATAATTTGCAGGATGGAGCCCATTGCAATTGACACATCTGGCCGGAATCTTTCTCCACATTTCAAACACCTGTCGTCAGCTCTACATAGTTTTTGAGCATGGCCATATTTTTGAGGTCTGTCGTACTGCTTTGCTAATGTTCTTTTTCTTAAAGCTTCAGGCGTTATCCTGAGTCCACAGATCGATGTTAAGTCATAAATATTTTTATGGGAGTTTTGAATTTTCACCAAGACAACTGGCATTGGTCTCTTGTCAGCTCTAAACATTCTGCTCACTTTGAACGGAGGCAAACCGTGATAGCTTAGATCGCTATCTTCTCAGTGGTGATATCCTCTGTAAGGATATCACCATCAGTACTCTTTTTAGTTTTTTTTTTCAAAGCTGAGGTTGAATGTGTGGTATTGTACGTTGAGGTTGTCCATTACTTTAATTAGATGACAATATTGTCCGACTGTAGTGGGTTGAATCTGTATGCCATCGTCTGTATTTTTGCCCATGAGTAGGCAATATTTTGATCCTTCATGATTGATATAAGCGAAGTTCATTTGCTTTCGTCTCGTAGAATGATTGTTGGTACCTTCCCTTTAACAGCGCTTGAAACGTCTATATTAGGAGTGTCTTCATCCATTTTGTCATCTCTGAGGATCTCCTCAGTCCTTCGTTTTTTACGCGCATGATCTTCCTGGAATTCTGTAGGTGGGGAGAACACCAAGCCCATCTTTTCACCCTCTGCTCCCATGTCATCTTCAGGGTCACTACTTCTCACTGAATATAGATTTAAATAACCAGGCCACTTGACTTCAAACTTCTTTAATGTGACCCTGAAGATGACATTAAAAAAGTTTGAAGTCAAGTGGCCTAGTTATTTAAATCTAGGTTGAAGGAAATGATCTATATTCAGTGACAAGTATAACCGGGCCACTTGACTTCAGACTTCTTTATTTTAATAGTTTAAGGACATCGAGTGCTAGGTTTTATCCAACTTTTGAACTAAGTCGTCTGTATCAAGATTTTCCATAATTTAAATAAACTTCTTACCTGTTGAACAGCTACTACTTTTTACAAACACTAAAGTAAAAAACAAGTCACTTATAGAACAACACCTAATAAAGTCACGACCACTCCCAAATTACTACGCAACAATTATTTATTCTAGTGGTATGTATTTTAATAAAAGGTGTCTACCAGGAAGAGAATTACATGCTGTCAACCATCAGAAATAAGTGTATAAAATCCTAGCATAGGTACCAAAATTATATTTTTCTGATTATTTCATATAAATTTTAACTTTTAACTCTAGGGATAAGCGATCTTGTACAAGACATTGTTTATAATACAAACGACACAAATATTCATGCAACTAATTGGTGTGTCGTGTAGATTGTCAACTAAAATATCCTCCGATTAAGTTCTGTCAAAACGCAACGGAAAAAGTAAAATTAAAAAACACGCAGACAACTGTGTCATTAAAACACTTTGTGTGATCTATTACCTTATAAAATGTCCAACATCTCACGAAAATCTCTGCTTTAAGCGCCCTGGAACTGTCATATTCGCTCCAGAAAGTTAAAAGAAGGTTATGGAACAATATAAAATGCAATTTTCCAGATCTTTTCTTGTACAACTCTTTAAAAAAATGCGAATTTCATTTCCTTCAACTTTGATTGCCGTGGCCGACATCGGAAACCAACTGTTCTTTAATAACTCAACTCCTTCCTCCAAAAAATACAAGGAATTGCAATATAATGTAAAGCAGGGAACTTCTACCGTGAGTAACACACACACTAAACTGGAGTGTGGGTGTCCTCATGATCCTTTCATGAATTATAAAATGTAGAACTAAATAATTGAAACATAAACTGATGAATGAAAACTCTCTTCCAGCATTACTATATCAATATATCAAATAACCTGTGTTGGGAAAAATTTATTTTTTCCAAAACATACGATTTAAATACGATTTCCATCCTGTGTCAGAAGGCTAATCTCAATGTAAAGAAATCTTCTGATAAGTTGTCTGATATGTTTAGAAATTTTTATTATTTTATATATTTAGCTATAAAATATAAATGTATCTATAATATTATTTTACTATATTATGTTATTTTTGCGAAATAGAGTATTTAGACTGAACAATAACAATATATCTTAGCCCACCCACAATACTAATGTTTTATAGGTTTTTCGCCGGTGTATCACGCACTAGGTATAAAATAAATATATCTCATAAGTATTCAAAACGAATGACCCGATTTCGAATAATTATGTTTAACTAGGCGTCATCTTCTCATTAACTAAGTGTCGCGGTTATTTGAGCGCTAGTAGTGGCATCTAGCAGTCGTCATATCAAACTCTGGGCCAAGGCCGTTCACATGGTGCAAGTCGCATTCATTTGTAGTTCGTTGTTGCAGAGATATACAAATTTTCAAATCGGGACATTCTTTTGGAAACACTCTGTACTTGTTTAACGTAAGACGTTAGAATTTTTACGTGTTTAATTTCCGAAAGCGCGTGATCTTGGAAAAATTAAATCCTCTGTTTTAAATGTTTTAATATATATAAAATAAAAAAAACACTTCCTCGAAAGAAGGAGAAGAAAACAAACTATTCTTTGTTTTCCATTGAAATATATAATTGAACACCCATTTCATTGTTCGGATGACACGCTGATAAATATATGAATATTGAATCCCTTACATTTTTTAGTTATTACCAGGTTATTTTCTTAATTAATGATATCGAGGCTGTTAAGACCAATCAATTAACCTCAATGTTTTCGCATGTGAATTAACCAGACGTACGAATTAAACGCCAATACATTGCTAATGCTAACTAAACCGATAAATAAACACTGGCAGACAACTTGCGTATTTATAATGGCAATTATTCAGACTTCTTTAGATCTTTTTTTTTTCTACTCGCTGCATGGTAGCCTGGAGGCAAAATCACTCTCTTAAAGGTATCGAAATTTGTTGTAATTTCTACCTTTTCAAGCAGCACTGATTAATAGCAATCATTTATTGTTTTATTACGCCTGTATTTCTCTCCCCAGAGGCTATCTGAAGCTAAAGTTTTTGTCCACAGAGCAGCCAACGAAATGAGATTTTTTTGTACTCGTATGACATCCCCTATAAGCTTTCGATTTCCGCTTGGAAGCCCTGATTCTCTTCCAGTCATCTGCATTAAATTCCCAGTTAATGAGGAGTGTCATTTCTCCCTCAATCGCTACATACGTTAGTGCATGGCCACAAGTGATTTCTCTAGGCCTCTCAGACAAAGGCTGCTCTAACTAACTGTCAGCTAGATACTATTCATCGTTTCATCACCGCTATCAAACATCTGATGCCATAAAGCTATGATTAGATTTTGTGATATTTGCAACTCGGGTTACTTTATGCATTCTCTCTCGTAGAAATTTCCAGAAAATCGAAATCTAGTCCGGATAGGAATAAATGTCATAGGACAAGGAGATTTGCGAGAGGAGATACGTTCGATGCTTTCATTCTACAAAATCAACTAGAAACTCCGAAGATTAATGTTTCTTGAGATGTTTGCTAATTTAATTTTCCAATGTAATCTGTTCTTTGCTTCAATCACAGAAGTAATTTCTTAAACAAAACTTAAAAGTTCCATTTAATGTTTTTAATGGTAAGAACGGTGAATTTGCTTTCACGAAAATTACATAAAAGTAATTTGTCTTATCGAAATTAATTTTGGCTCCTTTCCTTAAATATGTATAAGTATTTTTATAATGTAATTACACGTATATCTTGTTTTATATAATGTATATTAAGTCGTCATAATTTAAGTTACTCCTTTTTTTCATACTTGCCTCGATATACATAATTTAAGTGAGCTACCATATTAGATTTGATGAAGTAATCTCATATTTGAACTTAATTGTTTGATGGACTGAGTCCTTGACTCTGTATCCCTTCATCTGGATTTTAGATTATGGGTGGTGAGATTATTGTGAGCAATTTACCCGCTCATTGTGAGCATTGAGGCTGTATCAACTTTCTCTTGCGATGGAGGATTTCGGTTTTTTATGTTTGAAACGATCTGAGGGTTTGTAGTCCGCTGCCTGTCGAACTAGCTGATTTGGGTGATTATCCGTGATTGTGAAGAATTTCTCCGCAATGCCTGTCATGTAGGTCTTAATATCTGGAAGATTGGCTTCTTGATGTAACTGGATGTTTCTGATGAACCATGGGGCATTAAATGCCGTTCTTAGGCAGATAATACAGAATAAATGCCTAAGAATGGCATTTAATGCCCCATGGTTCATCAGAAACATCCAGTTACATCAAGAAGCCAATCTTCCAGATATTAAGACCTACATGACAGGCATTGCGGAGAAATTCTTCACAATCACGGATAATCACCCAAATCAGATCCATAAAGTCCTTATAAGGACTGGCTTAAAGGGGCGAAGCAAGAATGCTTTTCATCTTCCCCGTTATCTGTAGAGGACAGTGTAGGGATAAGGTGTTATTGAGCTATTAAATTAAAGATCTGATCATGGCAGGAGGGTCACAGCAATAGCCGAGCCTCAGAACTTCATTGGCTACAGCATTGCTATCCAGTACCCTCCAAAGGTATTAATCAGTAACCGCAACCAATTTTGAGTAGGTTGAAATTGAATATCATATTCAAAAGAAAAATATGTAAGATGGTTTTAAAACTAATCAAACCTATAAACAGCTTTCAGAGTCGAACTATGGACTTAAATATACAAATATTAATGGGAAAAATATGAAGGTTTGAAAACTAGAAGTCAACCAATGTAAACTATAAATAAACCAACTAGAAGTAAAGCATTGATTGATTCAGCCAAGAACTCGTGCGGAGTTGCTGTTTGAAAGAATAAAAAAAATTCCAAAATTCATGGTGAGTCCAAGAGGTTAAAGATGCAGTTCAGAAAAAGCACGTGGAAAACACTCATCCAGGAAGTGAGGTGTATTTTAACACAAGCAATAAAGCTAAGATATGTGATATGTAAAAGTAGCTAAACAAAAGTCATAGGAAGACTTCGGTAAGAGTAAAGAAGATTTATATCATGAATGTTGCAAAAATATCCTGAAGACTATTAATAAAAGCTTAGAAATGGAAGAAATACTGTATAAAAAAATCAGAAATGAAAAACTAAACAAACTGAGGATAAAGACTTTCTGAATATCTGGAATAATTACCTGTGAAACTTTAAACGAAACAATGACAGAAAATCTTCACACAGAATGCGGCATAAAATGCATGTGATAAAGAGAATGGTGGAGAGAGAGAGAGAGAGAGAGCTGTCCAAAATGCTACACGTGTATGGTGTAAATGAGACATTACGAAATATACTATGTACATTTAAATTGTAAACATACATTATTTATAGGATGATTTGATGTAAAATCAGGTGTAAGACAAGGATCGCAGTATATCTACTGTTATCATCATCTGTAATAGTCAATTAATATGAACTCCTTAATTTATAAGAATCATCTGTGATAGTCCATTAATATGATTAATATTAATATGATCTCCTTAATTTATGCGGATGGTATACTGTATCAGTGTTTTAGCATTGATATTCAGGAATATGTAATCGGAGGCCACTTAAACAAAATGGGGAAACAAACGGTTAGCAAAAAGGTGTCATTTTGGCCAGGATGACATGAAAAATACCACGAGGAAGATCGGGGTCTTGGATTGATTCAGTTGGAAGTGTCCTAGAAGACCGAAATATTAAATATGCCTATCGGAGTGCTGACAAACTGTTAGGACTCCAGTATTGTCCCGAACCGAGGAAAACTGTTGATAGGAAGGTAGTTATAATATAAACTTAGACCGGGTTCCAACCCAGCACTTGTGCATACTAGCTGAGCTATGGAGACTCCTACTGTTGTAACGTGATACAATTCCCGTCCATTAGTTTCTGATTAGGAATGCGATCCCCGTGCACTACCCTGTGTCGATCATCGCATTTTGTATCCATTGATATTTTACTTGCTTGTTACACTATCTTTGGTAATACAGTAATTATACATTTTCCATTATTATGTTGCCGTCCAAAAGGGTCATACATAATAAACTACCAGACCTATGAAAGGTTATTTTATTCCGTTGTTACGAAATTGTCTGAGCGATTTGATTTTTATAAACGCTCATACAACAAGCATGTAGGAGATAATTTATACCATAAACTGCCAAAAATTATAGCAATATGAAAAAGGAAAACTATACTATTGAAGATTTCGGATTATATGATTGTTACGGACTTTCTTCAAGAGAAGCAGTCCACAACTGGCCTAGTTTTGATATCGGTCAATTAAGATTAAATTCTTATAAATGGAAAATAAATATAGATAACAAAAAAAAAAAAAAAAAATCCAGTTTTTCCTAAAATTCAAAAACGAACAACTATTCCTTTTCAGATATAGTCCTGGACTACTTCATCGTAAGTTCTCATTTATATATTAAAACCAAGCCTGTTTATTAACCTATTATATGGTGCAGACTACCAAAGGCAAAAGATGTCAAGTATCCACTTTTAGAGATGAAAATATTTAATTAAACTAAGTGGACATTGAGTGGGTCGATTTATCGACCTATTTATCTGTCTATAGTGTGGAAGAATTTATTTTGCGTTTGACAAACTGGAGGAAAGAAGAGGTATATCAATGATCAACTCACTGTGGTTTGCAACTAGTGTTACCTCCTAGTATACGATGTTGCTTTGATCGCCTACTGTTGTCTGCAAGTAATTACACAAAGTGCTTTACAACTGACGATGCCTCCAGAAAATTGGATCCTTAATATAAGTGGTTGCAGTTATATTACCTAATTAGATAAATATGTCATCCACTGTATAACTCTAACTCAATTACTGTTTTGTATTTAACAGAAAACACGGATGTAAGAAAGCGTGTTTTGCAAAAATGTCTGGTTTAAGTAGAAAACATGACTTGGGGTTAATGGAAGCATATTTCAGTGATGCGGGACAAAGTTGAGAGCGTGTAACGTCTGGATTTTTTTAAAATTATTTTTTGTAGTGAAAGCAAGGAGAGAAAGAAGTTTATACTGTTGTAGAGCTTAAGTTGTAATGCAGGTCACATAAGAAATTTCGATACAATGTAAAGAAGAGTCATAAAAATGCAAGTAAATACAATAATGCAACTGTTGCATGTGAAGGGTGTTTGAGTGTGAAAGGACGACGAGAGAATTAATGAAAAAGGACCAAGAGAAACAGAATAATGAAGGAAAGGACAAGAGCAGCGAGAGAGGATACTAAACAAATGAAAAACGCACAGAAGAAGGTAGGGAAATGGTTGTAAAAACAAAAGAAATGGAGGAAACTGGATGGTAAAAGAAGAGGCGATAAGACATGGACAAACAAAACATTTTTTTTTAATTCGTTGGAAGTGAGTGCATTCATGTTTTTATAAAAATATGAGTTCTATGTGACTTATAAAAAGCAGATAAAAGTGTAATTTTGAACAGGTGCAAGATTAGTTTAAAATCGGGTCCTCTATATAATAAAACAAATGCAGTTTGTAGACTAAGAAATATGACGTCATTCTTCCTCATTTGCGCATGATCAGCTTGGTCATGATTGGAAGGTAAATTTCATAAGCTTCAGAGTTTTAGACCCTTTTCAGTGTTAGGATCGTTGCAGTTTTGGCTTGGTTCTAGTTGTAGCACAAAGATGTGATAAATCCCTTACTTTGCTTTGAATATTTAAAAACATCGCTGAAATGATCATAGTTTGAACCTTGTTTATAACCAGAGTTTTCCAAATAATGAATTAGTTGAGACCACTTATCTTGCCTCGTAGTGGAAAATATTTTCCTAACAAAACTATATTTAGGAAAAGCCGTTATTATATTATATTACCCAAGACGGCCTGTCGATTCAATACATTAGCTTTCATTTTATATAGTCATAGTTAGAATTCCCCTTTCACGAAAACTAATCAGACAAAACATGTAATTTTGCACTAGAGCAGCAGCGAGTTTTAACCGGTGTGCCGCAAGATTTATGTAAACGAATTAATTGAAAGAAATAATGTCGTAATTTGCGCATTTATTTATTAGTGTCTGGTTTTCCATCTTTTTGTGTACGTAAATCAATCAAAATTATGCCTATGTTTTGCCAGATTATCAAAAAAATTAAAAAAGAATATATTTTTATAGCGTGCCGCAGATTGTTAATAATTAGTCTAGGTATGCTGTGGTACGAAAAAGGTTGAAAATCACTAAGGATAATATCACCAGCTGGGATATGCTGGGTCCTTATAAGGACTGGCTTAAAGGGGCGAAGCAAGAATGCTTTTCATCTTCCCCGTTATCTGTAGAGGACAGTGTAGGGATAAGGTGTTATTGAGCAATTAAAGCTCTGATCATGGCAGGAGGGTAACAGCAATAGCCAAGCCTCAGAACTTCATTGGCTACAGCATTGCCATCCATTTTCCTCCAAGGGTATTGGATTGAATGAATCCGATATGCTGGGTGTTCACTTAATGATAGAAACAATGTTTCAATAAACAAAACACTAAATGGTGTTTTATTTTATTTTTTGTTATATTCTAGTTATCAAAGGATTCTTAAAAATTAAGTAATTTTTATTAAATAACACAGAATTTCATATAATGTTATATATATAGATGTTTAAAGAACATGGACCAAGCAAATTAACATTAATTAATGTCCTTTGATATTCATGCAAGGTAATTTCTACCAAATCCAAAAATAACTATCTTTAGATGGTTATTTTTGGATTTGGTATCTCTTATTTTTTTATTATACTCTAATTTTTAGAGAATTCTGCAAAGTATTTAAGTAATTATTAATTGGATTATAAAATATTAAAGATATTTTAAAATGTTTGAAAGCTTCTTAAATGAAAACCATTACGTAATTTTTGAAAAGCAATCGTTTGGATATTAAGTTTGGTAAAATCAAAAATGTTATATTCTTAATAAGCCTACAAGATAAACTCCACACAAAATCAATTTATGTGAATGACACTAACATATAAAGGATAACAGACTTATCTAAACCAGTCTCAACATGCATAGCGATGCATGAATAAAAAATACCTTCAATAAAATTTATTTTCGAATGTTTCTTACATGGAGCGATTAAACTACGCAACAGATGAGATCCAGTGGAATGCACCAAAAAAGGAAAAAAAAAAAAGTAAATACACGTTGAATTATTTGAGATTTAAACCAAAGGTACACTAATACAGTCTCTTTCTCTAACATTAAATGACATTATGTTTTCTTGGCGTTTTCTATAGTAATCTATTAAAGTGGCACCCATTTCCTTAAGTAGGGTTCCTTTTTTTCTGTATCAATCAAGAAAATGGACTTTGCTCTAAAGATCTTGATGGCTATATTCCATTTTTCGGAGTTACAAATTACCAAGTCGAAGCTTCTAGAAATAAGGCTTGGTAGTTCAGAGAAAATTCAAAAATATATTTCATCGTTTAGTTAAATAAGTTATCGGAATTTTAAAGGCGTTTAAGAAGAAGGAATTTGAAAATGAAATTCTCCATTATGCTATCATACGCGCCTTATATTGTGGATGTACAAGAAAGAACTGTCGGTGTAAATGCAGTGAAGGAAGCTAATAATGATCATGACTGTTTCGATTTCGGCACACAAAATAGGTGATAGAAGTGCTGAAGCCTGTTTTGCGCGGGCCCTTTTTGGTAGATCAGCGGAAGTCTTCCCTAGTGATCATGAACGTGAGCAGTTCAACTCGGCCGGCATATGTCCGTGCAACTTTCCGGTTTCTTTGCAATGTTTGGCTTTGATGAGTGACCTGAAATGACTCGTGTAGAATGAGGTCAGCGACATCTTTTCTTTCTCTACTGCTGGCTGAAAGATAGCGATAAGAATGGAAAAAAAAAAACTATAAGAGAAATAGTTTTTGAAAAGGAAATATCTTTTCGATTGAAAAGAAAAAATTGTATAGAAAAAAAAGCACATTTTTTAAAAACTTTCCGACTTCCTTAAGATTTGTTTCCAATTTTTTAAATTTAATTACAAATAAGTTTGTGAATTGTTTTTTGCGATCAAGTTTAGCTAATAAAGTACGCTAACACACCATAAAATATCGAATAGATTAACTTTATAAATTTAGTACATTTCAGTGTAAGATTAGATTTTTAGAATCCATGAGCAGTTCAGACTTGGTTTTATTTCAATCTCTTTCCATTTAAAGAGCGTGAAGATTTATATTTCAGGCGTGGCCAACTTCATTCTAAAAAAGGGCGAATATATGATATGACGAGTGGTAGCATCACGGGCCGCACACTTTTAGACAGAACTTAAACTACTCAGAGAACAATATAAAATACTTGATTAATTTAAATATTAGTTAATTTAAATTTAATTACATATGTCTGTTTTTTTTACATGTAACACAAGTTAAAGAACACTGTGGGCGTTCATGTGCGGCAACAAGTTCATCAAAGGCCATTTGGTTTAGTAAAAATAGATTTCTGAGCACTAACCTTTCTCTTCAAATTACGTACAATTTTAATACGTACTTGGCCAACGTATTCTTGGTATTTAGCGGCATGGTGCTGTATGTAGTGGCGTTTGAGGTATATTCCTTGTGCACAGACAATACAGGGGACACAAACAACATCAATAACAATGTTAACTGTGAAACTGAGTCTCTGAAACTGATCACTGTAACCAGAGCAGAGCAAGTCTTTCAACAAATTGAGTAATCTTTTTAAAGCAATTTTGATTCCGTGTGAGAATATAAATTGTTTCCGTCATCAGAAATAATGAATATAACTAGTATATCAATCAGAAATCTGCGGTCGAAACTAATAGCTAAATTGATAATACATATAATTTAATATAGTTTTTATCCTGTCGCGGGCCACATGCGGCCCGCGAGCCTGCTGTTGGCCCACCTAACCATTTATATTTATAATAACAAAAGTTACAATCTCATGGCCATTACCTGAAAAAGTTAAGCAATAATAATTTTTATTCCTTTAATAATAAGAAAAAATATAATTAATGTATAAGTAAAATTATTAATTTTACTTATACATTAATTTTTATAATATATAAATAGTTAAATTGTATTCCGGAACATGAATTATAAATATTTTCAATGATATTTAAGTTATCGTCCCACCCTGCGTTCGAGATAATATCACATTTGTGATAAAACTACTGTTGTTTCGCAGTCTGCGTTATGGGCACAGTATACCTTCTCTGTTTGGGTAAAGCAATACCTATTTGTCAGTATCTCTCTCTTGTGAACCGGAGTTTTAGCCACTGGAGGGGAAAGAAAATCACTCGTATCCCTAGGCCACGCTTTGATTGGTATCATTCGACGATGTCAAGTTCTCCGCAGATGTAAATCGTCTCTTTTCTTATATATTTATATCTTTGAGCTTTCATGAATTTTATGTTGTTTATAAAAGATTGAAAGAGAGATCCTTTTCATAATACAAGCATTAAAAGACACCCATCAATTAAAATGCATCTCCACAAGAGAATTCTGTTAACTTATTGCGTTTATTTTTCATTGAGATTTGCCTACTCTGATACAGTTGTTCACGGTTTTTTAGAGCATGTACTTCTCCAGATGCTTTGATTCTAACAATTAAATAGAAGCTAGGTTTGTTTTAATTTAAGGTTAATCATAATTTCCACAAATCTAACGGATTAATTCACATGATGATGATCAATATTCCAACTAATGGTATAATCACTTTAAATGGTTTGTTAAAGGCAAGTATGCCTTCGATTATGCCACAAAATAGGTATAAAATACACACACACATAAACAATATAGTGCACATTTATTTTATACGGTGGATATGGATTTATTCACTCCATTAGGAAAAGAAAAAGCCTAGAAGTTAGTTTCTCGCTTAACTAAAATGTATAAACATAATCTGATATAAATGGATAATGAGATATTTGGTTCTGCATTTTTATCAGTAACAGCCTGATGACCACTAATATCATATTGTAAATTGATAACATCTCATTTTAACTACTAAAATATTTGAGGTATAAGAAATAGTTCATTCACTGAATATTTATTGCTCGCCAGACGATAGAATAGGCCGTCCACATATTACATGAATGCTAGTTCCGTTGTTTTGACCATCTTGTATATTAAGAGTTCTTCCAGGAAATTATTTATCTCCTCTGTTAGAATAAAAATTGGTTTACTACCATGTGTTCTTCCCTGCAATTTCGTATACAGTTCTAAGGATAATGAGACATATGCCCTTTGATCGAAAATCCATAATTCTGTTTTCGTCACTTATGTGAAAACTATTTCTCTGAAATGCGTTTAACTGAAAATGAATTGTTTATTCTTATATGGAAGTAGCAGGATTTTGCATCCCAGAAAAACCAGTCTGAGAACACACAGCAACATTCATTCAGAAACATAGAGATAGGGAGAGTAGTAATTAAACGATATCTAAAGAATGTGGGGATTGTCTAAGGTGGCGTGTGAATTTGGAAGGGCGAGAAATGTCAAAACGGATTAAGTGGCAATAAAATATCAGTCATGAATATGATGAACGTGTCTGAGAAAACTAACCTGGAATTATGGAAAAGACTCCTCGGGATTGTTGATTAACTAAAATCAACTGGGATTCGGACCTTCGAAGCTATTTAAGTTCCTCTAATAATCAATGAGATAGATTCATATAGGGTGATGAAAATTAACGACATTTATTGAGGTCTCTTCAGTGGGAGCCAGACCCGGAGATGATACCAAGGTTGAAGCAATGCAGAAGTCATATTTACCTATGCAAGTTGCCAAAAGGGTCAAAACCGGTCTGGGTAGTGACCCTTCCCATAATGTATAGCATTATACATGTTCACAAGGAGATGTGCTTTGAATTATGGGATACTAAGGCAAGTGATGTGAAGTTTGTCCACCTTTGCCACGAGTTGCCCAAGGCTGGTATTTTTATCACTTATTATATTTTGTATCGTTTCTTTATCACTTAGAGGTTTGAAGATACATGTTTGTATCTGGTGCAACAATATTTCGCAATTGGATTCACATGTGGTTCATTACTGAAGTGTTTTTTTTTTGGCCAACTTGAGTCCTCGTACAACTTCTTTCTCATAGGACTTTATTTGTTCTTAGCAAACAGCTTATTGTATTATAGATAAGTTTACTGTCTGTCCAAAATAGTTCTTTTATTGATGGATGGATTTTCCTGTCTAATTGAAGAAATAGAAGAATAGCTTCTTAAATGGAACTATTTTGGACAGACAGTAAACTTATCCATAATACAGTAAGATCTTTGCTAAGAGCAAATAAAGTTCTATGAGAAAGAAGTTACAAGGACTCAAGTTGGCCAAAAAAAAACACTTCAGTGTTTTTTTTTTTTTTGGTAATAGAGCAAAGGAGAAGGGGTAAATTCCAACTAAACATCCCCCCCCTTATGTTATACTGATAAATACTTTTGAAGTACTGTTAAAATATTTATTAAAAACAACCCGATTAGGTAATTTTTCTTGTTTCTTAATATTTTAAATTACCCCTTTATTTAAAAATTGCTCGTATAATGGATTTTTCTCATTCCTAAACGTCCTCGAACCGTTTCCTGTCTTGTTCTCCCTGCCCTGATATTTTTTGCATATTTCTTTACACTTGCGTAATTTAAGTTATCTTTAAAAAATCGCATTTTGATTTTTCTTTAAAATAAGTTATTTTTATCCTACTTTAACTTGAAAGTCAGTAAAATCTTTAGTGAAATTCTTGACTTTTATTTTACATTGCACCCGAGGTAACAATTACAATATTTTATTGTATTTATTTTTATTTTTTATCTCGGACAGAAAACAGATATGAGGAGGCGCTAGTGTTGATATACGTTCAGTTCATTATGCCTAAATTGAAACCATCTTTTCTTGTACGTTAATTTTATTCGCCTAAAAATCTCTATAAAAGTAAAACATTGATCGATTTCAGTCTTATATATGAGCATCAACTAGTGCCATCTAGCGGTATAACGTTCATAAAGAAGATTAGCATATTTGAAAGCTGCTGAAGTAGGAATTCATTAAAGAGCTCCTAATAACATACTTTAATCAACATCGAAGAATTAATTTAGTAGAAACACGGGCTTGTAGTCATGCTTGAGATGCATTTTTTTTTATTATTAACAACACACTGAACGCGTTGCAACGTGTGATATTTAGACACTTTCAAAACGTGAAATTACTACTTCTTTCAGGTGAAGCTTTCTTAGGCATGTGGTCCTTAATCAACAGCCATTCCCCCCTCCTAACTTCGCTACCCTCCCTGATAACGATAAAGAAAGGAAGGAGGTTCACAAGTTAATTAATAAACGAGCAAGGAAAGAAAAAATCAAGATAGGAAGTTAGGGAAACTGAAAGCACACACTTGGAGTTAATTATTAGAATCCAATCCACTTACATACCCTAGTTTATGCATCACATACTTGCAGGTGTTTTCTCTAATTAGCTATTCATCGTGTTCGCCTTGCAGGTATCTTTTTATTCCTCTTTTAACCCGATTATGCTTTCAGAGTGCAGTAATTCTTTTAAAATATTTTTTATTAGAGATTAATACTCTACACGGTTTTATCATCGTCTGCTCATTTTTTTTGATAAGCTGTTGTTCAATTGACCAAATGCATCTGTTCTCTTTCTACAGTCAACTGTATAAGGCAAAAGATTTAATTAGTGCTCACGAGCTTGCCGAAAAATTACAACAATCGAAATTTTTTTTCTGGTTGGAAGCGAAGATGGGGGGGGGGAGAGAGGAAAGAACTGTTTTATAGTTATGTACAATATTTATCTGAAAGAAGTTCATAGATAACGGAAATGTTAAAAAAAGAACAATATGTTATTCTAATACATAGCTATGTAAAATAAACATTTATTTAACACAAATGAATATCTAAATTAAACAATAGTGGAATAAAAATAATTCACTGTTTTTCTAAGATTTTAAATCTATACATTAAGGAATCAAAAATAAACTGTTAGAAAGTTGTAACACCAATTTATCATTTAAATAGTTTATTTATATCAACTTCAAACCGTTCGTGACGAGAGGTTGGTGGATTCATTCAATCCAATACCCTTGGAGGGTAATGGATGGCAATGCTGTAGCCAATGAAGTTCTAGCTGAGGCTCGGCTATTGCTGTTACCCTCCTGCCATGACACGATCAGATCTTTATAGCTCAATAACACCTTATCCTTACACTGTCATCTACAGATAATGGGGAAGATAAAAAGCATTCTTGCTTTTCCCCTTTAAGCCAGTCCTTATATAAGGAGCGTTGTATTCAATATAATACTATGTATAGATTGTTATTATATTATTGTATTCAACAAAAAACTATCTATAGATTATTATATATTATGCTATATTATATATTCAAATTGTTCAAAAGGGATATTCAATTCAGGAATGACTAAAGGTCGAATTTTCACCCTAACCGTTTTAGCAGTAAGATTATTCATCTGGCTGCAGTACTTGATTAATATGTCAACAATAGCTTCATCTAGAAACACAGCTAATGCCCTTGAAGATACTGCTGTATGAAAAATTACTATTATAATGTATGATTAGTTATAAAGGATTATAAGTTACATATTTCCAAGCTTCATAAAATATATCGTACAACTTAAGATTGTAATTCTATATCGTAATTTAAAGGAGACGATTGTAATCAGCGTACTACATCCATCAATCATACTCATTGCATAATAGATTATACTTCAGTAACTCTCACCAGTTACCGAAGTATAATAGTTACGGTGTGAGAAAAAATGTTTTTTTAGTTTCTAGAAATCAATCTTGCAACTTTAGTGAAAAAAAAAAACAGAATCCATTTATTTTATGTTACTTAACAGCCTTAATTATTAAAGTATTATCATATCACCCTCCAGTAATTTTCTTGGGGGGAGATGGGCTGAGTCCTTGACTCTTTATCCCTTCATCTGATTGAAGAAAATTTGTTGATGGGGTGTTATTGAGCTAAAAGCTCTGGTCATGGCAATAGCTGAGCCCTCAGTTAAAACTTCATTGGCGATATTTTACTAAAGCCAACTCAAAAAATTAGGACGATCCCTAGACCACTCCATAGTGGCCGAAAGACCGTCCAATTCAGCGTTTAATTCCACTCAGTGACGGGCTCCCCCCCCACCACCACCGAGCAGAACCGTTCATATTCCAGGGAAAGGCATCCACTGACAAAGTCCCTTACTGGGCCATGCAGGAGAACACCCTCCCCGGAGACTCAAATTGCTCCCTCAAGACAAAAACCTTAAGAGCGAAACTCAGCGTCCATTTAGTCGTCTCTTACGACATGCTTGGATTTGCATTGGCGCTATTCTTTCCCGGCCACCACACGGGAATTCCCTGGTAATCTCAATATAGTTTAGACGTACTTATATATTAATTAGAATAACGACAACAAAAAATAAAATGGTGTATTTTATGTTTTAATTAATTCTAATTCTACTGTTTATTTTAAAATTTTAAACTTTAAATGAAATTATTTTAGTTTAAATTTCAAAATTTAAAATGAATAATATATGCAAAAGTTTTGATATAATGAAGCTGTTGTTTTGCGGTATAATGATAGTAATAAAGCAGTATCTGTTTATTTCCCATTTACGATGCCTTTCATATTGAACGTCATTTCCGACATGGTTAAATACTATTGATTATTATTATAATTATTACTACGTGACACTTCCAAGGAGTCATTGGACTCATTTTGGGAGGACACACCATTCCCTTACAAATATCACTCCACATCCACAAAATGAACCAATTACGCAACGACACCACAGCGCCATCTATCACCCGCTACTGATAGTATACTATAATTGAGAATTACCTCATTAAAATCCATAATCCCAAAATATTAACTTCTCCAAAGAAATGATCGGATTAGAAAAGCGCTAAGAATAAAATAAAATTTTGCAAGAAAGAAATAATCGATATAAAAATAATCTATATAAATAATTACTTAATGTTATCCAAAGCGTATTTTTATAGACTTTTCTAATATTTTGCTCATAATAAAACCAATGCTTAAATATTTATTCGCGGTTTTGGAAAAGAAATTACCTTAAAAAAATTCTTATTTGGAATCCAATGACACAACTGATATGGGCCTGTGAATCGATAAATCGAACTAATTCTAAGTTCGATTCTAAACCAAAATAATCGAACAAGTAAAAATATTTGTAACTTATATAATTTTTTTTAAAGTGTAGCATGATTTATGAATTCTGTACTAGTTTCTAACTGAAGAAAATTATATAAAGTTATATATTCGGTATGTTGTAAAAACTTTACAATAAATTATTAACTTTAAATTTATTTGGCTCTGAAATTAATATTAAACAGTTCAAAATATGAAAAAATCAGTGTGGTTTACATTTATGCGTAATCTTTTGTGTTCTGAAAGGTTTTTCATTATCAGATATAAACTAGAATATCCAACTACATTAGAAACTTGTAATCATTATGAAAAAATAATAAAAAAAAACAATTGATGGCTTTCTTAACAAAATTGCTGTGCATTTTGTTACGAACGATATTTTTTTTTGTAACTGAGGCTAATCACACCAATTCAATGACGAGTTTAATCTGGATTGCGATGATGTGAAATGACACATCTGAAACAAGGTAGAATGGAGTCTGCCCTTCTGCCTAGCACCTAACCTGAACATTTATATAAAGCGGGGCGCCTGTCACAGAATGGTTACAGCCTGTCTCGAGCAGAACGCAATTAACCAAACCATTAATCATGCTGCCTTTGAAATGTTTCAGGTGAGAACTGCAGAAACGGCTAAGCGTAAAGTTAGCCAACGATGAAGCACTAATTTTCTGGGTGTCGTTGAATACTGGGCTTTTCAGAGGTACGTAACGAAATGTTGTAATCTATCAACGTCCGACAGTCTGAATCGCATGCAACTGATTTGAACTGCCAACATTCGATACGTCTTTATTAAGTGGGTTCGGATAAGTAGTCAATAAACGACTTAATTGGGGACCACTTCCACAATACCTTCGGTTGGACAGTTTCGGTCCACTAGGGATCCGAAGCGAATGATTTAAGCCTCTTTTGTTCGTGCTAGACATTTATTTACTTACCGTTTGAATTGAAAAGTATGTTGGATTTCGCGTATTTTATTTGTAATATGTACGAGTCAAGTAATTCGAGACCAACGGGATTTGAAACTTATACACCCATATGACAACAGAATTGATTATTGTCTTCCATTTACATTCCCAATCCCCTGTTTCGTTTTGAAGGTGAAAAGAGAATCCGACAATATTAGACGTCAAAACTTTCTTGGTTTTTATTCAACCGCATTGAAACGAAGTCCATTGGTGGTCTGCTACGCAGATTTGCATAACAAATACGGAAAAAACAGACTATTTCTAACAAACGTGTGGCTTTACTTTATCCCTTTGATTTTTTCAATAACAATTTTCAGGACCCAAAGCGACAAAAGGTGTGTCGAAATTATATATACTATCCGTCGTTTTCTGAGCTGCATAGAATTTAATAAAATTGACTTAGGAAAGCTCAAGAACATATCCATCTGATTCAATTTTGGTTTCGACTGGATAATTTATGCTGATAAAATAATTTCCGTAATTCACTTATCTATAATTTATCCTTATACAAGTAAGTGTGCAGGTGTGTGTGAGAAAAACTTTTGCCTGCTTTCCACTTCAAATTTAAAGGTATATATAACATATATCTAACACTAAGAGTGGTTACACAACAAACAGGCTTAATATCAATTCCTTATAAGGACTGGCTTAAAGGGGCGAAGAAAGAATGCTTTTCATCTTCCCGTTATCTGTAGAGGACAGTGTAGGGATAAAGTATTATTGAGCTATTAAATTAAAGCTCTGATCATGGCAGGAGGGTAACAGCAATAGCCGAGCCTCAGTTAGAACTTCATTGGCTAAAGCATTGCCATCCATTACCCTCCAAGGGTATTGAATGAATCAATCACCGCATTTCATGGCCGATTGATTCCTCGGTCATTCACGAAATAGTTCTTAAAAGAACTGGGCGATGGACTGAGTCCTTGACTCTTTATCCCGTCATCTGAATGAAAAAAATCTGTCTGTGTGGATGGAGTGTTATTGAGCTAAAAAGCTCTAGTCATGGCTGGGTAACGGCAATAGCCAAGCCTCAGTTAAAACTTCATTGGCTACAGCATTGCCATCCGCTACCCTGAAAGTCCTAAAAAGGACTGGGATGTTATTTCATTCATTCACGTAATAGTCCTTATAAGGACTGGCTTAAAGGGGCGAAGCAGGAATGCTTTTAATCTTCCCCGTTATCTGTAAAGGACAGTGTAGGAATAAGGTGTTATTGAGCTATTAAAGCTCTGATCATGGCAGGAGGGTAACAGCAATAGCCGAGCCTCAGTTAGAGCTTCATTGGCTACACATTCACGTAATCCTTATAGTCCTTATAAGGACTGTCTTAAAGGGGCGAAGCAAGAATGCTTTTCATCTTCCCCGTTATCTGTAGAGGACAGTGTAGGGATAAGGTGTTATTGAGCTATTAAAGCTCTGATCATGGCAGGAGGGTAACAGCAATAGCGGAGCCTCAGTTAGAACTTCATTGGCTACAGCATTGCCATCCGTTACCCTCCAAGGGTATTGGATTGAATGAATCAATCACCGTATGTGTAAGTAAAGGTGATATCTCAAAAATATCGGACGATCTCTAGGCCACTCATTCGTGGACGAAAGACCGTCCAAATCTCAGCGTTGGTTCTACTCAGTGAACCTCGAGTACCGAGCAGAACCGCTCATTCCGAAGAAAATAATTCCCCGGCACGTACCCCTCAGCGGGCCGTGCCGGAGAACACTTTCCCCGGTAACTCAAAGTGCTCCCTTAGGGCAAAACCTAAGAGAGCGAACTCATTTACCCAGGATAACAGCAACAGCCGAACCTCAGTTAAACTTCATTGGTTCAGCATTGCCATCCGTTACCCTATATGGGCATCTCATATAAAATCAATCACCGCATCTCACGGTCGATTGATCCATGTCGAACCATTCACGTAATCCTTATAGTCCTTATAAGGACTGGCTTAAAGGGGCGAAGCAAGAATGCTTTTCATCTTCCCCGTTATCTGTAGAGGACAGTGTAGGGATAAGGTGTTATTGAGCAATTTAAGCTCTGATCATGGCAGGAGGGTAACAGCAATAGCCGAGCCTCAGTTAGAACTTCATTGGCTACAGCATTGCCATTCATTACCCTCCAAGGGTATTGGATTGAATGAATCAATCACCACATCTCACGGTCGATTGATGCCCTCCATTTGATTCACGTAATCGGTGATATCTTTCTTTATAATAATAATCACATCTGCGAAAGAATTTGGTATATAGTTATTTATCATGTGTAGTCCAATTAATTCTGTAATCTCTGTGATTGTCTAGAATTTTAGTGTGTAATTATACTTTAAAATAGATTGTATTCTTTTTTATCATTTTGCCAATCGTGACTTTAAAAAAATACAATTTTTCTCACTTATATATATTATTTAAGGAGAAGCGAAAATTTGCTCGTGTTTAGCGTGGGCTATAGGTTTATTGTTATTTTTTTTCTTTTTGGAACAAGAGAAGTTTTTACATACAAGAGAACTATTGTTTTTAATCATGATATTAGTGACTATGTACAACTGGTGCATGATGTTTGAGTTCTTTACAATTCAAATTTTCGTTTTAATGTTCGTGGATGGTTGGTTAAGTGCCATTGAATAAATCTTCTATTTTCTTTTAGTTTATCTTATAACCGAAACTTTGGAATGAAGTTCTGCTGTAAAAATATCCACTTTCCAGTTAGTATTGTATTAAGTGTATACCAAAGAACTGTATTTTGTGACCTGTTGAAAGGAGTAGTGACATTTTTCACAAGGTATTTTAGTGTTAGTTTTTATGCTTTTGTATAACGTTTGTAGTTGAAAACAAGAAAAATACTTTAGTTTCTTCTCTATATTATCTTTCAATACGATGCTTTTCAGGATATCATTTATTTACCGACTGTTTTTCGAATGTTTTATTACACTGAAACGTTAAAACATTTATATTTATTTATATTTATATATATTAAATTTCGCGTAAAATATTTCTCTAAAGAAATAGCTTCAATATATTAAATCTTCTGTAAAATATTTCTATAAAGAAATAGTTTCAATATAAAGTAATTGATCGCATAATAATTAAAAAAAAATATTCTTTTCAGGATTTTCAGGATATCAATTTTTTTTTACCATTAACATTACTGACAGGATGGGTGAAGCACTAGTGCTTTCCATATTCCCCTTTATCTGTAATGAGAGTTGTTTGTGAGCAGTTAAGCTCGCCCTCTGAGGGCAGTTGTGTTAGCTATGATCAGTTGAGAGAAGAATAGCCTTCGGTCTTTTGTGTTTGTAGTAATCAGTCTCATTGCAATTGACAGCTTGCACGATTAGTGGGTTTGAATGTGAACTTGACTTCACGAAGAATTTTTCTGCAAGATCACGAAGAAGGGAGGAGATGTAGAGTGCCGGTTTCTCGGTGAATCTGTGAATTTCTGATGAACCACGGTGCATCCAGGATCATCTTAAGGCATTTATTTTGGATTCTCTGTAATTTTGAAATGTTTGATCTTGAAGTGTGACTCCATGCTGGTGAGGCGTAGGTTATGACTGGACGTATTATCATCCGGTAAAGAAGCAATTTATTATGTAGGTCCAATTTTCTCTTGCGGTTGATCAATGGGTAGAGCTCTACTATTACTTTGGAAGATTTGGAGCCAATGAGATTGATGTGCTTGTTAAAAAGGAGTTTATTATCCAATAATACCCCAAGATATTTGGTCTCTGATTGCCATGGGATCTTATGACCAGAGAGTAGGATGTCTTCATTGTTGCAGATCTTTCTTCTTGAAAATAGCATGGCTGAGCTTTTGAGGGGGTTTACTTGAATTCTCCAGTTGGTGAACCAGTTTGCTAGCTCATTGATACTTCCTTGGAGTCTAGTGATTGCTAGGCGAGGGCTGAGCAATCTAGCTAGAATAGCGGTGTCGTCGGCATAAAGGGCCGTAGTAGTTGTTCTTGAATTGAGAGGAATATCTGCCAAAGAAGTTGTGAAAGGTATTGGGGCGCCAGAAGAGAATCCTGAGGTACTCCCGCCAGAATTTTGCGCCTTGATGACACAATTCCGTTGAGTTTTACTTGCATGCATCTTTCATTAAGATATGAATATATGAGTTTCACTAGTTTAATTGGGATATTGTTTTCAATTAGTTTGACGATAAGGCCTTGATGCCAGACCTTATCAAAGGCCTTGGCAACATCCAAAATACAGCAGCAGTGTGAATATGCCAGTTAAAACATGAGTGATATGTTCTGTTAGTCGGTGAGTTTGTTGCACTGTGTTGTGAGCTTTGCGAAACCCAAATTGCTCATTTGGGATTACTTTCTGTTTGTCCACTGCTGATTGTAGTCTTGATAGGATGACCTTTTCTATTACTTTGCCAAGACAGGAAAGACGACTGATGGGCCTGTAGCTTTGGGAAAGTTGTGGGTTATTACCAGGCTTTTTCAGAGGTATAATGTCCGCGATTTTCCAATCTGTGGGAAAGTACTGGAATCTTAAAATGGAATTGATAATATTAACTAGATGAATTATGGCTTTCCGTGGGAGTAGCTTTATTATTCTATTGGCAATGCCGTCAGGGCCGGGGGTCTTTTTATTCTTCAGATGGGAAATAATATTTATTATTTCTGTTGGAGATGTGGGGGTGATGGTTTCTGAATCATCCTTAGGCTGTCTTAGTGCATTTCTAACTTTACGATGAACTTTGTAAATAAGATTGATATTTAAGTTTACGTTAGATGGGCTGCATTGATTTTCCAGATTGTCAATTAGGGCTTCTACTTTTTGTTTATCTGAGTGTGCAATTCCAAGATTGGTTTCAAAGGGGGAAGTGGTTGTCTTTTTGTACGAAGAGATTTTACAAACTTCCACATAGAGTTATCTTCTGGGTTGATTTTCCTGAGTTTCGATTCCCATTTGGAATTCGTGTGCATCTGGAGGGCTTCTCGAACCTGTCTGTTTAAGGTTGTTTTATCCTGCGGGGATCTGGTGTTGTGATATCGCTTTCTGGCCTAATCAGGTCCATTATCTCTTCTGGGATCCAGTTGGGAGCGTGGAAGACAGTGGTGTGAGTGACTGATATTATTGCTGTGTTGATCTGCCTAGTTAAATTGCTTACAGCTTGGTATATTTCTTCTTTTTTTACGAATGACAGGGGGTGGACCGATGTGGATTGGGAGAACCTTAGAGCTTGTCCCATGGTAAGAAAGAATGATGGGGAGAGAGCTGATCTTGAAGTCCTAACTTGAGCAGGATGGGATTATGATCTGAGTTAAGCTCGTCTAATGTCTCCAGCTGGTATTGATATTTCTGAGGATAACTGTGTCTAATACATCAGAACTTCCTGATGGGCTCAATGGGTCCAGCTTCTATTGATGACTTGAGTAACGTGTAGTTCAATAAGGTACGGCCTTTGGAGTTGATTGGAGTTTAGGTCTCCTGCTATAATTATGGAATCCGTGGAGCCGAGGAAGGATGGAGTCTGCTGTCAATAGTGGAATGCTGGGAGGATTGTACGCTGCGTAGATTTTGAGTTTGTCTGTTATTAGTGTGCGTCTCCACACCCGTCACCTCAAGGTTTAGAGTTTGGGGGTTGGTCAGCGAGTTGTGGCTTAAATAATTTTAAATAAAAATAGCTGTGCCACCTCCACTAGAGTTAAGTCTGTCTGTCCTATATAAAATATAACCTCTAGTTTTGGGTTGTTTGATGGTCTGAGGTGGGATTCACTGATCAAGATTATGTCTGGATTGTATCTTTTTGCGAATTCTTGCAACTCGAGAATTTTATTTGTTAAGCCATTGGCATTCCATGCTGTTATCATGAGAGAATTTGGTTTAAATTTTTAAAAATTATAGAGAGCTGTTAATATGGATTGGGATTTTAGATAGAATCTCTTTTTCGAAGATGTTGAGGTGCTTGCTTTGCTGAATTCATGCAGCATTGTTGCAAGTGACGAGGTTACATCTGATGAGAGATTAGAGCTTGTTCGCTCTTGCGATGAAGGAGTCTGGGTTCTTACCGCTTTCGCATATAATTTGGACATGGATGAAGGTCGAATGCCTTCCTGTGTTGCCGAATGTGAGGTATTATGATCTGGAGGGTGACCTGTTTCGTTGTTTGTGTCATTGCTTGGAGGAGCGTGGTTCGTTCTTGTTGATCCACGGTTTTTTGGATGGAAAAGGCGTCCCTTGTAATTAGAGGGATGTGGTCCTCTACAATTGGCACAGCAGGCAGGTGTGGATCTGGGCTTGGTGCAGGAGTTAGTTTGGTGACCCTCGCCGCATTTTAAGCATATGTAGGCAGCTCTGCACAGTCTTTGGGCCCAAACCTCTGCCAATGCCTTCTTCCTTAGAGGTTCGGTTGTAATTTGAAGCTTACAAATGTCGGTAACTTCACAGATTCTTTTTTGTGTGTTGGAGATTTCGACCAACACCAGTGACATTGGTGTTTTATCTGACCTCAACCTTCTACTGACTTTGATTGAGGTCAATCCTTGATTGACGAGGTCAGCTGTGATCTCATCAGTTGTGATGCCCTCAGGCACTCCTTTTAGAACTACTTTTAAGTTCTTCTCGCTTGCTAGTACAAAGGCGTGGAAGGGCAATTTAGAGTTGTCCTGTATTTTCGTCATCATGTGATAATCTATGATAGTGGTAGGGTGAATCTTTACACCCTCTTCAGTATTTCTTGCCCAGGAAAAATTTATATTTTGTTCTCCTAGGGATCTTTAGACTGAGGTCCATTTATCTTTATCTCGAAGGATAACTGGAGGGACCTTTTCTTTTCTATCTTGGGTGATCTGATTTTGGTGAGTTGTTACATCATCTTCCATTCCATTTTCCGATGTTCTGCGTCTTTTATTAGATTGGTCCTCCTGTGAACAATCAAACTGTCGGGGAGTCTTTGTAGGTGGAATAGGTGTAATGTCCTCTTCGATATCCAAATCATCATCTTCAGTGTCATTTACTTGAGTGAAGAGATTCAAGCAACCAGGATAATCTGTTTCTAATTTCTTTAGGATGAATTTGAGAATGTCAAGTGAGATATCTTTGTTTAGCTCTTGAATGGCGTCCTTGATATCTTTTATATTCTCCATCCTTGTGTACAATGAGGGAAGATTCCGATATCTTATTCCTCACGATCTAGGAGGGTGGTCTATTGACAAATTCCTCAGACTCACGCAAGAGTCTACCAGCTAAGAAACGTGTAATCACAAAAATAGACAAAAGGAAGAAAGCTTACCTCTAAATATATCAATCGGAAGTTCCAACCATTATACACAGCATAGAACGTTTACCTCTATATATCATATCATGCCATCTTAACTATTCAATAGTAATCTAATTCAACACTAATAAATTCTCTGTAAATGTATCCTAAGCAAACTGTAATCACCAGAAAATTCAGAAAATCAAGTTGTTATTCAATCTTAACAAGATATCAATTTGTTATTCAATTTGTTAGCAAGATATCAATTTTTTAACAATCATTATTTTAACTTTCTGCTATGTACGCTATCAGTTGGTAAAAGGCTTTTAAAATTACGTTTTATTATGAATAATTTTCTAATAACTTGATTATCTTTAATACTTTATATATAAGGCTACTTCAATTCAAGTTTTCCATTGAATTGTTTAATATACTTTGATATATTCAATTATATACTTTAATAGATTTATAAAACTCCTTTAATGTATGAAGCCCATTGAATAGTTGAATATATTGGAATACTTTCATATATATATATATATATATATATATATTTAAAAATATATATATATTTCATATCTGAAATATATTTCAGATATGAAATAACAGATATATACTTTCAATCGAAGGTGAGTTAGCCGATCTCATACGAAGGTAGCAGGGTTTTTTCTCCCGGAAACTCGGGTTTTTCATCCCGCATACAGACAAATCAGCCCTTCAGAACACACGCAATTTACAGACAAAAAATACTAGTTGAGGTAGTGGTGGTGGGCGGTAGATGGCGTTGATGGAGATGATTCGTGGTAGAGGTTCGGTGTAGTGGTTGAGACAGTTGTAGGTGTCCTCCCGCGATGAGTCTCCGGACTCCTTGGAGGTGTCACGAACAATAATAATAATATATTTGAGATGTTCACGCATGCGCACACTCAGCAGCAGCATCATAAATGAAAACAATCATAACAGCATTAAATTGCAGTACATAGTTTTGTGAGATGAATAAATGTTTTATTTAAAGTATGATATTTTCTGTAAAGCATTAAAATGAAATCATTTATTTAATAAATAAAAAAATATCAAGAGGAATGGAATACATTTTATAAAGATACTTTTACTTAAACACTAATTATGAATTTCTATAATTTACTCTCAATTAACAGAAGCGTTTACAATTCATCATTTCCACGTGTGGTTGCCGGGATAAGAATAGCACCAGTGTAGCTCATGCATATTGTACGAGGCTGCTACCCAGGGAGGGTAATGGATGACAATGTCGTAACCAATGAAGTTCTGAGACTCGGCTATTGCTGTTACCCTCTTGCCATGATCAGAGCTTTATAGCTCAATAACACCTTATCCTTACACTGTCCTCTACAGACAACGGGGAATATGAAAAGCATTCTTGCTTCGCCCCGTTAAGCCAGTCCTTATAAGGACTAATTCATCATCAAATTCCTGATATTGGGAAATGAGGATATGATAGGATCATAATAGCACCACATGACAAGTTCGTATTATTATCGAGAATTTCTTCCAAATGAATCTTTTAAGACTCTAGGTATCGTGAGAACCTATATTTCGGTTTCTAAGACACTTCTTATTCTATTAATAAATTTAGATCTCGGTTTTTTTTCTGCCATCCTGAAAACAAAATAACTCCATTCTCCAGTTTAAGTGACATTCAGATTTTTGATACAGTTTTGCCATACATGCCATCTCTTCGCTCTCAAATTTTTTTCTAGAACTTTCAACTCTCAGATCCTTAAGTTAAAATTAGTTTGAACACTGTCTTCAATGCAGCTAGTTTACTGTTTTAATTTCTCTCATGTTCCACATACATCTTGCTTTTCTACCATACCATGTTTGCTAATTCTGTTGTCCATTTCGATATTTAATTTGCTATCTTCTCTAAAAATTGTGCCTAAATAACTGAAATGTTTTACTTTTCTGTAGGTTCTCCATTGAAGATGTCATTTGATGTTTTCAATGCTCCAGTCTATTTTCACTGAATTTTATTGCTAATTTTCATACCAGTTTGTTACACCTGTGTTCAATTTATATAATGAATCCTGCACAGTTCTACTGGATTTATTTAGGAATATGACATCATTTGCATAAATAAAAAGCTGAATTGAATATGTCCAATTTTGATATCAGGTCTAATGACGCTTTCTTTCATAATATGATCCATAAAGATGATGAATAAGAGTGGAGATAATTTGCATCCTTGTCTCACACCTGATTTAACATCAATCGACCCTCATATACATCCTTCAATTCTAACTGCTGACTTACAACTCAAATATAGACTACGTATTGCCTGATATAATGTCCCATATACACCACATACTCGTAATTGTGGTGTTTTGAAAAAGTTTTCTCTAGGCCCCTTTTCCAATGCCTTTTTCCAGATTGACAAAACTTAAATATAGAGCTTCAATATTTTTCAACTATAAAGTTGGGAAAAACTGAATTTGCCAACCTCTTCTTGGATTGAACTCAGCTTGTGTTCTCTAAGTTTTCCTTCCACAACTGGTCTGATGACAGGGTCGAATTGCAGACAATTAGAGTAGAGCTATCATAGTACCATCTACGATATAAAAATGGGAAAACCGAATGTCAGAATTCTGCAAGGGTGTGTGTGTGTGTGTTATGATCCATCGAGTCGTTTCCGACTCCTGGCGACTCCACGAACATACGCTCTCCATTCCGATCTGTCCCTGACCATGTCTTTCAGAACCTCCAAGTGCACTCCAGTTGCTTCTAGCAAGCATCATCATCTTCTCCAGACTGTCATTTGCTCGCATAATATGTCCGAAGTATGACAGTTTTTTCTTGATGATCATAGCTTCGAGAGAGCAATCTAGCTTTATTCTGTCTATCATTGATTTATAGGTTTGCTTTGCAATCCATGGTATTCTTAGTAAGTGTCTCCAAACCCATAATTTAAATGCATCTATCTTCCTTCTTTCACTCTTTCTCAGGGTCGAACTTTCGCATCCATACAGCACCACAGGGAATACCATTGCATTCGCGATTCTGATATTTGTTGTGAGGCTAATATTTTTATCTTTAAAGATCTTGCTTAAATTTGTCATTGCTTTTTTTCCGAGTAATAAACTTATAACTTCTTCGATACAATAACCATCTTCATCAATTCGGGAACCTAGAAACACAAAATTGTTAACTTCTTCTATTTTCTCCCCATCTACTTCAAAATCATTAAGTTCACATGTTGCCATAACTTTTGTCTTTTTGAGGTTAAATTTAAGACCATATTTAGCAATTTCTTCTTTAACTTTCATAATAAGTTCCTTCAAATCTTCTTTGCATTCGGCTAGCAAGGTGGTATCATCTGCATATCTCAAATTATTAATATTTTTTCCACCAATTTGAATTCCAACTGAAGACTCCTCTAATCCTGCCATTCTTAAAATGTATTCGCTATACAAGTTAAACATGTACGGAGATAAAATACATCCTTGTCGCACCGGTTTGCCTGTTGTGAAATACTTAGTTTCTCCAAGATCTGTTCGGACCGTAGCTTCATGTTCATAATAAAGATTCCTCAAAAGGATAATGAAATGCTCTGGGACTCCCATTGGTGGAATATCATTGACTGCAGCTGCCTTTCCACATCTCGAGTTTTAATGTGTGCCTGTGTTTGCATTTATCTTGAAAATTGTCTACTACAGTTCTTTCACTGCTTATTTCGTTTAACAATATTTCAAAGTAATTACTCCAGACGTCTAGAATATCCTTAGTTTCAGTTTTTCCTCTTTCCTCTATTTCTAAGCTTTTTCGATAGCATCGGGAATATTTTGCCACCTTCCTGAAACGTTCTTTCCAAGCTCTTCCCATAACTTTTATTTAGCTAGTTTTACGCGATGCTTCGCTTTCTTAGATTTTTCTCTGGATTCCATCAGTGCACATTTTGTTGTTCCTAAAATTGCTCGGCACTTCGATATGCTTTTTTCTTTTCATTAAGTTCTTGATTCCACTATGGAGTTTTGATTGTGTGTATAACTGTGTTTGCTCTTTTACATAAAATGAGCATCCCTCCTGATGACTTGGATATCCCACAATCGTTTTAGTAAACTTAAGCTGTTTACTTAGTTAAGCATGTTTGAATCTCAGATTTATAATAGATAACCAAGTGAACGGTGGCGTTAAAGCACTCGACCAACTAAACCGGCTTAATTGGTTGAATGTTCAATTTAATTTTAGAAAGGTAAACTGTTTCATAATTTACACAAAACTGATGAACAAATTTACAGAAACAAAATCGAAATTACATTAAAAACTGATTTTCTTTGCTCCCACACACAAGCAAAACCATTACATGACATAAAAAGAGCAAAAAATAGGGTTGCGAGATTTTGACGCTTACTAAGAATATTAATATCCCGAAGGAGCGATTGAAATCAACGGTGCCCAAGGGTAACGTCTCAGTGCGTCATTTGATATTCCGAACGAAAGTTGTAGATTATCGTAACCTTACTGTTTTAGTTTAACACATATATAGCTGTTTGCCCACTCAATTTGCAAAAGCTACAAGAACACGAAATGCAATTATACACTAAAATAATCTTTTTTTTTTTTTCACAGTTATTATTATTATTACTGTTATCTGAAATGGCATGATTTGTTTATTCTTTTATTTCAAATGATCGGGAAACGTATAAGAGTAGGAATTGATGTGTAAGATGCAGCAATTTTAATCAGAATTATTTGAATTATTCCAGGACACCTAGAATAATATTTTTCATTACTTGAAGATTGTGACTTTTTTATGGTTTCTCTTAAATTAGAAAAATTAAAAATTAATATTATTATAAAATCACATTTAGTTGACATTATTTCAAGTAATAATTTATATACAAAATTGTTTTATTCTTTTTTTTTCTTTATTCATCTAAAAAAAGGGCATAATTTATATCCGAACGGTCGAAAATCCATCAACCAGAAGATGTGATTAATTATTTCTAAATCTAAATGAAAAAATCTAATCTGATGTATTAACGACATCTTTCGGACGACAGATGAAACATGTTCTGATTATGCGCACAATTAGAATCTATGGTTGCTATGAGAACGCGACATCACATTTATCTTACAAACAAAATTTTATTGCATTTCAAATGAGTTCTGGATGAGATTATTACCTGTCATTGGAATAGTATTATAGTGACCACCTGTAATATTACATAATTGATATAATTTTTTTCATATATAATCTAAACAAAACGTGATGAACCCTTTGGAATCTCTTTAATTCAAGTTGGAATGTCTTTGTTTTTTGTACGTGGAAATTCTTGCAAAACAAGTTTATAAAGTGTTAAATTGCAAACGTATTCTCCAAAGTGCTTTTTCCTCCGTCCAGTTACATGATATTGAGTCGCTAATTGCTCCACACGTATACTTTTGTAGAGTAAAACTTAATCATATTTACACAACGAAACTTCACTTTCTCTTCAACGAGATGTTAACGATATAGGAGATTTTTAAGGAGATAAAAGAAATCTTGAATAAACAAGAAACAAGAAAAAGGAATGAAATTGCAAACATAAATGGCTTAGAAAAGTGTGGGAAGTGTGCGATGTGGTTGACAGTGAAGGATGTTGGCTTTAGTTCACTTAGAGGAAGGCTAATAAAAACGGAGTCTGCGTTACAGAATATACCAGAAAAAGAGAAAAAGGGTTCAAAGACCTTCGAAGAGATACCGATAGCTGTAACAGAACAGGTGAAAATAAAGAACCCTTCTGTTGTACATAGAAACCACAATTCTTCTGAAAAATAGCGTTTACGTAAAAAGGTTTACCCTGTTTATCAGTGACATAAACAGTCGCTAATAAGGTGAATGCAGAAAAAGGAGATTTGCATTTCAGGTAAGAAAATATTCAAAAGATTGGTCATGAATAAATACTTTAGAATTTTTAACCGGATTCAAGAAAAGAAAAAAGCTTAAAAGGCTACAGAAACTGATGTAAAAATAGCAGTGAAGGTATCTGCGACATATAAACTGAAAGAAAAATTCAACTACGTATACGTGCAACGGACTTAAATATTTTATTAAGATAAATGTAGCAGCTGAAATAATAGATTAATATATTTCCCACTAAGCTAGGCTGGTTGCCCAAATGTGTAGCGTCTCGCCTCTCCAACCCACAGCTTTGGGTTCGATTTCTTTTAAAAGGTGTGGATGTCTTTAAGTGGTCGATTGTTTTCGTCACTTGACATGAGACCAGTACCGACCTCGTTTACTTAGAAGCCTGAAGTGGCTTAAAAATAATACTATGTTTGGTGTGCAGTGCGAGATTTCAGCTAATTTAAGATTCACTCCAGCACCGTCAAAAACTACTACGACATATCAGGTCAAAGAAAGTCTTCGTTTCTTTCGATCTTTCTATCATTTATTCATGGTACTGTTCCAGCCTTAAGGTTGTTTCTAAATATTCTCTTATTTGGAGAGATCAGATACACACCTTCAGTCCAAAAAGAAAACTTTTCGAAAATAGAAGAAACTAGTGGCGCCACCTGTTGTATCTTTTGTTTTCGAAAGAGGCAACCTTCATTGGTGGTGTTTCAATTATTTGACATTTGTTTCATTAGAAGTCGAGTTATAGTGCCAAGAGTGACAGTGTGTTTTGACGAACGGTCGTAAAATGAGTTTCAAACAGAGAGCTGCGATTGACTTTTGTGTTAAACTTGGTAAACGATTTATCGAAACGCATCAGAAAGCATATGGTGATGACTGCTTATCCCATACTCAAGTTTACGAGTGGTTTAAGCAATTTCAAAGTGGTTGTGATAACGACGAAAAGCGGGACAGTCCAAAAACTGGACTGAGCTAAGTTAACATCCAAAACGTGGGTGATTTCATCAAAGAAAACCCAACATCGTCCGTGAGATTGATTGAAGATGCATTGGGGATTCCAAAATCAACATTTGGACCGAGAGTTTGGGCCTTCGTAAACTGAATTCGCGATTTGTTCCTCCACAAGTTGACCGACGACCAAAAAATGTATCGAATTGAACACTGCAAGGATCTCATTAAAATCTCTCTTAAGGACTCAAACTTCTTTGAAACGATCGTTATTGGTGAAGAAACATAGTGTGTTCTGAGTATGAGCCCGAAACAAAGCGCCAGAGTGCTGAGTGGAGACCACCAGAAGAGGGGCATCCGAAAAAAAAGTCGCTTGGTGAAGTCAAAAGTAAGGACAATGCTGATTTGTTTCTACGATTCCAAGGGCATTATACACAAAGAATTTGTTCTGCTTGGCCAAATAGCCAATGGTGAATTTTATCTCGAAGTTTTGATGCGATTGATAGCGAGAATTCGTCGCTTACGGCATGAATATCGCGACGACCGACCGTTCGTCAAAACACGCTGTCACTCTTGGCCCTATAACTTGGCTTCTAATGAAACAAATGTCATAAACAGTTGACACAACACCAGGGAAGATCTTTTTGTTGCCGCTTTCGACAACAAAAAGATGCAATACGGGTTTCTTTTTGGACAGAGGGTGTATAGACTGTACTGCAGCTTTTAACCTAATTTTCAATCCTCCTCATCTCGCCATTCGTCCTGTTAGTAGGTGTCTACTTGGATATTGAATGTACAAGGGATGCTCTGATAATTTTGGATTTAGCCCATGAAATTGCATTCTGTATTGGCTTAAACCAAAAGACAGTGTTGGCACAACAAAATAGAATATCATGCTGACTAGACTTTCCCAGATTACACAAGACCGACCCCCGTCTGTTTTTCTCCCAAAATCAGAGCAAATACTGAAAAGTCAGCTACTAAAGTAAATCAAACTCAACCGAATTCAAGATAGGCACCAGTAACATCAGAAATATCAACAAAAAGATGGGAAACTGGATTAGAACTTTAACTGACTTTACAAGTTAAAGAACAAACATGAGATCCCTCTGAATAACGCATACATTGGTGCTATATTCACGCAATGATGATCAGGAATTCGACATTAAATACGAGGATATAATCGTCTGAGTGGTCAGGAAATATCTAGTAGAGTGAGGTGCGCAAACATCAAAATGGGCAACTGGACAATAAGACTTATTTGATCCCAAACGGTTCTTCTAATGAATAATTGAAGGAATTACTTTGAGACATAAAAAAGCAGCTGACACAAAAGAAACGCAAGAGTTTCCTTGTTGTATATCTCAAATTAGAATAGGAACTTAATTCGAATACATAAATATTTGGGAAAATTTGGAAAAAGTGCAAAGCTAATAATAATGGTAATTACCTGCTGGATTTCTGTTTGGGACTTGCACTAGTCATCTATAATACAATATTCCAAATTAAAGATATTCACGTGGAGAGAAAAACACATGAAATGATAGTCGCATAAATCACGTTGTTGATGATATCTTCAAGCTCAAGATACAAAAGAGGATTTGAAATAGGAAGTGATCATCATGTTAGAAGGAAAACAAATCATAGTTGAACATTTTGGAAAGTGAACTGTGGACTCAAATATAGAATATTATTTAAGAAAAAAAAATGAAAACGTTTAAAGCAAGAGCCAAACCTTGCAGTCTGGATGGCAAACTCTGAAGAATTATACTGCATTAAATTAAGACGCGAACTCTTTCATAATTTTCATTGGTGTTTTAGTACAGATTAATGTTATTGTACTGAAGAAATTTCACAGGGGGGGATTTCGTTCTCAACAATTTAATCAACGTGGGCCAAGTAAATATTTCTGAATTACCCCATTACTTTCTTAGCACTTAGTGCAAAGTGATACATTTCGCAATAAAATAATATTTCTGGATAAAATAATTATTAGTGCTTCTCAATTGGAGAATAACTTGATACTTGATATCGATTGAATCTAGAGATGTCCAAAGCATTTGCTTTATTCATTCCTTATTCTTGACAACTCCGTACTCTATGTAAATAACTTGAATTTCTATAAGCAATGATTATATTCCTGATTTGGCCGAAATCAGATAAACGAGGTTACTTTTAAAAGTGTTCACAGATGACGATAAAGAGGGGGGGGGGGAGAGAGAGAGAGAATGAAACAGTTGGCCTCTTTTTATGGTTGAATTCAGGCAGACCGTGTAATATTAAACCTTAGAAGTGAGGCTATAGCATGTCCAATTTTACCCTAATGATTCTTGTAATACGATGGACTCGTTGCAATGTTATTGTTAATGCTATTTCTGTTAATGCCATGAATTGTTATTGCTATTTCTGTTTTATTATAAATGATTTTTATTTTTCTGTACTCGCAACAATAACTATAACGTGCCATTATGTTCATGGATTTGCAATGCTCCTGGCGATATATCTTCAATTATCCAAATAAATGAAGTTTTTAACCTGCATCTACAGTAGATGTCACTGTTTTTATGGCGACACCTATGATGCGTATCAACATGTGAGGGCAATTGTTAGAATAATGTACTTTCGGTTTTTTTTAAATCAGATTCGATAGATTATTATTTTAGTTTTTATTAACAATTAAAATATTTCGTTTCATCTCGATGCAATATAAGTAAAGATATTTGACACAGATAATGGAGTTTCGTTTCAAAATAGATTTTTTTTTTATATCAAATGTTAATTGAATACCCGCAATCTCTTTTCATTGAGTTAAATTCATGGCATGGCCAAATAACGTAAAATAGTTTTTCTTCTACATATTTACAGTCCGATATACAGTAGATGTATTGTATTTGTTCCCATTAAATAATCCAAAAATAGTTCTAAATGGGCCACTTAAAATGAAATACAAAATGTTCCGTGAAATATGTTCGGTTTCGCTGGTATTGGAAAAGGATTCCAGTTAAATAATGTAAGCTTTGTTATCTTCCTCTCTCTCTCTCTCTCTCTATCCCTGTCCATTATAAAAATAGAAACTTATTTATTGATCAGATCTCTTACAGATCAAAACATACCTCGCAGTGAAAGACCTTTCCTTGGAAATGCCCATTATCGTCGGATGTTGCGCTGTTGGAAATATAAAAACATTGAAAATCCTAACAACGCTCTTAGGATGGTGAACTCTGTTCAAATGGAAAGAACAAAGGTCAACGGTTTCTAGTCTTCATATAAGCTGTCGTCATTTCAGCATACAAGGCTAGGTGAGGATTGATATTTTCTTGCCACGTACTATTCAAGGGATAACCTTCTGTGTACAGAGTTTGTATTTATACTAAAGCCGTTTGTACAGTAAATTTCACTTCTTAGTGAGACCGATTAAGAGTTCTCGTTTACGTTCTTATGAGGGAAGATGTAGCAAATATTAAATGGGCTTAAAATTAACTGCGTTTGTACTGCTCATGTATTTTCATTCATGGGATTGTCTGTAAGAAGAAAATCCCAAATTACTAGAGAAATATTCACCCAGTTCTTTTGAGAACCGGACAAATTGGTCCTTCATGAAAACGTCCCCAAAATTCTTACTTTTGTTAATGAGAAAACACTTGTTTTTTCTCCAAGGTAAGTGCAATGTTTCTGTGTGTTCGAAAGATAATCATGTTATTCATTAAAACGAATTTGGTATAAATATCCTTTTTTCCACGACAATCTTTACAACTGTTTGTATAACTCATTTTCTGTTTTTTTAAACCTGATTGAAAGTATTTCTGCCAAAATATTTCCCTCTAAATGCGGTTTTTACGATAGTTTAACATATATTGTGATTCAAATAAGAACAATTATTTGAAGAAACGATGAAATGTTAATAAATTTTGAATTTTATTGCATCGATATTCTCTGTTCAATAGTACATGATGGTCAACATCAGAACGGATATCTTTGTATGCTGATAACTCAATCTTAACTCAATCATAATTCCTCTGAACTTTTCCTGAATTGATTTTTTTTTCTGCAGACATACTTAACCATCTTTAATGGCAATAACTCTAACTGGCTTCCCTTTTCCACTACGGATAGGTTAAACACAAGTTCAACTTATTTTTTATCCACGCGGAGGCCAGACAATTCTCTTAAATCAATCCTTTCCTCCATCAAGTGATCATCACACACTCATCCACAATTTCTTTGATTAACCTTAACTGCGAAATAATTTTACTTTTAGGTCACATTTCTCTTTTATTATTTCCTGACACAAACACATCAGTAATTTCGACTAGTCGAAACCACTTATGTATAGAAATGATATATAAATATTCTGTACATGAATCTGACTTGTAAATGTAGCATATAATAATATCATTGGCGGGTTACATATGCGGAATCCTGACTTTTAAGCTTTGCTTCCAATAAGCAGGTTAACTCATTTCCATCTGAAGTCTAGTTTTGTTGTAATTAACAGTTTCAAAAGTCCTAATTTTCTTGAATATTATGATCATGTATATTCAAACATAGTGTGTTTATTATTCTTCTACCGTTCCATGTCCGTAAATTGCGAGAAGCCATTTTTGTCCATACTTAACCATTTTTTAAAAATATCTTCATTGGTATTCATCCTCACCGGAGATCTCACTTCCAACGCCAGTCTGTTTTATTCATTCACTTGTGGTCGGGAAAAACCTTAGTCTGTTGCCTAGACTATCAAGTATTAAATATGCCATCACCAGAGATGATGTCTGAATCAAGTTTACGATAAACTTAATAGATTCCATATTTTAGTGGTATTTGCCTTTTGGAATTAAATATTTGATGATAATTGAATTTACAAAAACGCCTCTTTGGGAACATTTCAATAAATACTCAAATAATATTATACATTCCTAACACTTATCTTTCCAAACCACGGTTCTTTTATTCCAGACTTCTTGAAATTACCATCGAAATATTTATTCTATGAAATATCCCTTTTCTAACAAGGCGCATATCTATGCAAACAGAACATTTACATAATCATTTCTTGGATACGTGTTCCTAATTCCAAACAATTCAAGAAAGAAAAACAAAATCCATATGCATGAAGCCAGTTAATATTTTTCATCGATTCCACCATCATGTACACCTTTACTTCATTACGAAGCATGTCCAGACGCATATTTTCCGGTGATGTTTCTCAAGACTGCGTCATGGAAAACATTGACGGTCTTAGAGGGGGGCAAACAAGGGCGACTGTTCTATTAAATTCCTCCATTATAATGCCGAGGATCTAGAGATTCTTCCTATATTTAATGAGGAACAGTGAAAGACATTAACTGCATCTCGTAGACTCATCTCGAAATACTTGCATCGTTTAGCTTAAAACGCGACGTGCTTAATCACAAGGCCCGCACGTAGAAAAGGCCCTTCGCCTTCACGGCTGCTGAGATTTCCTTTTAATTTAATTTAACAAAACAAAAATCCTATGCAGCTGTGTGCTATCGATTTGGGGCACATCGACTTATTAGCAACCTAAAATTAAACGCTCCTTTTAAAAGTATCCCCCCATGAGGGGGGGGGGACAGAGAAAGGGAAGGTGAATCCTCAGCTTGAAATCCCCTTCTTTGTCTCAATAGTAGTAAAATTAAACTTTTTTTTTATTTATTTTGGCGACTGGTGAGTGTCACCAAAATCTGTTTCGCTTTTAAAGTGAAAATGAAGTTTCTGTTCCGATTCAAGAGCCAATAGTAAAAACATTAAGATGGGTTCATTACGAAACTGCTATAAACACAACTTAGAATGATTAAAATTTTGAAATGTAATTTTCTTTGAAACGTACAGTTTGCACTATACGTGAGATACAGGGAAGCAACTTAGCCTAATGCATCTTACTTTAGGCCTTAAAAGGACTGGCTTAAAGGGGCGAAGCAAGAATGCTTTTCATCTTCCCCGTTATATGCAGAGGACAGTGTAGGGATAAAGTGTTATTGAGCTATTGAAGCTCTGATCATGGCAGGAGGGTAACAGCAATAGCCTAGCCTCAGTTAGAAGTTCATTGGCTACAGCATTGCCATCCATTACCCTCCAAGGGTAATAATCACCGCATCTAACGGTCGATTCTTACCTCCACATATTTAATTCAAATTTAGAACATTTACTTCATTGAATAATTATTAACAAATTTTGTTTATAAATTAAATATTCTATTTCATATAAAGAAATGTTTTAAATAAATTGAACGTCGATTTTTAAAAGAATTACTTAAAATTGGATAGCAAAAGTCAACAAAGTTTCGCTGTCAAGTATTAGCCTGATTACTGTTCTGGTAGAACGATTTAATCCAATTTTCATAATCTACTATCATGCACGGTGGCCGGTTTGCTGTGCTTAGGTAGAAAGTTCATTTGGTTGATAATTCTTTATGTTGCTTTTGGATGTAAGTAATATATTTTATAAAAGAAAATATTGTGCCGTTTTAATTGTTCAGATACAGACTAAATCCAAATTTATAATTCTATTCATAAATACAAAAATATTAACAATAAACAGGACTGGTTTTGTAGTAAGCTTTTGATTTATACGTTGTTTGCGTGTGTGTTGGTCTGAAAAGCCACGTTTATTCAAAAGAATAACAAGAAGGATAACTAAATATTGATGTTGATGATGGACACTAAGGGGCATATGGTAAGACACCGATAATGTGGTAATACATCATTGTTGTAGTAAGTGCGCCAGATTAGGTGTAGAAGTGTTGTTAAGATAAAGGTTTGTTTACAAGACAGCTTAGGAAACAGGACTGTACTGTTAGCTGACTTGATATACGTCTTGAGCAATATGATGTGACCGAACAAGGCCCTCAAAGAGCGTTAGATGAACAGCGAACAGCTTCAGGATAACACATCTCGAATCAGAGACTTAAAAACATAATTTAAATAAATAAATATGCAAATACATAACAACGGTAGGGCTCATTTACATACGACACGTAGATACGACCAATAACATTTTGTTCCTAAAAAAACAGTAGTCAGACTACTACTGTCAAGACCAAATTACAAAACCACTATAACACAATGTACACCTATAACGTACTGCCTGAAATCGAATAGCTTATTTCGAAGTGGAAAACTTTCTATGCCAATAAAACATTCCGCTTCAAAGAAACACTATTTGCACCCAAAATGATATTCTTGTTTACAGAAACAAGAATCCAACTATAGAGTACTGCGATTCCGTCAACAATCGCTATAGAGAAATTTGATTGACCTAAATTTCTTCTTACGTACAAATACCCCTATTTCTTTGGTATTCGAAATGAACAACTGATGCACCTTTAATCTATTTCAAACACGCCTACTGAGATTTAAATCGGAGACCTTTCCTAGTCTCAGATTCAAATCTCGGTTGCCCTGTTCTGAATGTTGTTGTTGGAACCACAACGTGACACACCGCAATTATTCTAATACTTCAAAATAGAAGCCTCTAGAACTTACGAGGATGGTCAGAGAAGTTCTCGGCCTCGACCATAGAGTGTAACACAAGATTTTGTTTTTCTAAGTTGGAACATCTGTCATAAGCATCCATGTGAAATTGCAAGTCATTCTATCAAGTAGTTTGTTTTATACAGCTGTCTGAAGCAAAAGTGTTGTCTGTATCCCTTGAAATGGATACAATTGAGTATCATTCAGTTATAAAATTCTTTGTAAAAGAAGGTTTAACACCAAAAGAAATTCTTCGTTTTCGATAATTAAGAAAAGGGCTGCCGAGTTTAACGTGGCCGTACCAGCCTTGAAGATGATTCACGTGAAGGACGTCCAAAAAAGTGTAACAACACCAGAAATCATTGATCATGTGCACGATATGGTATTGGATGACCGGCGAGTCAAAGTGCGTGAAATTTCTGCGGGACTATAGGCATTTCAAAAGAACGTGTAGGATACATTTTGCATGAAGAATTGAGGCGAAATGAAAAATCTTTGCCAAGATGGGTACCACGCTTGCTCACAGCAGATCAAAAACACATTCGCATGAAAATCTCTGAGCAGGAGCAGTGCCTGGAGCATTTTATCAAGAATAAAAAAACTGATTTTGTGCGTCGATTTATTGCTATGGATGAGACTTGGATTCACCGTTACATACCGGAATCCAAACAGCAGTCAAAACAGTGGATAGAAGCCGGTTGTTCAGCGCCAAAGAAGACAAAGTCGGTTCCATCAGCAGGAAAGGTCATGAGATTGGTGTTTTGGGATGCTAAAAGCATTCTGTTTATTAATTATCTTGAAAAGGGTAAAACAATAACCGGGGAATATTATTCCATCTTTTAACCAGACTAGACGAAACAATGCGTGAGAAAAAGACCCGGTTTGTAGAAGAAAAAAAATCATCTTTCATCATGACAATGCACCTGCCGACAAAGGTGTATTGGCAATGGGAAAATTAAGGCATCTGCACTATGAATTGTTGGAACATCACCCTATTCCCCAGATTTAGCTCCCTCTAACTTCTATCTCTTTCCAAAGCTAAATCCCTTCGTCGCTGGTCAGGGTTTTTCTTCGAATCAAGAGGTGATTGAAGCTGTAGAGGAGTATTTTGCAGTTCTTACTGAGAACCACTACAGAAACGGGATAATGGCGATGGAGCATCGCTGGAATAAATGTATTAAGGGAGATTACGTTGAAAAATAAAAATTCGTTTTTTCATTGTTAGTCCGAGAACATTTTAGACCACCCTCGTACTTCCATTCATATATTCAAGATAAATAAACTGCTATAAGATTTTAGACTACTTTCCGTGGATTCAGTTGATATAAAAATGTGACTCTTAATTATGATCGCATTTGTGTTTATCGTATACTAGCTCGGTACAATTTTTTTCACCTTACTTGATGTTAATTAGCATTGATAAGTCTAATAAACAATCTACTTCAAACGTAGCGAGTCTAGACATATTGCCTTCCTTTTAATTCCATAAGCAAACACTGTATTTATGTGATATACAAATGCAGTTGTCAAGTAACGTCCTTAGTACCCAATATTCTATGTCCAGTGTTCTATTTCCAATAGAATTACAGCAAATTAGATTTATCAAATTCCTTGGATTCAATTAGACTGAAGTATTGACTAAGAACTTGAAAAATCCTTCTCATTTTCTAACGTCTAGACTCCGCCATCACAACAAGATCGGATGTGTTGTTGGAAATATGGAAAATGAATTAATTCCATCTCCTTATATTGGGTAAAGAGGAAATTAGAAGGTCTAGAAAATGAAATATCAGACATCGATGACATTATTCAATTACCTTCCCTTATAGGAAATGCTGAAAGTGTTAATCTTGTTTTTCGTTTCTCCACTTTAAAGAGTAATTTATATTGTTCAACACTAATACGTCTAGCGTATTATTGCTAGTTTAAGGAAAAATCAATACCTTTGCTTAGTGAGCAGAACGGGGAATTTTCGAAAATTGACAAAAAATACGTATTTTTAAATATCTCCCACTTATAGGTAACATCTTCATTTTAGGCTTCAGTTCACTCTTATTAGCAACAAATTAGGACGATAATTGAGAAGGTGTTCACACTCGTTGAGTTTCATTAGGGAAATCACGAAACGTAAACTTTGGTTAAATTACGAAGGCGAAGTTTGTTAAACACTTACAATCGATTTATCGATGGGATTATTACAGAATCCCAATCTGCTCTTTTTTTTTATCTTAGTTTTGCGTTGATTTTCTGAAAACAGGTTAGTCCGAATTTTACAATTTGTGAAAAGTCTGCTAATGAAGGAAGAATTTTTAACAAAGATAAAAGTTTCAATTATGTATTAGATTAGGCTTACCCATGAGTTTATAGTTTTTAATACAGCAGATGCAGACGATAAAAGAGTTGTATTTATTAATGACGTAATAGATTTTGCGCAAAATTGTTTTATTTATATTGTTTTAAATTATTTTAAAATAATAAATTATATTAGTATCTGTAAAATAGTAAATAATAATAAATAAATAATATATTAATATTATAATTTTGTAACAGTAAATATATTTTTAAAGAACAACACCTTTATTTTTTTTTAAAAATACTAGTATGAATACTACACAAATTGCTGTTAATGAATGTGTTGTTTAGATGAGCGGGAATGAACACCTGATTCGAGAAAAGGTCCTTTTTAGGACTTCCAGGGTAACAAATGGCAATGCTGTAGCCAATGAAGTTTTAACTGAGGCTCGGCTATTGCCGTTACCCAGCCATGACTAGAGCTTTTTAGCTCCATAACACTGTATCCACACAGATTTACTTCATTCAGATGACGGGATAAAGAGTCAAGGACTCAGTCCATCGCCCAGTTCTTTTAAGAACTTAATGAATGTGATATCTAAAAGTCCTTTTTAGGACTTCCAGGGTAACAAATGGCAATGCCGTAGCCAATGAAGTCTCGGCAATTGCCGTTACCCAGCCATGACTAGAGCTTTCTAGCTCAATAACACTCCATCCACACAGATATTCTTCATTCAAATGACGGGATAAAGAGTCAAGGACTCAGTCCATCTCCCAGTTCTTTTAAGAACTTTATTGGAATGTATTTCATATATTTATTAATGGAAACGTTAATCTTCGGTATCAGCTTAGTTAGAATTTTTCAATTTGCAAGTCCTAAGGAAGGAAGAATTTTTAACAAAGATTAAGTATCTGCATTATTACATTACATTTACCCATGAGCTTACAATTTTTAATATAGCAGATGCAGACGATAAAGAGTGGTATTTATTAATGACCTAATACATTTTACAAAAATTGTTTGATTTATATTATTTTAAATTATTTCGAAAAAATTAATGAACTATATTAGCATCTGGAAAATGATAAATAATAATAAATAAATAATACATTAATATTATATTTTTGTTACAGTAAATATATTTTTAAAGAACAACACCTTTATTTTTCTTGAAAAGTGCTAATATGAATAGAGTATGGAGGGTAAGATGGATGGCAATGCTGTAGCCAATGAAGTTTTAACTGAGGCTCGGCTACTGCTGTTACCCTCCTGCCATGATCAGAGCTTTAATAGCTCAATAACACCTTATCCCGACACTGTCCTTTACAGATAACGGGGAAGATGAAAAGCATTCTTGCTTCGCCCCTTTAAGCCAGTCCTTATAACATTGATTTTGGAAGATGTGACGAATTCAACCGATTCGATGAATCAATCGACCAATTGATTCATTCAATCAAATACCCTTGGAGGGTAACGGATGGCAATGCTGTAGCCAATGAAGTTCTAACTGAGGCTCGGCTCTTGCTGTTACCCTCCTGCCATGATCAGAGCTTTAATAGCTCAATAACACCTTATCCCTACACTGTCCTCTACAGATAACGGGGAAGATGAAAAGCATTCTTGCTTTGCACCTTTAATCCAGTCCTTATAAGGACTATAAGGATTGATTTTGGAAGACGAGGTTGGTGACCGTGAGATGCGGTGATTCATACCCTTGGAGGGTAGTGGATGGCAATGCTGTAGTCGATGAAGTTCTGAGTCTCAGCTATTGCTCTTACCCTCCTGCCATGATCAGAGCTTTAACAGCTCAATAACACCTTATCTCTACACTGTCCTCTACAGATAATGGGGAGGATAAAAAGCATTCTTGCTTAGACCCTTTAAGCCAGTCCTTATAAGGATATAAGTATTGGAATTTGTTTCATAATTGAACAGTTTCTTTACATTTCTTCAGCTTAGTTTCAATTAGAATTTTGACATTTGTGAGAAGTATTGTATAGGTGGAAGAATTTTTAACAAATATTTGAATTAGTGTTTGCATTATTTACCCATGAGATTGCATTTTTAACACAGAGGATCCATAAATAAAAGAATGATTTGTTAATGACATAATACAGCTTTGTCCTCGTTGTTTTGACTTTATAAGATATTTTAAAAATATTAATACAACATATTAGTATCTGTAAAAGAATAAACAAAATCTCATCAAAGATACTTCATTGATAATATTTACATTACAATAAACGTGTATTCAAAAAACACCTTTATTTCCCTTGGAAATTGTTACTATGAATAAAATAACAGTTCATCGTGGTGTAAGCTGTTTCAGGAAATATCCATGATAATGGAACTATTTCTACAGCGAAATGATATTGATTTTCTACGCAAGGGAAATAGACTACGGGACAAAAAATACACAGGAGAAAAATGATGGATAGCTATTGTCAGAAAGTTATTTGAACTGATGCATCGATATTGAACTCTTTCGGAAACATGGCAAAACGTAGGGAGTGCCAATGTCCAAAGTAAAATTACGACAGTTAGAGTTTGTGACAGCATGAAAAGAAATGAGCGAATCTGGAATTTCTTTCCGGTCACAGGATTTTACTTCCAAAATGAATATTTCCGAAAAAAATAATGGTTCTCTGACGCCATCATTACTTTTTACAAGAAATGTTGTAATCCAGATTTAACTGTTCGGAATACACTTTATACTCCGTGAAATTCAATGACATGTGTTGTAATGCAGATGGTTGAGATTCGTTTGGAATACTCCTTTAAATAAATTTGTCTACTTATTTGTTTCATGTTAAAATTATGCTATAAGTTTTGGTCCGGTAGAATAAAATGCTCGTAACTAGATTTAGAAATTTTAAATCTCTCTAGATTAAAAGAAAAATGGGTGGTGTGAGATCTCTCTAAGTGTGAAATGTCCCAAAACAAAATAAATATGTAATAAAATATTAAAGTGCAAATACGCAGAAAATTCCTCTATGAAATTGAACCAGTTAGGGTTTTATTTTAAGTACATCTTTACATGATATATTTAAGGATGAAATAACAAAAAATAATAATAATTTGATTGCGTATGCACAGATATATACATATTTATATTAATTACTTAAATTACTCTAGATACGCAGTAATTTTAATTCGAAAATATCGAAAAGAAATGGTTATTCAAAAGAATCAATAAGCTATAAATTGAAACCACATAAATTCATTTTAAATTGAAACACGTAAGGAACTTTAAATACCTAGAAATAACAGTTAACAGGCAAATTAGTACACGACTAAAAATGTAAAAATGCAATAAAGAAATGTGTGTGAAAATGAAAGCATTAGGAAATATAGTTCATAAAAAAAAGATTAAAGAGCAAAAATGGATAAAAAAACAGAAGGAATAAGTAGCTAAATAGAACCGACTCAACAACAAAAAAAAATAAAATTAGTTTTACTTAAATAAGAAATGAGAACCAAGAACAAATAGATTAGTTGGCAGACGGGTAAAACAAACAAGTTTAGTGTGTACATTGAAATACTGTAAAACCACTAGTTTATCGTCAAAAAAACAAATTCTTGATAGAGATCAGCAAACTTCCAGTTTTAAATGTTAAGGTGGACTGCAAAACATAAGGGTTTTTACTAAGTTTCGTCGGGTATGGAAGTGACAGAAAATTTTTGGTTATGCACTTAATAATTTTCACAACAAGCATATGTTGAATTTTTCTGGATGGAAAACTGCTTGGGTAGAAGGAGTGAAATAGTTTAATTACTAAACTACTGATTTAAACGTTTCGATAGTATTATCTAGGAACTTAGGACTAACTCTACAAAAACACCAACTGAAGTAAATTTAACGTTTAGAAAAAAATCACGTGGTTTCTCTTAATGGTGGGGTTGCACTCACCTTGTCAAGAAAACAGGAACAAAAACTAATCAAACATTAGCTAATTTAATTGAAAAAACGTTTTTGTTTGTTTTCCTATCAATATGTCCATTAGGTAGGTTTTCTTGCTGGTCGTATTAAGTTCGCAAACCACATTTAAAATTCAAACTTTAAATCGCACGGATATGCAGTAAATGATAAGATTCTGACAATTCTCAATCTTTTTATCGCCACAAACAAAATAGCAAAATCCCTTAGGCCTGGCATTTATTGATTTTGAAAAGACATTTGATTCAATATCAACTAGTTATTTTAGAAGCCCTTAAAAATCAAGAAATTGAAAAAAAACTTACATTGATATGCTTAATCATATATATTCGACTGATCTTTAAAATCAGAAACAGACAGGAAATTTCCTATAAAAAATGGAGTTAGACAAGGAGATGCCATTTCACCTAAGTTATTTAGAGCAGCTCTAGATGAAAATTTTTAAAAACCTGAATGGGAAAAATAGAGGAATTATGTAAATGGGAAATAACTCAATCGTCTACGATTCGCTCATGACGTCATTTTAAGAAACTCTGCGAGAAATCAGCATTGAGTAGAATGCAAAAAGGATTAAATATAATCAAGGACAAAACAAAAATAATGTCGAATAAATATATCACCAAAAAGCCAATACAAATGGAACACCAGGAAATTGATATACTAACCTCCTATGTTTACTTAGGACAAAAGATCTCAGCAGAGAGCGACTGTGAAGAAGAAATTGTACGTAGAATTCAACTTGGTTGGATAGCCTTTGGGAAACAGTGTGAAGCACTCAAAGCAAACATCCAATCTCTGTTAGAAGAAAAAATATTCGAAAGTTTGTTTACTTCCAGTCATAGCATAGAAGTGAAACATGGACTTTGACTAAAAAATTGAACCGACAAGTTGAGGTTCACCCAGAGGAAAATGGAAAGATCATTACTCAGTATTACCGTTGTAGATAGGAAACGCATTACTTGGATCAGAGCTCAGGCTAGGGTGAGAAACATAACAGCCAGAAAAAGATCCAAAGCAAAAACATGACAATGGACAGGTCATACTGCAAGAAGTAACATTGAAAAATGGACAAAATTGATATCAGAATGGTATCCCAGTGATGGAAAGAGAGCTACGGGAAGACCAAAGAGGCGATGGTAGGATGAAATTAAAGAGATAGCAGGAACTCAGTGGCATAGAAAAGCTCAGAATAGGAATTACTGGAGGACTTTTGGGAGGGAGGCCTTCATCCAGCAGTGGACAGAAAATGGCTGATGATGATATTGTACATTAACTATTACAATTCGTTTCTTACATTTCTTGTTATTATTTTACAAATTAAATACCAAATCAAAGCTAAGACTTTTGAGGATTTTAGACTATATTTTTAGACTTTTAGGCTGTGTTTTGACTTGTAGACTGTTTAGACTTTGACTTGACACTCTTTTGTAGACTTTGGATTTCTATTCTTTTTTTTTTTTGTCTTATTGACTTTATATTTTGCTTTATTAAAGTTTTCATCTGGTGTATTTAATATCGCATAAACAAACTTAATACGAAAAAGTTATTGTTTTAACCATCTCATATTTAAAATATTATTCTAATAAAATATTTAATTTCATGATCAGACACTCTTGAATAGTATAATTTGGAAAATCTTGTCCCTTTCTCAAAGAATTTGAAATCACTTTAACACTAAGATTTATAATTTTCTTCAAAAGTGTCGGCTCCTTGGAGGAAAACAGATCAAGCAAAGTTCCGACCAAGTCAATTTAATTTTCCTTTTATATACTTACTCCCGGAGGTATAAACAGTGGTTTTCGTTTAAAACTAAGATGCCTTCTGAAGGTATCAATTTTACAGACGCCTATACAACCCGTTTGGTCATGACGTGAAGTATTTGATTTAATACACTCTTTGAAAGGAAGCGCAATGCATTAAATCAAATTGGATTGGACTTCATTGCCTTAACAGCTATACCGCTGAAACCGTAGGAAACGACAGAACACTAAAGATCAAATACCAGAACCCTTCAACAACAACAATACTAAGACCTAAAGCCATATATTGTCTCTTGCTCTAATAAAATTCTGTGTATCTTCCAACCGCTTATTGGATTCACAAACAAAAGTTTAATCCACTTACTCAACCAGATTTTAAAGATATATCTAGTGGATGATTGTTGCGAAAACTAGATGTATACCTCAAAGACATTAAATTGTTTCCTGGATAGTTACTTAGTTGATTTCGTCCTTAAAATGCATTTATAAACCTGAATGAAGGTAGATTAAGCTAGAAAGCCAGATGAGCCTGGTAAAATTAAACTGTAATTTAATAATCTCGAAGAAGTAATAACATATATGATTATGATAATTATGTTGCTCGATACTATGAAATTGTTTCTAAGTCTCTGCTGACTAAATTACCTGAATATGTAGTTAAATATATGAACCACTACATGCCAATTCATTCATTCAATATACACGTCTTATTTTATTGACAAAAATCCACGTTTTTCCCTATTCTAATAGCGAACTATGATCTGTTTCACATCATGGAAGAACACTGTGAATATGCAAATAATATCGATAACTTTCTAAGTGTTTTTGTTGTATTGTCGTGTAGCCAAATTTCTTTTTTTAAAGTTTTATTGCACTGACGCTACTCATATTTTTTTTTGTCAGATATTGATTTCTACTTTAAAACCTGGCTCATGTTGTCGAAACTAATATGGCCTAGATATCTGCTGAAATGTAAATACAAGGACACAGTAAATGTTTCTGTAAGTACCTAAAATATTACTTTTAAAAATAATTAAAGGAGAATATTTTATTAAAATGTTGTTATATTAATTATATATTTTAAATAACATGTTGAAATATCATTAAAATGTAGTCTATTTTTTTGGCTTTGTAGTTATTAAGAACACCTTAATTCAAAATTAATAACATAACTTTAAAATGATTATGTATGAAAATACACATGTAATCATTTTATGTAATACCTACATTTCGCGGTAACTTAAATATTTTCATTTAGGTTAATTTTGTTAAAAATTTCATTGAAATTTTGTTGTTTTTGTGTGTGTGTGTGTGTGGGAGGGGGAAATTCCTGAAGAATACTTAACTGGATTCTATCTATTCTAAACTGATGTCCATTTTGAACTGATCTATCAACTGATTTGAATCTATATTTCTTCACTAAAAATTGAATTCTGGTCCCTTGAGTTTTGTGTTCCGAGAACAGAGTGGTTTTCTCACATGTACTAATCTGGGTGAAATAACTGTTTGCTTTCGAATTATATGCATTATATGCCCTTGAAATATCTGGTGAACAGGTAACCAATATCAAGCTTGTGCATCATAGGAAAATTTAACGAAAATCATTTCAGAGATCATAAATTCATCTAATTATCTGCTTTTGTAGAGAGTTGTAAAGGGGAGTCGATATTGTAGGTTCTAACTAGGTTTAAACGCTAATATAGTGAAGGAATAATTATTCAAAGATACTTTGAACGAATAGTTTAAAGTATTTCATCTCATCCCGGAGGAATATTAATATTTTTGATTATCAATATCAGATTAATGAATTTAGCTTCTCATCAAAATATAAATGATAATAACCCCCATTCTGTTATGGATGTGTATTATAATTAATGCACATCCATATTAAATTATATTAAATATAAATGATAATATCCTCCATTCTGTTAAGGATGTGTATTACGTTAAAATAGAACTTGGTTTTTCTGTAACCACACGAAACATAATTTAGCAAATGTCATCTCTACTTACCTTTGCGATAACCTAAATATTTTCATTTAGGTTATTTCATTGAAATTTTGTTGTTTTTTATGTGGGGGGGGGATAAATACCTGAGGAATACTTAAATGTAAAATAAGTAAACATAATTATGCACAAAAAGTAGTCCCGTTTAGAATATAGGCTTTTTTGTTGGCTTGGAAACCTATATGCTACGTGATGATAACAGATTCAATCATATGAAAATATCATTTTCGCATTCAGGCCAACATTAAAATACGAAAATCATAGCAACTTAGAAAAGAACTTACACCAACCTTTGCTTGTATATTAATAGACAGGGGAGCAAATATTTTAAAAAAAATTCTCCAAAAAAATTTTTACTTGTACCATAAAAATAAAAATTTATTTCCCTGAGCCAAATGGAAAAAAAAAAAAAAAAAAAAAAAAAACGTAAGGAGATTGCAAATCACATTAACGTTTAAAAATGAAAGATAAAAATGAATAATTTTGAATGGGCAAACTAACTACCAAATGAATGCCAGTTTTTAGAATATGATGGCGGCTACTACGAATTGCAAAGCAATTTTAGATCAATCATATTTTCTCAGTTCCACGATAAGTTATTAGGAAACATCAGCAAACGTTCCCCGAATAGATAGACCTAATACCCCGCAAAGACATAAACGAGACTACTCTTGGGGAGGAAAAAAAATGTTTTCTTGCAATATTGTGATGGATTTTGGCATTGTCCCGTAAGTTTACTGCGAAATAGCATTTTTACGGCCGGCAATAAACTACACTGAAAATAAAAGTAACAAAAAAGGTGGCCCATTGTTATTACTGAAATACGTTATAGCTTCCCCCAATAATATTAATTGTATTCATAAAAAGGCGTGTGGTAGCCCGAGTTAGCTATTTGATGAATGAGAGAAATGCATAAAAATAATAATAATTCATGGGGGATAGCCACTAGCGAGGAATATGCATTGTTGGGAGCAAAAACTACACATGGTACTCCGTATTCGGAAGGAATACAGACAAAAAAAAGTAGGAGTCCTATGTTCTTCCTCTCCCGAATCCTCAGATTTTATTCGCCCATAACTGCCAGAGAACACACTTGATTTGAATACGGTATACTTACCTCATAGCATTGGTTGATTGTCATTGTTTTTCTCAATGTTGCAATCCTACGTCTATGTGTTAATATCATGTCCTATATTAAATATATCTGGAATTTTTTTTCAGTAAATCACAACAGAAGCTATTCTTCCTATTGAGATAATTATCTAGTAAAACAGCTGTGAATATCTCTTCGGACTGTTAGCAACAAGGATTCTTACATATCACTACCTGCATTAGAACAGCCACTTTAGTAATTAATGAATCGGAACAGCGACAGATAATGGCTAACGAAGTCTTAAGTAGGTTTATCCAAGCTGGATTTCCTTCTCCGGAATTCATTCTGTTAAATTCAAATTATTTTAACATTGAAATAATTTGGTTGAATTTCAAAAACGATAAAAAACATTAGCAGAGACCATATAGTGTAATGCCAACTTAATGGTAAATAGTCCTTATAAGGACTGTCTTAAAGGGGCGAAGCAGGAATGCTTTTCATCTTCTCCGTTATCTGTAGAGGACAGTGTAAGGATAAGGTGTTATTGAGCTATTAAAGCTCTGATCATGGCAGGAGGGTAACAGCAATACCCGAGCCTCAGTTATAACTTCATTGGCCACAGCATTGCCATCCATTACCCTTCAAGGGTATTAATCATCGCCATATTTAAAGGTAAAGCCGTCTCTAAAAATTCGGACGATCCCTAGGCCACTCAATCGTCGGCAAAAGACCGTCCATCTCAGCGTTGGCCTTCCACCCACACGCCACCACCGAGCAGAACCGCTCATATTCCGAAGAAAAGCATTCACTGACAAAGCCCCTCAGCAGGCCGTGCCGAAGAACACAAGAGACTCAAATTGCTCCCTTAAGGCAAGAACCTTAAGAGAGCGAACTCAAAACTCTCGAATCTCTGCGCCCCAGGGGGTAACAGCAACAGCCGAACCTCAGTTAAACTTCATTGGTACAGAATTGCCATCCATTACCCTCCAAGGGTATTAATCATCGCATCCCACCGTCGGTCATAATGAAATCATATCATATCATGATATGAACAAATCATGCATACTTCATATCATGTATTTTCAATATATGTTATAAAAATTTCTGTATAGTGTATTAATTAATTACGTTTTTTTTTTCTTTAAAAGTTTTATATCTTATTTATTAAAATAAATCTTTTAATAAAATTTTAAAATCTAGATATTTACTAAAAGATTGTTATTTTAGTTTGTGTTTAAAATGTAAACTAGATAAAATTTAATCAAAACCTTAAGTTATCCAAATTATGTTACAAATAGCATTAAAATTAAAATCCTGTGTATTATAATTGTTCGAACTGTTTCCATAATTTTTGCCCTCATAAAGTGTTGGAAAGTTTTACTTTTTCTGAAAGGAAGCTTTTCAATGAGGAATGTGACTATTATTTCCTTATTAATACCAGATTGTTTCTATAGCTCTTAAAATGTGTTAGTCATCTTTGGCATTGAAAACACAGTGACTGAGAAAACTCATTCAGAGTATTGTGTGCGTTTGTGTTTTAAAGAGAATTATAGGCATTCAAATCGATCAAAATCAAGCAAAATGCGAGAATGGGAACCACACTTGAGAAAAAATTCCCCTAACAAAATATTGCGGTCAATATTTAAAGGACCAAATCCTCTAAAGGAACTGGTCTGGTTTGCTAATTAATGTTACAAATGTTCCCGATTGTAGGGGAAATATTAAAGCGTCTCTAAGACCCTGTCGATCTGAGTTTCCTTCTCCGTTTTGAATACTCAATGCAGAAATTCACAAAAGTATTCCCATCTTCGAGGCTGATATAGGAAGATTCGTTATCAATCGTCAGCAACATTTCCAATCGCTTTGTTCGTACAAGGTGAGCAAAATAACACCTAACTGCTTACTGAATGTAAGTAACCTTCTTATTCTTCTGTTATTGGAGTGCATTTCAAAGGGATAGTCATCTTGAGCATCTGTTTAAAGTCCCCAGAGGTGTTAGCATCCAACAATAAAGTGAATCTCTTCTCTTCGGAGTTGTGCATTGTAAAGCGTTTTGAATGTGGCTTTTCAGGAATTCTTCAGAGAATTTTCACATCTTGTTTCTTTACTTTCATTTTTATTTAGATTTTTAGAAATAATTACTCGAATGACAACAAGAAATACAAAGTAAACATCGTCACAAAGCGAAACGCGTACAAAATAGATGATCAATGAAACTTGGAAAACACTTCAAATTCAGATCGATTTGGTTATTTTTCTATGCAAATCTAATTAACTAGTTAATAATTAAAGGGAATTTGTACAATAACTTACAATAGATTCTTTGTAAACAATACCTTTGTTGATGGAAAACTAAAGATATCTGTAATACATAGCATCCCCTTGTTTTTCTTTTCGATTTTACAGACATTCTCAAGTCACCACGCATGATTATTACAATTAAATACAAATTAGGATTAGGAACACGTAGAATTGCAAATTTTCTTCAGATGTTGAAGATGCATTCACACCAGCAAATTATTTTTGTTGAATGAGAGCGCAGCCGCACTAAATAGAGATGAAGAATTAAATAGATGGATATCTTTATCAGATATGACACTTTTAACATATATTTCTCTCAGAAGTATAGGCCAATCCCATGCTTCTGTTATTACTACTGTCGATGAATATAGCACTGCAAAATACTCATTACTGGAGAGTGCTTTTCCATAAGCTTCATTAGCACTTGGAGCAAGCACGCAACAAAGCAGCAACTTTGAATGCACTCATTACCCCATTGAATCCCCAAAGCTAATCAATAAATCATAGCATTTTCTTTGTTCATGATTAATTGATCAACTGCGATCATTTAAAAGAAGGTGGACCTGAGGAAAAGCTGCGTCCAATTAACAAGCAATTAAATGACGGTTAATTTCCTTAACCGGGCACGCGCATACAACGATTATGGAAATGAGTCCAGATGGCAGTCGGAGTAAATATTACGCGAGTCTAACTGCTCCGAAAGATTTAAATATTTCCAGATAATTTTAGTTGTTTTTTACACAGTTTTAGCTGTCTTTTTTCCCCTAGGACTTCTTGTATCTCCTTTTCCTTTATTATTTCGGTTTTATTTTTCAATCGGTGTATGTATTTTCACTAGTTTATCTTTGTCGGTCTTGTTAACTGAATTCTTATTCCACCTCTTAAGTAACTTTTTTTGTTTTGAACATCAAGTCTGGTCTATCAAATATTTAACTGCTTCGGACCTCGGATATAATATTCTGAACATTTCCAAAATTCCTTTACCCTCGTTAAAGCAAGGAAAACTAAATTAACGCACACTGGTCCAAATGTAGTAGACTCAAGTCTTATATAATGTCACAACCTTCTTTATTGCAACATTTGTACCCCTCGACTTCCAATCCCCTATCCAAAATCACTTCCAAATCATCCCTTGCTTCTTACTGTGCATTTCCACAAATACACTTACATTCCGTCTCCTGGGTCCAACGTGCAAACATTTACGCGGTGATGTAGAAAAGATATTCCTGAAGTCAGTTTCCGAAGCTGACACTCCTCCCAGCCTATCACAATCTTCGAACAACTGAATATATCTCTTTAAAACAGCTGTTGTATAATCAATATATACGTGAAATATTACTGTCCGAGTACATAACTATGTGGTATCCCGCTTCTCCCTCTCAGCTTCCTCCATCCGCAACACGTTGATATATACATTGTTTAGCCACTCTCCTATCCTCGTCACCAATCTGCTATTAACATATTTACGGCGCGTTTTGTGCTGTACATCATGAGAAACGACACAATCCTAATTTAATTACTGATATATCTCGTGTTTGTTTCTAACATGCCTTCGCCAATACTTATCAAATAGTTTATTACCTTTTATTTTTTCATTTATTTGTAATTACTTATTTCTCTGTGTTGTAGCTCTCTTATCTTTCGTAATTTCTCTCAGTAATTTCATTACGGGTCTTCTACCTCTCATCCCCTTTATTTTTCTATGCAAGTTTCTGAATACTGCCTTAACTTAGTTATATACTCGAGTTAATTTGTAGGTGCACAAATAATTTTTATTATTTTTGATTCAGTCATTTTATCTCAAATATTAATTAAATTTATTAGTTTCATTAATTTTTTTAATTTATTTACTTAACTAAAGTAAACACCTAATTAAAATCTGTATACTTTTTAGTTAAAAATAAGTTTCAATTATAATATTTTAATGGATTGATTCATTCAATCCAATACCCTTGGAGGGTAATGGATAGCAATGCTGTAGCTAATGAAGCTCTAACTGAGGCTCGACTATTGCTGTTACCCTCCTGCCATGATCAGAGCTTTAATAATAGCTCAATAACACTTTATCCCTACACTGTCCGCTACAGATAACGGAGAATATGAAAAGCATTTTTGCTTCGCCCCTTTAAGCCAGTCCTTATAAGGACTAATATTTTAATTTCCCGTGTGGTGGCCAGGATAAGAATAGCCCAATGTAGCTCATGCATGTCGTACGAGGCGACTAAAATGGGTACCCTGGGAGAGTAATGGATGGCAATGCTGTAGCCAATGAAGTTCTGAGGCTCGGCTATTGCTGTTACCCTCCTGCCATGATCAGAGCTTTAATAGCTCAATACCACCTTATCCCTACACTGTCATCTACAGATAACGGGGAAGATGAAAAACATTCTTGCTTCGCCCCTTTAAGCCAGTCCTTATAAGGTATTTTAAATACATGAAGTGGATTCTGTGTGTGTGTATATATATATATATATATATATATATATTCTTTTTGGAGTTTTTGAAAGCATGCTTTTGTAATAATATTTATCTACACCATAATCGACTTCAAATATTGCATCGTCTCTATCCTACATATTGAAGATGGGTTGTTCGTTTTAATGTTTCAATTATAGTTTCACTCGTGTGGATTAGTCTTTTCTGAATATTACAATTTCCCTTGTCTTTAGTGAGATATGTGCAGCAACAAGTAGAAGATGTAAATGATAAATTTCTGAGTATCTAATTCTTATTCCACCAATGATATTAATGTGCTCAGGTTTAAAATCATCGGTTGGTGGGATTCACCAAAAATATCTAGCAGCTTTTTTTTTGAAATTTTCATTTGTGCTGTTTGAATTCGTTTTTTTTTTTTTTTTTAGTCGCTATTCTATAATAAAATTAATTCTGGTTTGGACATTAAGTAATCAGAATCCAATACTGTATAATGTTAGGTGTAAAGAGAGAACTTTTTTTATTTAATAAAATTTGATATTTCAATAATATGTATCTCTTTCCATCCCCCAAATGATATAACGCACCTCAGTAATAAGGGGAAAATACTTGATCTAATATTTTATGATCTGAAGTTGTTTTATTTCTAGTTTCTTCTTGACGTACTACTATTTTTTAAATATTTTCATACTATTCTGTTCTGAGAATCATTTAGTGATTGTACTGATCTTCATAAATTCCCTCTTGATGAAATTGTTAGAATTTTGTAGCTAATAATAATAATCTCTTTTTGTCTTTTTATGTGTATTCCAGATGTATGTTCTGCTGTTACCCGATTCTCTTCAAAATTAATGATGATAAAATGCATTTCCGAACAGTTAACCATCTTAAGATCTTTCCATTTTGTTTTCGTCATATATTTTGATTCCAATGTAAAAGTGGTTTGGTATATTTAATTCACTCACATTAGAAAAAATTTTTGTCTGCTAACTGCATGAAAGGCTTTTTGGTAATCAATGAAAGCTACGTATTTTATTTTAAAATTAAATTAAATTCTAAATTCTTAAATTTTATTTTTAAATTCTCTTCTCTTTTCAATACTTCATGCTGAGCCTATTAAAGATCAGCCTTCTTCGGAATTCATTTTCTACATACACCCTGTGAGCTGCATTTCGTAAGCTACTCCACTATGGTTGTTGCAGTCATCATTATTTTATACTAGGAGGGCTACGCTCCCCCTGGCGCTTACCGCGCCTACCCCTCCTGTGTTCTGGACTGGTTGGGGTTGGGGTTTCGATCCCTCCTCTATTAGTTCTGTTAGCAAATTGCTCCATATTTTCTTGCTTCTCGTTTTACAATAGAAATGTTTCTTGTACTTTATTCCGTTTCTTTTGGATAGAAATTTAGCGATTTTTGTTGTTTTGATATTTATTGGGACCCCCCCCCATAACTGAAGCAAGTCAGTTAACTCGGTTAAGCGACTTGCTGATGAAGACACATATTTCTACCGAAGCAGTAAAAATTAACTTCATCGTATTAATCTGACTTATTATATTATATATTTATGACAAAATTTATCCTGCGAATAAACTTGAATATTGCCTTACGCAAGATGTCCTTCACTACTTTTTACTTCGCATTTAGTATAATAAGTCAGAAAAATACGATGAAGTTAATTTTTACTGCTTCGGTAGAAATATGTGTCTTCATCAGCGTATCAATCATGAATTTATGTAATTTTAAGAATAAGGATTTGTAGTGATTAATAATGATTGGTTATTTTATCTTTGTTGACCAGAATGCTACTGTTATACGTGTGTATAAATATGTACGAAAAAAACTAAAGTGAAAGAATGAATAAGATAAACTGAGTGCATATAAGTTATAAATTTCTTGGTATGATTATCGTATATCCATGAGGATTAATTATATACTTCATCTGTCGTCTTTCTCATTTAATATTTCTTGACATACTTATTTAATACTTCTTTTAAAGCTCCCATTTAATACTTCTTGACATACTTATTTGAAATGTCCCCGTGGGACTTTTCTAATTACCTTCCACCTTTACTTTTAATTCTCCTTTCAAGGTAAAATTATCGCCTGCACAAAGCGGGTTCGGGTAACTAATATGAGCAATCATTAATTATTCTTATGTTGTTATGAAATCCAAGATCCTCTCCCCTCTAGTTCTACGTGCTTAGATAACTATCAGGAAGTTGTCTGAGAAATTTACTACCGCTTGCATTATCAGCGGTTTTCGTTCTCCAAGTTAATACATCCCATATTAAAATCTGCCATTAATAAAGCCTTTATTATCTTCGCAAGTAACCCTGGCTCATGATATCGCTGCTCCCTCCAATATAGTAATATGCCCCGGCCTTCAAATGTACAAGTCCCATGTTTATTATCTCTCTCTCTCTCTTATATTCCTTTTTGTCTCCTCGATCTCATAGTTTACATTTGCTCTGATAAACAATAACACCCCCCCCCATCCTCTTTGGCTTATTCGGTCTCTTCTGACAACATTATAATTATCATTACGCACTTCGATAACGTGAACCTCATCCGACATTGCTTGTTTGATTTCCTTGTTAATAAGTTAAGTCACATGACCTTATTCTTTACGCGTTAAGAATTTAGTAGATAACGAGACACCTTCACATCTACAGCCAGTTAATTGCTATAAAGGTCCTTGGGTGTTGTGTCTTAAGTCTTAAAAACATTACAGATTTTGTAGCGTTATTCAACTTGATGGATTCACCAGTATGCAGGTGTATTTTTAAATCGATCCCATAAATCAACAAATCCATAACCATGCGGATAGCACGATTATGGAGAGAGATGTTGGTGCATGTGAAGTGATCAAGAAGCGTTTGAAGAATACAGTATCTCGATGTATCCCCAGAGTTAGAAGGATAAATCAGGTAGCAGTTAGATGGATGAATAGCTTCGTTAAACAGAAGTTGCAGGGAAAGAAAAAGTTGTCGAGGGATTATAAAGAAAAAGGTGATCAGCATTCCCATGACACTATAAGGCGCAGGGAAGAAGGGTGACAAGTATAGTAAGAAAGACAAAGCTAATTATGAGAGAAAGATAGCTGTGACAAAGTAAAAGGAGGAATGACTATAAAAAAGTGCTGATGGTAGGAAGGTAACAGAACCAAACCAAATAGTTGGATTACTGAGTGAGCATTTTGCAGGGGTGTACCATCTAGGTGACATTGGCTGATAGGAGAATAGAGGTGGAAGAAATGGACGTGCTTAAAATATTGCAGAACCTCATTATGAACACACCATTGGATTAGATGGCATATTGGCCCATATATTTCGAGAATGTTCAAAAGCATTATCAGCTCTTCTGACCAAGCTGTGTAATTTAAGCATTGGTACTGGGAAGGTAGAATGGAGTGGAGAGAGGGCAAAATAGTCCCACTGCATAAAAGACGCTCCAAGACAAAAAAAATAGCAAATTTTCGGCATTTAAGGAGTGGAGGTGTTAACGTATCAGAGAAATTGGTGAAAGAGAGAATTTGGGTGAATTGGAATATGATCAGGACAATATGGTTTTGTGAAGGTGGGTCTTGCCTTGACAATTTCCTTACTTTTTATCATCAAGTGACAATGGAGTTGGATTGGGGAAATTGCCACTTTTGACATTTGAAATACATTTGACAGAATTCCACACGGAACTCTGTGCATAAATTGGAGCAAATATGAATGGATACGAATCTGGTAATTTGGATTAGAACGTGGCTCATGGACAGATATCTTTGATATCTGTCCATGATATATTTGTTCACCCTTTATATGGAGATAAAAGATATATGGAGGAGGTTGAGTCCAGGAGAAGGCAATTGACCAGTAGTATACTACAAGGCTTAGTACTTGGTCCCCTGTTGTTTACTTTGTACATCGGTGATATAGAAAATGGTTTGACAGGAAATATTCAGTTGTTTGCTGATTATGTTAAACTTGGAAGATCAATGGTAAATGAAGGTGATGCACAGATCCTGCAGTAACACGTAAACAGACTAGCAGTATAGACAAAGGTAAAAGGCTGCCAGTTTAATGTGGCCAAGTGTAAGGTGATGCGCTTTGGCAAGAGATCGAAAGCTGTGTAACATATTGATGTAACTGAACTGCAGGAAACTGATGAGTACGGGGACTTGGTTGTGATTGTGGACAGGGATTTGAGGGCACAGTGCAAAGGTAACCAGCAAAGCACATCATATTACGTGGTTGTTGAAGAACGCAGTAGGAATAGAGATATTGTCCCTTCATACAAGGCTTTAATGAGACCACATCTGGACTCGCGGATTCCGTGAGTATGAAGTTGTGGAGAGAATGCTCCCTATGAAAATATATTCCGAGTGTGTAGGTTTCAAAAATTGGCTGATAGGTGAAAAAGAGGACACATGATAGAGGCACGTAATTAATATTGAACGTGTTTTATAGGGTTGACATTTGAAGACTTAAGTACATGGAAAGAAGGCAAGGGACCACCATCTGAAGTTGTGTAAGAGTTTGGTTAGCAAGGGTGTAGGAGTAGATGTTTTGTTTTGCAGGTGGTGAATGGAATGGGTTGCCAGAGGTGGTTGTGGATGTTTTCTCAGTGAATGAGTTTAAGGAGGAGTACGATAGGTATTGTGTGAGTGATGGCCAGTGCGTGAATAAATGAATCTCCCACGAGGAGTCGTCTGGAGATACCTGTATAATAATAATATATATCAGTGCCTCTTGCAAAACCTATCTTAATTGTGGAGAATTTTTTTTCCTTTTTTGTTTTTTTTTTCCTTTGACTTTTTTTTTAATTTTTCACTTGCATTTTTGTGAATTCCGATATTTTTCTTGTATTCTTCTGATACTTTCCTTTGTTTCATTTCATTAGTTTTTTTTAGCTCTGACATTGTACTATTTTCTGCTGTATTCTTCTTTGTTTTATATATTTTTCCTTCTTTATTATCATCAATTCATTCACAAAAAAAAACGCTCTCAAGGCTGCTTGTTTGTATTTTTATATTCCTTTTGTTTCTGTATCCATGCATTTTTATTATTTTGTAGGTTTATCTTTCAAGTGTACTGTTAGAAATAACTTCCCAATTCTCCACTTTTAACCCTTTGTTAGTTCCGTTTTGTACACTATTGTTAATTTTTTGTGTATTTCTTTATGATTACACACCGAACTCGTTAAATTCATTATTATAAATTACAAAGTATGGTAGTTTGCATCTATTATAATTATAGATATCTTCACCAAATTTACCTGTTTTTATTTTGAAATCTTTGTTTACTTTTTTGTTATTTGAATCCTCTAGTTAAAACGAAATCTGCTTTGTGAGTTTTATCTCTCTCAATTCCTTGTAAAGAATATTATTCTCTTTTTATTTTCTCCATTCTGGTGCGTAATCGCCGATTATTCTTACATTCCCTCTTATAAAGTATTGACTTTAATTTCAATTATATTTTCATTCCACTTGTTATAATACACAATAGAGTTCTAACTTAGTTTGGTAGTCTAAACACGCATTTGTTATTTTCCTCCACTACATATTTGTATATAGTTTTTTGTTTCTTTGTTCCTGTTATACATTTTATATACGTTTGCTTGGTTCAGTAGTTCATCTGTGTACAGTACAATACTTCTAATTTTAATTAGAATAATTTTAACATCTTTTTCAAGTAAAACATTTCCTATAAACTAAATATTCGCCTTTCAATTGGGTATGGAATTACAGTGGTAACATTTACGTTTTAAGTTAAATTTGGGTGGACTATCACTGAGTAGCCATTTCCCTTATTCAACTCCATTGTCACTTGATTATAAAAAGTAAGAAAATAACCAAGGCAAGACCAAATTTGGGTGGACTAAGTATTAGGTAATCTAGAAACGCTACTTCATAGATAAACGAGGGGTTTTTATCGACTTTAATTAATAAGCAAGATATTGACTTCACATCGGGCGATAAAAATCATCTGCTACCTTAAGACGTTTATTTTCAATGTGGTTTAGTAAGAAGAAACATTCTTCATTTAGCAACCAAGACCAGATAAACAGAAACAGCCTTAGCACTCTTGAATATCGAACAGCGTGTAAAATGTTGCCTTTTAAATGTTTGTCAGTAGCTTATATATTGACCAACAGAAGTAGAAAAAGTTGCTAATAAAGAACGCAGACATTCGATTAGAAACATCTGTGTATAATGCAACAACTATCAACATTGTATTGAGATTTTCTATTTGCTAATTTTTATTGAAGAACGCGATGGATTAATTTCTATTCTGCATCTATTTATGAAGATTTTCTCATTTTAAAAATCCAAATATGATCGGATTAAATTTAAAATATCCATTAATAATGATGTTTACATTGGTTGCTTATTCTTCCATATACGCTTTTCGACTACGTGATTTTTATTTTTCATTCCCAAAATCATTTTATAAAAGTGAAATATTAAGTCCATATATAGGAAATGCCTAAGGAGTATTATGTTCTAACATAACCAAAAAATCTTTAAAAATTACGTTCACATGTGGGGGGCTACGATGTTTCAATATTTCTCAGACCTTTTCATAAATAAACAGCTTTTAAATTTAAATTCATCTGGATTTTTTTTTTCATCTTGGAAATGATTTAATAAGATCTTTTATGTTATGTTTTCAAACAAATTTGGTTTACATATTTGCCATCTTAGTTCGATCTCTCTCGTGCTAGTTGATTTAATTTTAAAGGAAATAAAAATGGGTAGCTACCAATATTCAGATGCAAATAAGAAGCACTTTCACTCTAGTAACATCGTAGTTGTTTATTCAACTAAATCCAAGCAGATAACAAAATTATCAGCCTTCAACAATCAGAGAATGAAGTTCCTATCTTTCCCCTATAGCTAATAATTGGATCCATTTCGTAATTCTCAGCGAAAACTCCCCTCTTTCTGATGGCTGTAATGGAAAATAAGAGATCGCTTACGAAATAGCAAAAGAAACATGATAATATCAATTAAAGAAGCCTGCATTTTCTGCATTTCATATTTCTAACATTCTTTAATTACTTTTAGACATTCCTGTAATGTGAAGTTACTGTTAATAAGCCGATAGACTCGAACTCGCTAATTGTCAGCGTTCCATTTGAACAAATCCCTGATGGGAAAGTTATGCACAAGAGAATCATCAGATCTGATGCGAATTTCGCACATTCCCTCAATCTTTTCAAAGGTATGTTCACCGGCTCATGATTGAGTAGGAAGAATATTGTTTACAACTTTTGAATGTTACTCGTAAGCAATGTCTTTTGTTTTGAAGCACTTTGGATATTATTATTTATTTAAAGGTAAGCTGTGTTACGTCTTCTCTCTTTCCGAATTGAGAGAACATCACTTTATTGTAGTTTAATTTTTCTTTCTCATCGCTGTCCAAAATACATTTCCGGAAATATTGTAAACAAAATTGCTAGACCCACACTTCAACGTACAGGCATTCGAAACTAAATCCTTATTTCCACAGTGTTTTATGTCGGTGTGTGTTGCTCTAACTGGTTATTGTTTTG